>NC_142032.1:31252891-31564766 GCF_982192425.1 Myodes glareolus
CGTGAATTTGTCAACTGTCAAACATCTTCGGAAACTGGTCCTAACGCTTGAAATACTACTGCTACTTCTACAATTATAACTACTACTACTACTACCACTAATATTACTCCTGGAAAACAGTCGATTCCGGACACATGTACCAAACTCTCAGAGTGGAGTTTAGTGACTGAAAACTTGAGCCGAGGTAGATTCACAGACAGTGGTGATCTATTCTCAGAGCACAGATAAGGCTTTCCCCTCTGACTTCCTAACACCTTGAACAAGTTACCAAACCCAGTCACAACTTTTTGTTTTCTACCTTGTATGTCCTTTTTTATTTTTGGAATTTAGCACCATGGATCGTTCCATCCTTAAACTTTTGCCAACTTCATAATTTTCTCATCATCACTAGTCTCATTGTTCTAGTTTGCCTTACAATTTGAGTCCCTGAACTTTCTTCCATCAAGGACACTCAGAAAACTTTGCTGAGGCAATGTCATTACATTAATATGCGTAAGCAGTTACGCCTAACCCCACACATCTCTTATTCATTATGTCTATAATAGACCCAGGTATCATCTACTTTTCAATCATGTATGTTCACCTCATTACACTTGAAGTGTCATTGCCTTCACGCCTTCCCACCTTTCTCCAATACTGAATGAAACATTGTCTCAGCTAGGAATGGGGCCTTCTTGGCTTCTTCTCTCGTTTTAGTTCCTATAGATAAGTCCTGTATAGTGAACCTAGTCCCAAGCTCATAGACTATTCCCAGCTGTCCTGTCTTGTGTACAATAGGGGTGAGATGTCTCTTTCCTTCTTTGTTTCAACAATTAGTCCACCTGTCTGCCATAGCATTTATTGTATGAAATCTTTACTTTATTTAGCTACCCCCTTGATAATAAGCTCCTTAATAGCTTCTGAGAACCTAGAAACAGTCACTGATGTGACTCCCGGGAGTTCTCTTTTACACAAAGCTACAGCTTCAGATGCATGAAGGTAAGGAGGTGGACTGGCATGACAGAGTTTTGTTAAACAGCGACACAAAGCAATGGGAGCTAGAGACAGATGATGTTCTGGTGCTCACGAGGAAATTACCCCGCAACATACAACAAATCGCCAGCTGAAAACCTCATTTTTTAAACAATAGGATTTTAAGAAATGGCTTAGCCCTACTTCTGAAGACTTTCCCATCTCTTATATTGTCTGTATTTGACTCTTAGTATTAGTGTCTTTTATCGAGAGAGAGAGAGAGAGAGAGAGAGAGAGAGAGAGAGAGAGAGAGAATAAAATTAGAATTATAGCTTTGTTTTGGTAAAGTAAAATATAATTATTACAGGAATGGCTTAAAGTGTGTGTGTCTCTATGTGTGTATATCTGTGTGTCAGGGTGTGTGCAAACAGATGCTTAGACAGAATAAAAGGAATAGTGAAGAGAAAATGAACACTTTGGGAAAGATCTCCACTAATAAAATATGCGGTCTTCTTACCGAAGCCGATGGCATTGGGATCAGAAGCAACTTATTCTGCCTGGGTCCTTAGAACTCCTCATCCTGCCCAGATCCTCACAAACTTTGGGGATGAAAGCTCTCATTTTGTGTTTGAGTTTTCTCTGGGGAGTTGGCAATAATCAGAAGGGGAAATGTAAGAGATATCTGGAATGCTTCCATAAGGATTCACAGAAATTCAGAGAGGAGTTATTACGCTGTTCGATTAGCAGAAGTACCTTCTCTTACCCTGTAGCCTCTCAGACTAGAGTTAGAAAACACTTTAATGTTGTGAAAATTGCAGCACTGGCCAAATGATGAATATAATGCTCATAATATCATTTCTAGATTTTTTTTTCCAGGCCACTTGATAAGTCTTCCTTTACAGGTCTAAAGCCCTTCTTTCCCGGTAAGCCCAGGGTTGTGTGTTTCATTTGGTTATATTGTAGCCATTCTTCAGGAGTTGCTAGGAAGAAAGACACTAAATAACCTATGAAATAAATAGAAAATAAATTAGCATGCATTCATCTGCTCTCCCCTAGTGTTGGCTTCCTTTGAGCTGTTAGCTTGATTTAGGGTTTCCAAGTTTTTCTGCTATTATGTGCTCCTAGAGAGATCACAGTGAAGCACACTGTGGTGTATATGTCTTGGCAGAAGAATGAGGAGTAAGTCCTTGCATGGGTTATTCTTACTGCTTCAACCAGACTTAAGGCATCAAATCCAAAGTTTGTACATGGCACCTGTGTTAGATGACTCCATCAACTGTCTATTTACTGACCAATTTATTTTTATCACAGTTTATCTAATTTATTGCAAATTATAATATGTTTTTATTTTTACACCGACTCAAATGGAGACTTGTGGTCAGCATGCTAGGGCTAGCTTCTGCCCAGGAATGTGTGAGCGCCTGATTTTCACTCACACTGTTTGCCAAAGTCCAAGGGTTCATCTAAGTAAGTTCTTGAATCTGAATGTAAATGAGGTGAAGAGCAAGTAGAGGGACATTTGCACGTTTAGAGTGTGCATTCATATCTCAGATATTGTGTGATTGTAAGACATACTCTTGTTTTCTTCTTTTCATTTTTTAAGTTTTTTTAATTGCTTTTATTGAGCTATACATTTTTCTCTGCTCTGCCCCCTTCCTCCCCATTCCTCCTCTCCTACCCTCTTCTGTGAATCTCTCTCTCTCTCTCTCTCTCTCTCTCTCTCTCTCTCTCTCTCTCTCTTTTATTTACATCCCCAGTCCTTCAGAAGCCGCAGTAACACATGATGTCCTCCAAAGGTTGCAAAGCTCCCTGGCCACTCCCGACAGAGGGCCCTGGCTCACAGGTCATTCATTCTACAGCTCCCCTTGTAGATGACCGGGCAGTGTGTCAAACCTTCTGAGATGCAGTATTTTCATCAAGAAAAGCAAGGATAAATGCATTGATTTCAGAGGATGCTTGAAAGCTTACAAGAGGATTAAGAGAATGTACTTTTAATAGTTTGATATTGTTGTTGAAGTCGACACTGATGAGGAAAATGAATGAGTTTGTAGCATGTGAGCACGGACAAGCCTTTAGTATAAAATTGCTCTGGTTACGTGTTCACATTTAGGTTAGTTCTCATTACTCCATCTCATAAATCAGAATTGGTTGAATCATTCCAGCTTTTGTCTTCATTTTTATCAAGTGGTGGGGAATGAAGCTGGGGTCTTGTGCATGATGCTATATGGCTACTCTACCACTGAACTATGTCCTTAGTGCATGTTATTCTGTTACTCCATTGTCGCCGATCTTTAATAGCTAGTATTGAACATTATTTATAATCTTTTGGAATGTAAAAGTATTTGTTATACCTCACTTGTGGTACTTACAATAAAATAAGAAGTCTCAGAAAAAAAGAAAAAGAAACCTTAGTTCATTGTCAGAGGTGTAGAAAACACATTACATATAAGTAGACTGAGAATTGTTCTGTCCTCTCGTGATTGATACAGCTTTGTGTTTAGTTTTGTTAATTTTACAACTGTCATTAATTTAAAAAATTCATAGTGCATTACAAGTTTGAATACGTACAAATGAGCTTGGACTTATTAAATATTAAAATCTAGAGTGAGCTGACCCCAGGCCTGCCTTTCTTCTTCCTCTGTGAGTGCTTAAATGCCTATCTGAGAGATAGATTTGCTCTTGCCCTTCATGGGCTGTAACTTCCTCTTCAGCCTTCTGTTTTATAGTTTGGTGGTCAGGTGAAGACCCTTAAACATCCTCTCTGGTCAGAAAAGAGCATTTTTACTTTACCAACAAGAGTAAGACACACAATAGGTAAATGTGTTACAGGGTTACATAAATAAAGCTGGAAGAAGTAAATTCCTCTTAAATTCAACATGGTTTGCTATGAGAATTTATATTGATGAATAAGCCAGTTTACAGTATCGTAGCTACTGAGAAGAAAAATGAGACCATTTGTTAAAGATTTGGAAAAGTAAAACCACTCAGTGTTCTGCCTTGTAAAGCATTCCCCAGCAGTCTCCGAGTTAAGACGTCAGTTTCCAGAGTGACAGTCTTGGTAGATGATGGAATCTTTAGAAGATGGAGCCTAGGAGGAGATTTTTACATCACAGGGGACATAGCCTTGCAGGGAATCTTTTCTGCATTCCCCTTTGTGTCCTGACTGAGGAGATTAGAAGTTCTGCTCAACTGCAAGCTCCCACCACCATGTGCTAAAAGTAGTGACATCAATCAAGCCTGGACTGGAACCTCCAGTAAGGAGAGCCAAGCCTTTCCTCCTTAGAAGGCCATCTCGGTATTTGTTATAGTGATGGAGGACTCCCTCAGCCATCCAGATGATGGGACTCTTTCACAAATATGATTTACTTGGCTCTTCCAAGAATTAATAAAGCCTTCTACTTGCTTCATTTTTAAAAGTGGCTGATTCCTCATTCCCTGTTGTCCTTTGCTCAGGTTTATTTCTCATATTTTTTCTGCATTCTTTATCAGACGAGTATAACAAATTCTGTCTTCTCAGAATTTTAGTGAAAAATAAAGTATACTATGATTTCCTTTCCTTTCAAACAACTTGAACTCATTTTATGTTGCATCTCCTAGAAAAATTCTTCTCTTGTTTTGGGGATCATTTTTCTGGCTATCATAGGATAGCTTTAAGATGGTGACCATGCACCCCACCCCCACCCTAGTTCTACTCTTGCTGCCCCTGTATAACTCCATCTCTACTGCATGGGCTGTTGACATTTAGGGTCTTTGAAAACACAGAATAGAGACTAGACCTCTGTTTACAGTTGCTAGCATCGGTACATATGGAGGTATTTGTTAATGACTGTATTGGTATTTTCATTCAAGGAAAACTAGGTCAGCTGTGCCATCAAAGTATGAGCCAAGGATTTCTGCCACCAAAACCACACAGTCCCAGGCAGGACGCTTGTAGTTTGTAAAGACATCGGGACGTGCAGACCCTGTCCTGGTACTCTTTCAGAGGAGGGCAGGGATGCCTTACGGGACCCTCTAAGCACCATTTCTCTTCAGCTTTAATATTTTATCACTTCCCTCAAGATTCTGCTCTGCTTTCATTTTATTCTCCCACCAAAGCAACAAAACTAATAAACATTCTCTCCCCTGGAACAACCAATGCATCTTTTAGGTAGAAAATCTTCACCAGCTCACAGCATGTATTTTTTTGTTTGTTTTAAATCAGCATATGATGAAACTGACAGGTTAAAAGATTTTCATTCCTGGGTTGCACATGTCGGGAAGAAAACCATGGGTAGTGAAAGCTAACTATTTTCCCCAGTGCCTATCTCTTCTTGTGCCCCTGCAAACCGCTCTGTTTCATTGAGTTTCAAGCATCATAAGCTAGAAGAAACATCATTTCAGAAACGGCCTTTAAAAAAACCCTCCAACTTATTAGAATCAAGGGCATTAATATTAATAGCATGTATGAGTGGTTTTTCTTTGTTCCGTGTTTATCATCTTATATTATATTTTTAATTATCATTATATATCATTATATATTTTTAAAGGCAGAAAGTAAGAAAGAATAATTTTCTGAACACTTACTACAAATAAAAACATTTTGGTAGGCCAGGTATGGTGGTGCATGCCTGCCATCACAGCGCTCGGGAGGCTGAGCCAGGAGGTCAGGTGTGTGAAGTCCTCTTAGACAGGATAGCATACAGAGTCTAGCTTGAGCTACATGAGACCCTGGGAAAAGAACAGAGGGTGAGAGGAAGGGGCGAGAAAGGAGAGTAGGAAAGCTTGCTGACGAAGCTGAAACTATGGGATGTCTTCTTGGTACCCTGTGCTCCAGCTGAGGCGTTGTAATGAGCCTCACACTGAATCTCACATAGCCACACATGTTATTATATTTCGCCGTCCGTGCTGACGTTGTAAACAACTCTTAACTTGTTTGACACCGCCTCTTCTAGGATGTAAAACTTCATCCATAAAAACGAAGCAGTCTGGAGAACTTAAACTTGCCCAGTATTCATTTCCAGTCTCGGAGACACACCTGCCCAATCTTGCTCCATTTGTTTTCTTTCTTCCAGCCCCAAGCACTGAATTAAAGCAAATTTAAGGCATTTCACAATTTGTTTGTAAGTCAATGTTTTAATCTATTTCTCAAAACCATGGGGTTTAGTAATTATACTTATTATTACAACTATCTCACCTAAGTTGAACAATACCTTAATATTACTAAGTATCAGGTAGTAAGTATGCCGTCAGGTATGGCAGAAGCCCTGAGGGAGTAAAGTCCTGAGCAAATATGTAATCTGACCCGAAGAAGGCCCGTAGAGGACTTGGAGACCAATTGTCATGGAAAATTGACAAAGCCGTTGTTTACGTGGAGTAGGTTCAAGTGTGGTGGCCAAGCTTTCCTCAAGAGTCCGCGTGTGAATGTTTATGGATGGTTGATCTGTGTGTGCAAAGACTGACAACAGTGACTTCCTCCTCATGGGCGGTCGCAGCCTGAGCCTGCTAGCCTCCAGAGACCTTGCCTCCAGAGGTCTCCTACTGGAATTAGGTAACCCACTCCTGTGTTGTACCTCATAAGCGTTCTGAGGTTCCAGGTTGAGGTGGTTTATGTTGGATAACCAGATCCCAGCTTCACTGTATGTGTGTCCATGTCTGTCTTCATTCCCTCGCGGCCCCCAGCCAGGGTTTCAGGATCCAAGCTGTGGAATTTTCCCTTTGTGTTCTACACATTCTCTTGAAGCTTTATTTGACTCAAGGTACAACCCAGTGGATTGGATGAGAATGTCTGTTAGCTCCACTTTCGTCAATCACGGTTTTCTAATTTCTAAAAACTTTCTACATTCTTCTCTCTCGGAAAAAAAAAAATGGCCTGTGGTATTTCCAGGGTGGGATTCTTTCCCCCTCAGCTTCCGGTTGTTGGCTGCAGGAGCTTCCTCACAGCTGCTCCATGTCACGTGGTTCTTCTCTGTGTGTTGACAGGGATGAGTAGCTCGTTGCTGTTGCACTGAAATCCAGCCATTGAAAGTATTTACAATCTATCTAGCACTTCAGGTACATGTCAGCAGACTACATGAGTTGTTCTCGTGGAGAACTGCCCCTTCTCGAAAACCACTCAGTGTTTCTATTTGTAGCCCATTAATTTTCAGTGCCAAATTTTCATGCACTTCTACGTCAGTGGGTCCGTTTTCTTTTAGAGACATTTGTCTGTTCCGAGTGTTCATTATTCAAAATAGCACTATTGCTAGCTTTGTAGTGCATGCCATCCTTCCATCCATTTAGTCACTTAGCACAGTTGCTGAGTTTTCAGAGAAGCATTTCCGGTTTTACTACACATTGCTTCCTCCCCCTTAATATGCATCCCCAGTGCTTCTGATATCATAACACTTATTGGCTTTTTTCCCAGTCTCATAATGTATAATTGCACTTCATTT
The DNA here is from genome assembly GCF_982192425.1 of Myodes glareolus. Classification (NCBI taxonomy): domain Eukaryota; kingdom Metazoa; phylum Chordata; class Mammalia; order Rodentia; family Cricetidae; genus Myodes; species Myodes glareolus. The sequence goes on from NC_142032.1 coordinate 31,260,253, forward strand.
TAGATGAAATTTTGTTTTCCGTGGTTATTAGTAATACCAGCATCTTTTTGTGTTTATTAGCCTTTTCAGTTCTTGTTTCATAGATGTCTAGAATTGCGTGTCACTTAACTGCAGGGTTGCTTGTTTCATTTTTACTTTCTTTTTAAGACTTCTTTTGATAATTGGAGCATAAATTCTGTAGTTGTTCTTTTAAGTATTTGTAGTCATTTCTTTTCTTGTGGTTGTGACTAAATAATTTTAAAAGGAAAGATCCATTCAGACTAAACTTTAGAGAGTGTTCCCAGGGTAAGTCACAGATAGGAAGGCATGACTGGGGCAGAAGGGGCATGGAATGGCTCATGACGCCTTTCCAGAGATCAGGAAGCACAAAAACAGGCAATCCTCAAAACCCATCTTTTGACTCCTTGGGATTTTACTTTAAGATATATTACATTTGAGGTATTGGGTTTTCTATTTCTGATTGATAAATGTTTGTTTCTTGAGAGAGGGCCTCGCCATGTAGACAGTACTGGACTAGCTCTTGGGAAACTGTTCCCTCAATTTCCTAAAGGAATGTTGTATTTCTAGACCTTTGTAGATGTTAATGATAGAGTAGGCTGTTTGTGTATCTGTCCATAAACTGAGTTTTCTGCCAGAGTGTTCCTCAGTTTGTCCTCATCATGTTTGTACCGCCTAATCATTTACTTAGATAACCCACCAGCCCTTTGAACGAAGTGTTTCTGAGAACTCTGGGGTCCAGTCCCTAGAACGTCTTCTGAGTTGCCGTGGAAGTAGCCAACGACTTAAACTCTTCCTCCTTTAAAGTCCAGACTTTGATTTAACCTGATCTAAGGGATTTTCTAACATGAACAGAGAAAGCTCTGTCATTAACACAATCTCTGTGACATGAATTCAACCATTGTTCAACATGCTCAGGTTTTTAAATTTAGCAGCGAGGTAGATGGAAACAACCAGATGTAGCTGTTAGGATGTGAGAACATCATTTCCCCAAACCACCATATTTGCATTTTTCTGCAAACATTTTTGTTGTCTGACTGAATAAGCTTCATTTGGTGTTCCCCGGCTAGCATCAAATTTAGATACATTTACAAAATGTGTTCTGTTCAATGGTCCAAGATAAAATGAATTTAAAATTCTTATGCAAATAATTGAAGGAAGCATCCTGAAGATTCATTAAGTGTAGAAAAGTTTGCTTTTTCCAGATTCTAAGAGCATGCCCACCTGTAGGTGTTCATCATCCTATTCGCCAGTTTCAAGACATATCTTGTAATTCTGCTAGTCTAGGAGAGAATTTTAACAGGTTCTTAGTGTTTACAATGTATCCCCAGTAATTAAAACAAAGCTTTTGATTTGATAGTTTTCCTATCCAACTTGCCATCATAACTTTGGCCTATCCAAATATTTATTTGAAAAAATGTTCAATTATTTAAGGAGTCCGTTATATAAAAACAACATATTTAGTTTAGCACTTCCATCAACCTTTGTTGAATGTAATTAGTATATTCCAAGCTTTATGTAGGTTACTAAGGAGATAGTATTGAAATCAGTAGTTAAAACAGGCCCTTAGCCTTGAAGATTCCACGAATTTCAATAAGCACAAAGCTCTATGATTCCTTTGCTGTTTGGCAAATATTTATATGCAGATATACTAGCTTTTAAATAAGTAATATTTGCTTGCTTCACAGAATCTGTGCTACTTTATTTCCATTTTCATACAAGAAAATAGGTAACAAAAATAGGTCCAGGGTGCATATTTATTTATTTTTTTTTGATGCATTGACAGCCTTTGACTATAGCTAGATCCTGCTTCTGCTTTTCTCAGATTTTTGTAATTTGGCTGAACTCTTGACTCTTTCTTTGGTCAATTTTTGGTCAAGCAGAGGTGAGGATTTGAATTAGCACAGTCTTCGGATAGTATGTCTTTTCTGAGAATGGAAACACATGTCTGTCATCCCAACACTAGGAAATTAAGGTAGGAAGGCTAACCTGTGCTATCTACTGAGAATCTGTCTAGTCTGCACTACAATATGTGACCCAGTCTAGCTTGTACTACATAGTGAGAACCTGTCTAGCCTGTGCTATATAACGAGAACCTGTCTTAAAAAAACAAATGCAAAAACATCAAACCTGAGATTTGAGTTGACGTTTAATGTACTCATCTCAGAATCCTGAGGGATTTTAAGGAAAACGCCAAGACATCCCCTGTTCTGATACTACATCTAGTTGAGAGACATGAACTCAATCAGCCTCCCTTGTACTCATGCTGTGCGTAGTTGAGAGACTGTCAACTCGGTCAGCCTCTCTTGTGTCTACCAGTTCTAACCTCTATGTGCAATTCCAGTTTGCCTCTACTTGGAATTTGTTTTCTAGAAAAATCTTACATCTCTGATATGATTCTGGTGTTCTATACTAGTTAAAAAAAATACCTCTAACTTTGTCAAACAACTTTTTCTCAAGCGCATTTTGACCCAAACCAAAACTCTGCTGATCGCTCAAACTGTCACTTATAGGTGAAGACTTTTGTGAAATCAAAACACTTAACGGAGTGAGGGGAGGCTCGGAGTAATTATTGGCTTCCTGTTTTGATTTGTTTATTTGACTAAAAGGTTTTATATACAAGTACAGGATGTATGCTCCCGTGCATGAACTTAAGCATCCTGTGTTCTGCATTGTCACGTGATGTAATGGGGACTTAGATTGGAAACATTGTGCATGTGAATGTTAAGTTGTGAAGAGCATGGGAGCTAAAGGTGCAGGAGGAAGAGCCAACAATGTGGAAAGATGATCAAGCTCCTGGGGTCGGTAGGAAGTTGTCCTCACTGCAGGCTCTTACATTCTCGCTAGGTTTCCTTTGGAGAGCTATTCTGACTCGTGCTCAGACTGGATAATGAGCCGGCTTAGGCGATTCCTAGAAAACACCCATCCATGAACGTCTAGGGGAGTTCTCCATTTTCCAAATATCATTATCTCTTGTATTCATAAAACTTGGAATAGTTTTGGAACATACTCATGTGTTCCAAGTACACATTTGTCTTTTCCATTTAATGTGCAATTAAGCCCTAAAAATATCTCTTCTTAACAAATAAAAGGTGTATCTCTCCAAAAGCAAACGATACTAGAGAAATGCCAAGCCACAGAGGGTAAAGCACACAGTGAATAACTGTGTTTTAAAACCTATTTTGTTTTAAAACCTATTTTGTTTCCAATTATAAAGTATTAAAGGAGATGTTTTCTTGCCAGAGAAAGAGTTGGAGAAGAATCTTATTAGAGAAAGGATTCAGTGAAGTGGAAAGCCCAGAGGATGTAATTACACATAGATTACAGCTCAGAGGCCGAAGTTTCCTGATGTCCAGGGATGCACAGCCAGTGTGAATGTCATGAACTCAGATGGTCGCCTGCCAACCTCTCTGACTCTTTGTAAGCTTAATGCTTCTTGATAATGATCCACCAGAATGATAGAAATCCATTTATCATGCTGCGGGTCTGAATAGGTTGCAAAAGCTCCTTGTTCCTTATAACACATACATTTATTATAAATACGTCTTAGTTTATTAGTGTATTCCTCAAAGACCTCGTGGCACTGTTTGCACAATTATTTAAAAAATACACTGAGATCCTGGAATCTAAAATGAGACTTTCCAGACTTCGGGGAAGCAAGAGAGGAGACAAGGAGGGAAAATAGGCACAATGATGTGCAATCAGAAATGCCAGTGGGGGCGCGTTGGGAAAAATTCTCTCTGCTGATAGTAGTCTAGATGAAACAAAACTCTGAGACAGAAGGCTAAAACAGGAATCATTTCAAACAGCCATTAGGTTCAATCCAGCACAATTGTTTCATAGTCTGATGGCTAGAACAGGAATCAGTTCAAACAGCCAATAGGTTCAATCTAGCACAGCAGTTTCATAGTCTGTGCCCCATAAACAGTTTTACTTTTGTGTTTTGTTTTGTTTTTCGAGACAGGGTTTCTCTGTAGCTTTGGAGCTCTTGTAGACCAAGCTGGTCTCGAACTCATAGAAATCCACCTGCCTCTGCCTTCTGATTGCTGGGATTAAAGGTGTATGCAACCACCGCCCGGCTCAGTTTTATATTTTTTAACGCTTAAACAAAACAAAACAAAATAGTGAGAGAAGCAGCTGTGCCCTAAGCCAGCTACAGCACACAGGAGAGTGGGCCCTGTACCCAGCCTAACAGCACACTAGAGCTGACCCTGCTGTCAGGTGCTCAGGGAGCCAGCTGTGAGGGCATGAAAGCCAGAGAGCTGACGCTTCCTCCCCTGCATGCCCCTTATAACAGTTGGAAGAGAGGGCCCTGCACCTTGCCTGGGAAAAATAGTAGAGCTGACCCTGGTGGTGTGAGTGTGGATGACCTGGATATGAGACCTGAGAGCAGGAGAACTGGACCCACTCCTTGCTGCAGGCAGCACTGGATGAAGGAGCCTGGGCAGTGATGGAGAGCTTGTGCGGAAGTGACGACAAGGGAAAGCTGGCGGGCTGACCAGCCCAGCTACCACCCAGACCCAGAGCCAAGGGGTAGCCCACCACAACATCCTCCTCATTGATGAACCAATGGAACATGGGAAGGGAATGAACCTACAGATCCAAAACAGTAGGATCTCCATGACACAGGACAACAACAGGGTATCCAAGAGGAGCCCCAGCGAGAGCCAATTATCAGTGACAGCAAAAACCAGAGGCCTTAAACCAGACCACTGACTTTCGACAATGAACACTTGCAAGTAAAAATGAATGGGCTAAAGGGTAAGCTGTGTGATTCGGCCGGTCACGCTACAGCTTCCGTGACAAGATTCTTCTCTTCCTCTTTTGTCTGTTTTGTTTTGTTTTTGTTTATCTCTTAAATTTGGTTTTGTTTTGTGAGGAGGTGGCAAGGGCAGAGGACAGGGGCGAGGGGACAGAAAGGTGAGTGAGATGGGAATGTAGGATGTGAGGTCCTCAAAGACTCAATAAAAGTTAAAAAGTAACAAGAAGACTATTTCATAGTGTATTAAATTCAGGTTTGGGTGTTTTATTGGAACATCCTCACCTATATTTAATTTTCTATGATTCTTCCCAAGTCTTAGAGCAGAGATAGAATATTTAGACCAGATAGTGTTTGGCCTTTCATGTTTGGTTCTTTTATATAAAAGGTTTGTCAGCCTTTTACTAGAGGATCTTGAAAAGGTTGAAATTATCATCAGTAGAGAGTATGTTTACTTGATTTGATGGGTAGTCAATCAACCAATGCTTGTTCAAAGTCTGTGTCTTGGTTTGAGAACACAATTTACCAAATTAGAATGTTGGAACTCTCAAGGGTTCTTCGGGATAACCAGAATTCAGGAATGGTACCTAGCACTGGTTTGTCTTGATGACTCAGTTAGGTAATGAATTTAGATGCTAACTGTGTTAGCCCTGCACCTAGCACATAGCACATGCTAAAGAATCCCCATCATTACTATAAACAGCAGTAGCAGCCTCCTAGAGGTCCAGAACAGCCAGGGCATCAGGGTACAGAAAGAACTCTCGGAAAGAGACGAGCTGACAATATGCTTGGTACTCATCCCTTACCACCCTGCTGTGCGAATCCCACATCCCACTTCATCTTACTGTGCCTCCTTTCTCTCTCTCTCTCTCTCTCTCTCTCTCTCTCTCTCTCTCTTCTTTTTTCTTCTAAAGATAGGGTTTCTTGTGTAGCCTTGACTGTCCTGAAAGTCACTCCATCAGTGACTGATCAAACTCAGGTTGACCTCAAACTCACAGAGATCTACCTGCCTCTGCCTTCTGAGTGCTCGGATTAAAAACGTTGTGTCCCTACTGCCTGGATGCCTCATTTCTGTCTTGTTTAGTTCTCTGTTACCTTGACAAATACTTGACAAATAATGAGATTAGAATGAGGAAGGAGTTATTTGGGCTGGTGATTTCAGAGGTTTTAATCACTTTACTCCATTGCTTTGAATCTATGGCCCTACTGCATGTGGCAAAGGTGTGGTGGGAAAGGATCTATTTACCTCATAGTGTCTGGGAGGCAAAGAGGCCGATGGAAAGGGGACCAGGTCTTAATGTCCCATTCATTGGAAGGCATTCTCCATTACCCTTAAATTCCTTCCACTGATGCTGTCTCTGAGAGTTTCCACCACCTTCCAATAACAGCACAGACGGGGAACTAAGCCTTCAACACGTGTCCTTGGAAAATACTATCCAACCACATCAGCCCAAAAAACAATAATGAAATTAATGGCGCATCTCACGAGTGCTCACATTGGCTAGTCCTTTCCAGTATCCAGAACAAAGCCTGCCCCTTCCTTAACTGATACACGTTTGTTATGCCCAGGGGCAGCTGACTCATGTCTGATGCGGTGGAATCTTTTCAACTTCAATTTTCATTTTCCCTTTTAAATGTCTCCTTTGGCTCACAGGCATGCATTTGTGAATTTCTTTAGCCTTTCCTGACTATTTAAGTTGAAATTTGTTTTCAATTAGGAGTTCATTTTCTCCTGCTGCTTGTTTCACCGCTGGAGTCAAGGTCCAGCTGGCGAGATCAGAAACCATTGCTATGGGAAAGCCGGGGATGCTACCAGCGGCGGCTTCTGCGTTTACATGTTGTGTTTAACATGCTGTGGGAGATTTAAAAGGAGGATAATGTATATATATAAAAAAAAAACCATTTCTCTCATCACCACTCCCTAAATTCCACATATTCTCATACTGTTTTCTCCTGGCAAGAATTTAACGGCAGAGGTATAGATGACATCTATAGTCCATTTTCAGTGCGAGGCACGAAGCCACTTGTGCCCCTCCCCCCATCCCATGTATTCAGTTTCCAGTAGCAGTCAACTTGTAGTGGAGAAGACTGGTCAACCGGGAAACCTTCTCAGCAGGTTCTTTACTTTTTCCTGTTCCCACCTATTCCTTCAAGCCTTTCTTCAGGTAGGTGCCCAAAACCAGTGGTCACTAGAGCTTAATGAAAAGGAACTATTGTAAATTAGTTTGGAAAGAACAAACTATGCTCAGCCCCAATGTTCAAGAGTACCTGAAGAATGCATGTTACATGAATATTCTCCATATTAACACCATAACTCGCATTTACTTTTAAACTGAGATAAAAAGAATTATAGATGGTAAAGCCCTACTCTGTCAACATGGGCTGTTATGGGGCTCAAATTCCATGATTGTTGAGCTCCTGTCTCTAGCTGGCAGTTAGCAATGCAGTTAGCAATGGCAGTTAAATCTATGGCTGTGTGATAAGGAAAATGCCCCTGACTTTGCTTCTGGTGTGGAAATTATTCATCATGTCTGACACATCCATCACTTAGGACCTGAGTGACGAAGTAGGTTCTATCTTCTGTTTCTAAGAGTTGCTAATAAGTTATTATCAGAGTACTTCAGAGTCCTATCAGGAAGTCTGTGTCTTTATTTGAAGCCAGTTTGAATGGTAAGTATATACGTATGGTTAGCATAAAGTAATCAGAATATGGCAGATTTGCTAAAAAGCTATGAAAATCAGGACACTCCAAATTGTTCTAAAACACTGAAAAATCACAATTACACAATACTCCACAGAACGTAATGGGCTTGCTTAGCTGGGCGTCTGGCACAGAATGACCACTCGTCTTTACCTGTTGTGTGATGAGCCAGAAGCAAAGATGAGGCCGGTCTTTGTTTTTCTGTCTTTGCCTGGCAATGGAACATGAAAAAAAAAAAAAGATCTTTGTTTCTAGATCAATACCAATAGGGTAAAATTTCCACTGGATTTACTAAATTAAAGGGGAAATACAAATGTTTTGAAATATGAATGTTCATAATAAAGACTCTCAGTGCATTTTATAGCACAGTGGCTGCTAGATTCATTTTATTAACCACACTCACAATACTTTGCTATCTTCCTGTACTCAGGAGAATACTTAGCTAACAGATGATACTGGAGCTTAATGTCTCTGAACACAGACACATGTTTTCCTAGAACGCAGTTTCATGGATCATATGTATGCATGTTGGCAATCGCTGTTCGGAACCATGAGAGTTCAGCAAATGATAAAAGCAACCAAAGAATTTTACTTTCATGGAACTGTAATACTCAGTCTGCCAATCACAGCAGATCTTAGTGCTTGTCCCCGACACCCTCAAATCTAGAGACAGAACTATTCAAACTCCTAAACAATAGAGAGAACAATATAACGCACATGGCCTATCCCATATACCTTCCACACGGCTGAGATGACTATCACCATATTGTTCCATCATTTTAACAGTTCCTTTCACTAGAGAATTTTAAGTAAAGCCCATGGCATCATTTTCTCAGCTGACTATTGTTTGTTCCAACTCTGAATGTTTTCATTTTTACAAATGCAACTTAGTGGTTCATGATTAAGATTGTGGTATTGGCCCATGCAATAAAATCTGTTGGAGTTGTCTGAAAAGTGATAAGCAGGTATCTATCAGAGACCTATCAAGAGTTGGTCTCTAGTCTGAGCTCACTAGGAGGTTGTATCAGTTGGGCACCCAAGTTAGGGGAGCACAATCATATGGACTGTCTCACTCATGAGTATCTGCCAGCTCTATGAGGTCTAAGTCTCCAAATTGTAGGTGCATACCATCGCAGGCCTGTTTTGACAACATGAGTTCATCATCTCATGGGCTAGCATGCCACACGAAGGTCGAAGATCAAACAAGCATTTCTCATTTGTGCCGTACTTTGAGTAGTGTGTCCAAGCTGTTTAAAAGATCAATGCTTTTAAACTCCATTTCTTGCAGCAGGCATCCTTTAGCTGTTTTGTATGCTTCGGCATATTAAATAACACACAAATGAAAATCTCGTATGCAAGGTCTTATTTGACTTTGCTATTAAGAGGAATAGCTTTTTAAGGATGTCGAATTCTTTTAGGTCTAAAAAACATCTCTTTATTTCTGGAACTCATTAGTCCAAAACCGTCTATTGCTCATTATGCACAGTCCCTTGGTGGCAGCTATGTCATGCTGGCTGGGGAGATGGGGGTGATCAGTGTGACATGAATTTGTTAGGGTTTATATATACTTTCTCCCAGCGTGTTAATGGTTTGAATCAATGGACAGTTTTATCTTTCTGACACTTCAAGAGACAATGTTGGTATTGTCTTCCTTTCATGTAGGAGGAGCTTTAGTGGGTCTCAAAGGCTACCTTTCTTCTCCTTTTACTATACCCAGCTCCCGGATAAACCGTGGGTATAGATACAGATGATAAAAAGACATTTATTTTGTGTTTATGGGGAAACGATTATGAAGAAACCACTATTTGAATTAAGTTTTTAATTTTGATTAAACTGTACTCAGAGTTGAATGTTGTTTCTTCAAGCACCCAATCTTGATGACAGTAAATACTCGGTATACAGGGCTCCCCATACAAACTGCAGAGGATTCTTGTGGCAAATGTAAGGATTTAATTGTGTAAATCTTTTTATGAGGATTGTCAACTTTGTTAGCATTTTAGTTTTTTCTTAAAATTTTGAGCAATCCACCTTTTCCACAAGTTCTCTGACAGTTAGTGTACGAAATTTTTGATGCACAGTCACTCAATAATGCATATCTGGTGCCATAAGTGTGATATCTACATTATTATTATTTTCTGGTACCAATCAACATTTTTAATTTATCGTAATTGACATTGAAACTTAAAAGAGCATAAGACAAAGCTACAGATGAGGCACAACGCTGCTTGCCTAACACACGCCAGGTCTCCTTTGAGCTCCAGCACCTTTCAACAGAACAAATACATTCCCGTGGCGCAGCTGTCGAGAGTCCAGCATTTTCCTTTTGAGTATTATTTAAGTGTGAAAAGAACAAGTTAAAGATGTTTCACATTATTTTATATATTAAAACATTTGAAATCAAAGTAATCTAGACTTATAATTTTACTTTTTTCTCTGAAACTATTATAACCAATAGGACACCAATGAATTATTTTTATATCCTGAAACAAAATTTACTCTTTCTTCCTATTCATAACATCCTCAGTGAAACTATCCATTCTCCCACTCATGTTCATGGATCTCTGTCATCATCACGTATGAGATGCACAGGCTCTCTCTTGGTTCATACATTACTAGTTCTGAAAGAGAGAATGATGATTCATGCCAAACCCAGAGTTTCCTCCACACTAGAGACTTGCAGTGCTTCTGAGCAACACTCCAACTAAGAGGCAATTAGGGGAAAATCTAGATCAAACAAAAGAATATTAGAGCTTTTAAACAATATATAGTGATAGAAGATCTACACCATCCCAAGGATGTAGCTCAATGATAGAATTCTTGCCTGGGCCAGGTTTAATCTTCAGTAACACATTATAAAACAAAAAGGTATAAGTTTCATATGCTCAACTACAAAAAAATCCCACAGTAAACCCCACAGTATATGAAAGAAAGCATGTGTGTGTGTGTGTGTGTGTGTGTGTGTGTGTGTGTGTGTGTGTTGAAATTAAGGACAAAGATCAAAAATGTTGCCAGAGTTTTTGAGGATAATTTGCCATATGCAGGCCCTTGAATATGTTAAGGAGTTGTCAGTTTGTTGTTGTTCTTGTTGTTTGCCAGTTACATATCTCCAGAATATTTTTTTTTAAATTATTAAGCGTGCAAAAGTGTTGAAGGGAAGTTGTGGAAAGCCTATGCAAGGTGCATAAATTAGTAAGGCTCCTAACGTGTTTTATTGCAATAAATTAAAGCGCAGCTCAAGCAATTTAGACTTCGTAAGGTTATCTGACTTAGAATGAGGGCTGCAGTTTGTGAGCATGGTGATGCTCTGCACCCACGGAGCTCTTTGCTCTAAGTTGTCAAATGTTGCCATTCTCATCACAATAGCCACAGAGTCAAACATGTCATGGCAAGATGAAATTGCATGGGCCTTTTAGTGAAACCCTCACTTTCCTAGATGAGGAAATTAATCCTATTAAATGGGGCGTGCTTCACATGTCCTAAATATTCATGTCTTCACCTCGTGCTCACAGTAGCCCAATGGCATCTTGATTTTCAGCAGAACTTGGAAGGTGTTACTGCATGCAAAAGTCTCTTGGTTACATAGGAACAGAATTAGGATTTAAGCCCAGATGGATGAGCATAATTTATTCCAGGTGCCGTTCAGTAATGAACAAAAAGAAACAGTTGTTGTCTGTTTCACAGAAATGTACTCAGCGCGGCATGAGAGATGTATACATATATGCAATGATAGAGTGTGTGCATTGGGGTCTTCTAGAGGAGAACAGCACTGATAGCATGAAAATTACCTATGAATGTAGTATATCCCACATATATGACATTTGCTGGAGTGATTTATAGGTTGTGGTCCAGCTTAATCCAACAATGGTTGTCTCCCAAGAAAAAGTTCCAGAATCCAATAGTTGTTCTGTCCCTGAAGCCAGATGTCTCCGCTGGAAGAAGTAGGCTCTAATATCACTGAAGGAACACCTTGGCAGCAGAACATATGAACTTGCCACTGAGAATGAGGCAAGGAGGCCAAAACCAACAACTTCTTCTGTGTCCTTTATATAGGCTGCCTCTAGAAGGTATGACCCAGATTTAGGGTGGGTCTTCTGACCTCAAATGATCCAATCAGGAAAAATCTCTCACAGGTGTGTCCAGCTGCTTAGGTTTTTAGTTCATTCCAGACATAGTCAAGTTGGCAACCAAAAAGGACCATCAGAGAGAGTCATCCATGTGTTTGCCTTGGGAGATCTGGAGAAGACTGTGGCTGAGAAGGCAGTAGAGATGCCTCTTCACCAGGTAGACAAGGACATCCTGTGAGTGTGTGCTGTCTGGTGTGTTTTAAACTAGAGATGAATTGTAGAACAGTATGTTTACAGTAGTATTCAATACACAGAACAGGAAAAACAAGTATTGTCTAAATTCTTTCCTTTTAGTCTCTTTCCCTTTTAACGCTAGGGACTGAACTCAGAGCTCTTTACATATTAGACACACACTCTGCCATTCATTAAGTGGGCCTTAGTCTGGTATCCCCTTAAGCTTCCAGTGCATCCCTTAAACCATGGGCACTTTTAGCTCCTCTTAGTCTTATTCTGACAGTCGAGTGAGCTCTGGATGATGATGAAGGTTTGAGTTAGAGGAGTAGCCTCAGGGATTAGAAATGGGACTGGAAGTTTGGAGGTAAAGCGGGTTACATTTCAGTGACTGGTGAGAGATGTTAACGCTTAAGTAGGTGGAAGTATAACCAATGAGTCCAACACTCCTATCTGCAGGTCCTCCAGGGTCCAGGGTCGCTGCTGCATAAGACAGGAAAAGCTGGAAGTGAAGGGAATCCTGTGGTTTGCTGAATTCGTTTCTTATCATCTAGTGTTGCAATGCAAAAGCAATAATATCTATGAGGCACAAACAGACCTATTAGAGATTAGAGACACTAAGATTATATATATATATATATATATATATATATATATATATCCATATATATATATATTAGTGTTCTCATATGTCTATAAATACTTGGGTGGGATATCTTGCATCTGTGTTCAGAATCCCTTAATGGTCTATCTGGTACCTTCTAGACAAGATCTAATAGAACTAAAAAGTAACTGAAGACTCTCACTTTAATTAGCTATTATTATCAATAGTAATAATTACTCGTCGTGTGTGTGAGTATGCATGTGTGTGCCTGTGTATGTGCGTGCAGGCCAGAAGACAGCCAAGGCTCTATTTTTAAAATAGGAAAACTGATTATTTAGTTGAACAAAAGCTTTAAAATGGAATTATTCTGAATCAATACCTATTAGCCTCCTTTTTCCCCCCTCGAGACAGGGTTTCTTCATGTAACCCTAGCTGTCCTGGAACTCGCTTTATAGACCAGGCTGGCCTTGAACTCAGATCTGCCTGCCTCTGCCTCCTGGGTGCTGGGATTAAAGACTTGAGCCACCATGCTCCTTTTCTTCATTTTCACCAAAACCCCTGGATTTATTGAAATAAGCTTCCAGATCTAGTGAGTACCTGCATATTCATTGCATTTATTTATTTGGGGGAGGAGCTATGTATTGTGGCTGTTTCGAAACAGGGTCTCACAAGGTAGCCCAGGCTGACCTGGAACTCACTCTACCCCAGGCTGGCCTCGAACTTGTGACAATCCTTATGTCTTAGCGGTCATGCATTGCATTACAGGTATGAGCTACCATGCCTACCAAATACAATTACCCCTGACCTACTCCAGCCCGTATTATTTACTAGATGAAAAAAATGAGCTTAAATGAGTAGACAGGCAGTCCTTGGGGAAAAAATACATGAAGGAAAAAGCAGAAATAAGTCTATATTTGTAGTTTCACATCCACTAGATAGCTATACAATATAATCACATAAATAACAAGTTATACCCTATAAAACATTTGTGGGAGTAGGGTGGGGTTTTCCCTCTTTTCCCTCTACCAAAAAAAAAGAAAGAAAGAAAGGAAGGAAAGAAGGAAGGAAGGAAGGAAGGAAGGAAGAAAGAAAGAAAGGAAGGAAGGAAAAGAAAAAAGGAAAACAAGAAACAAAAGGCTTTGTCTATATTTCTAAATTTCGGTTAGACTTATTCAGGCTATAGTATTGTCCACAGTGCCACCTATTGGTAAAACAACATAAACACAATCTACAGTCCTCGATACTGTCTCCTCTTAAATCTCCTTGGAGTTTTTCAGGCAGCTGTTAGAAAGCAGATTGTCTGTGATCCGACTAAAATAGGAAATGAATCATGTGTCGCATGCAGAGATGCTCAATTTTGTCATTTAGTAGAGATCCAAATAGGATCTAGGAGGCAGGATATCCGACTTCCCTACTTCCTAGCTCTGCCAAAAAAGAAAGAAAGAAAAAAAAAGGCTGTGAGATTGCTTAGGAATTCTAAGCATTTGAAACATTTGGCTGTTCTCACTTTTTGGGATGCAAGTGGAATTTGCCCACGTGACTGCTGCCTTGTACAAATGCAAGCTGAGGGGCTCAGTTATTTGGAACAGCACTCTCTCGTTGCCTAGGCCGGTGGCTTAGATGTAAAGAAACTATTAAACCCCTCTAAACAAGGATGTTACTATCATGGAACAAAAAGTTAAGTACCACGTGCTGTATGGTAAATGGCTGAAGGAGTAATTGGAGATTTTGCTTCTTGTTTTTTTTCTTTTTTTGGGCTCCGAAGCCCACAGGTTTTGAGCTTATACTGTCTGCTGTCCTACTGTTCTGGTCACTCGGCGCTTGGAAAGCAGGCATATGCTACCACGCCTGGCCGGAGGAATTAGATTTCAGTTACAGTTAGTAGGCTTAGCAAATATCAGGACCTCTCCCTTCAGTAGTACTTATATGATCATATAATGTTCACAGAAACTCACACGTACTGGATATCAGGGAAGGAAAATAGGACAATATATGTTTCTTATTTATATTAAATGAGAATCATAATTAAGTCAGATTCCTTCCCACAATCTGGACAGCCCCGAGTTTTATAGGACTTTTTTACTGGTGAGTTTTGCTCACTTTCCACTTATTGTGCAGTTGTCTTGGAGGGTGTTTGGTACTAGCATCACTTTGTCTAGACAGTGATCTCTTTGTTTAGAGATCAGGTAGACAGCCATGGAAGCCACTAGAACACTGCGTCTGTGCTGTTCATGGTCAGAAAGCCAAAATTATCTCCTGGATTTCTTAGCTCATGACTGCTTCTAATCACATGAGTTCAACCTTGGCTTTTGCTTCATACGTCTTTTTACATTTTCTCTTCTGGCTTTGGCCCTCTTGATTGTCTCCTTATAATGTCTCTAGTGTTTGAAGTCATTCACACGACTAATGATGATTTTCCTATTTCAAGTGTCTTGATCACATCTGCCAAGTTCCCCTTCCATATCAAGTAAAAAATATAGACATTCTGAGGATTGGAATATGTCAAGATCTTTGGGGACTCACTGTTCTACCTTTTATCAATGTCTCAAATAAGTGTATTAATTTAAGTAATTAAATATTCTGTATAGTTTGGTCACTATACAGAATTAAATAATGCTTTTTGAAGTTATCTTAAGTAAGAGAAATTTGGTTTCTATTATGAGT
Source organism: Myodes glareolus (assembly GCF_982192425.1). Lineage (NCBI taxonomy): Eukaryota > Metazoa > Chordata > Mammalia > Rodentia > Cricetidae > Myodes > Myodes glareolus. The sequence continues at coordinate 31,275,273 of NC_142032.1, forward strand.
TCCATTTTAAATTCAATTAAAACTTAATGTTGGGGATAATTGTTTGGGAAGTGATGATAGATTTGACAAAATAGCATTATGAAAAAATTCTTACGCAGTCAGGGCACTCATGAAACAGAAGTGTCTGAAACAGGCAATGGTGTTTGATGTGCGCTAAAGCAAATTACAAAAAACTTGAATATTCTAACAACAACAGCAAAAATACTCTCATCAGCTTTTGTAGGTGAGCAGAGAGAAACTGAATGACAGAGCCATGCTATGGCGCTGGCACTGAGAAAACGGGATGCCAGCTCCAGCATAGTACCCTCTTTCTAGTGCCTGTGATAGCTGGCATTCATTGTTACACTGACAGCACTTATGATCACCATGGAAACACACTCCTGGGTGTTTCCAGACAAGTATACATTCAGAGGAATCCACCTAAATGTGAACAGTCACATCCCATAGATTGTGGTCTCATGTTGAGTAATAAAGGAGAACCCTAACAAGTACCAGAATGAATCGCCCTTAGCCTTTTGGCTGTGAATGCATCGTGACCTGCCTGTCCCATGCTCCTTTGGCGATGCCTTCCTCACCATGATGGGCTCTCATACCCTCAACTTGTGAGCCAGACATCAGCTTTTCCATCCATAACTCACTAACTTTGTCAGCTATTTTGTTGCAGCGGGGGCAGAGGTAATTAACACATTGTCCAACGTCGGTTTTGGAATGACTAATTTGTGAGTAAAATTGAGTTTCCTCCACTGGAATTCAAATGATTTGTCATTGAAATGAGTAACTGAAGGATGAGCTTGAGTTTTGTCATCAGTAACCTTTCAACCTTGTATTGGAAGTATTGGGAAATCGTGTTATTAAAAGCAAAGATCACAGCTCATCAGAGAAATTTATTCTCTTAAAATTATGGAGGGAACTGAACAAATTAAAATTTGAGTGCTCAAATTTTATGCAAGGCTTACTTTTGAAGACCTATGAGTCTACTTTGAATAATTGATTTCCAGGAAGAACCTTTCACGAAGATCTTGCCCTAAATTTGATAAATTTATATTCTTTGTAATGATATAATAAAAATAAGAAGAAAGGGCTTTGAATTTTCAAAAGAATTATATAACAAAAGAACTTATTTGATGAGGTTTGGTTTCTAAAAACATCTATTAACGAGGCAGTTTCAGAATAGAACACTGAGACAGCAGTGATGAAATATTTGAATGGTAACGTTTTCACAGTTTAGTAAGAAAAAATAGACCAAAAATAGCCTACATTTTGTAGTCTGTTCTTACCTATTTTGGCACTTTTGTAAAAAGGATAGTTTCTTCATATTGTAATGAAATAGAGTTCATTGAAAATGTCAATGTTTTCAAATTCAGTGATCTCAGAGTATAATTTTGAAGATTCTGGTCAATTTTAAAAGGAAAATTTTCAATGATGTAATATATCAAGTAATATATTATTCCTAAAAATACTACTGATCTACATTAGAGATTCATACAAATATGAATATCAGGGTATGGCTATGTACCAGTGTTTCAATACATATTGACATTTTATACTTATTTAAGGACAGAGAATGGTTTTTATGAAAATTCTTTCATAGATCCAAGCTGACCAAACAAAGCAGAGTCATAATTTTATGTAATTGATACTTTGAGCACACTTTTGTGTTCTCCAAACATTCTGGGTCAGCTTAACCAATTATATTGCAATCCTGTGCATAAAGCCTTTAACTTTACAGTCCCCGGTTCATTGTAATCTCTTACTATTTCCATAAGCAGCTTAGTGAGAAACCTCCTGATCCATGTAACCTGTCATAATCCTTTCCTCTGTGGCCTGTGGAAAATTCCCTTAGGTACCGACTTCACTATTGGTGTATGTTACTTTACTTTATTATTTTAACTTAATTTTTTTATTAGTTCTTTGGGAATTCCACATCATTCACCCCAAACCCACTAATTTCCCAGTCCTTCCATATCTGCCCTCCACCTTTCTAACGTACTCCCACAAAGAAAATAAAAGATTAAAATAAAAAATCTCGCCAACCCCTCTGTACAACCAGCGTTCCTCCATCAGCTGTAGCCTTCCCTCCACCAGTCCCAGCCGCTGCATCTCCAGTCCTGCCAGACTTGCGTCAATCTGCTTCTCCATCTTCCCTACCTCTCCATCACGCTTTCGTTTGTTACAGTGACATTGGGAACCGAGATGTGTCACACCGTGTGTCCTTTTGCCCAAACAGCTCTACTTGCAAATGCTCCTTGTGTAATGTGTTGTTGTTGTTCAGGTTCAAGGCCTCCGACTTCTGGTATACCATCAATACTAGACCCTCACGGACAGCCCTCTAGGATATCCTGCTGCTGCCCCGAGTCATGGTTTATGAAGTTGGATTTTGATGTCAGCAGCAGCGGCAGCAGGAGGGTAGTTTGAACGATTTGGCAACAAGCAAATACAAGCAGGCAGAAAGCGAAGCTTTCTCTTTGGATTTCTTTCTATCTGGGCTTTCTCAGAAGGTGTTGGCCGCGTTTAGGGCTTCTGTCAGAAGATGCTGGCCACTTTCTTTAGCTCAATCAAGCATCCCTTCACAGGTGTTCCCAGACTCCCCTGGAGTTCATATCTCATCAAGCCAAAGACCAAGATGAATCACCACAAACTCCATTAGCCAGTTCCGCTGATTCTGCGCACCACATATGTGGAGATCTTTGTCCGTTAAACCTAAGAATATCTTGTAGTTTAAGGCTCTGGTTACTTCATTCTGACTAATGTGGATGGTTTGACTGAAGGACCTTTTTATTTTAAAATAATTTGAGTGTTCTCCTTGCGTGTATTTCTATGTACCGTGTGCATACCTGGCACCTACAGAAGCCAGAGAGGCATCAGATTCTCTGGAACTCAAGTGACAGATGATTGTGAGTCATCATGTGCCTGGGAATCAAATCCAGGTCCACTGGAAGAGCAGCCAGTGCCCTTAACTGCTGAGCCATTGCTTCAAAACCATCGAGTTAATGAGTTTTTGACTCACAGAAGGTGCTAAGAAGCATGTAGTCAGTAGAAATCATAGTTCCATTTTGAATTTTGACCTTTTCTTGTCCTAGCATCACATTTGACAACACTCTGCTGGCAGAAGCAGCACACTGTGGCTCCCAGTCAGATCCTGTGTTGTGTATTTTTATATGTGACTATTCAGTGCCTCATAGGATAAGGACGTTTTATTAGGCATAGGCTTTTGTCATTTAAACTTGCTGAATCTTAGGCTAATGGTTTTGTTCCAGGCACCTTAAAAGGAGACCAAGCTGAACTATGGTGCTCAGTAGGTCGTGTATTGAATGTGAATTTTATTTAACATATTTCCACTTAATGAAGGGCTTACTGGGTTGTGACCCCATGATAAGTTAAGGGACATTTGCACCTGAATTCAAAGGGCTTAGCTATCTGCTTCTTCTTTACGGGTTTGTTATTCACAATTCCAGCAACTTTGACTTCATCTGAGAGCCTGTTAGAAAGGCAGAGGTAATTATCCCAAAACCATGAGTGGAAATGTATTTATCATCATTCATATGTATTACTGTTGGAAAAACTCCACCCGGAGTGTCAAGGGACTGAAGCCATCTGCAGGATCTTCTTTGGCCCTTCTTTGGGAGACCAGAAGAAGCCTGGAGTGACTGCAGATGAGGTGGGCATGGCAAGGAGGAGCAGACTATGGGAGGATGTGGTGGATTACAGTGTTTACTTGAGTGAGATGTTGCTAAACACAGGGAAGCAAACCTTGCTGGAGTGCTTACCAAACCAAGTCTCTGGCATCTTGTGTCCCCCTCACCCTTGTTCCTATAGGAGAATCTTTCCTGTCATGGCGGTAACTTAGAAGGAACAAAAGGCAGACCCTATTAGGGCACAGGTAAACTTCTCCCCTTGCTTGAGAGCAGAGCTTCTAAATCTTTTATAAGAACAAATCATCAATGACTCAGACTATAACTCAGTTCTCTTTTTTTTCTTTCTTCTAATTTTGGAGCTCCTAGAAACTGCTTTATTTTTTCTTTTGAAATTAATGGAAAAGATTGTGTGAAAGAACTTCTGCAATCAACAGGAGAACAACAGACAGTCCTATCGAGGAAAATCGGGGAAGGACTGGAAGTGACGTCTCACTCAGGAGAGTATACAGAATTAAACAACGTGTGAACAGTCGCTCATAATCATTACTTTTCAAGGAAATGAAGGAGTACAAATAAAAACCACCATGAATATAATTGTCCCCCTTGGGATGACTAAAATGATGAGCATCCCAGCAAGGCATGGGGACTGTCTGTGGACCACGGGAGCAATGCTCCTGCTTCACGTGAAGCAGGAATGTGAAGACACAGGGTTGAGGATTGTAGCTCAGCCCTAGAGTTCTCCCCTAACATGTGCATAATCCCATGTGCTGTGGGACAATGCTCTTGTACATTGTAAAGATCTGTCACTCGTATTAATTTAGTAAAACACTGATGGGCCAGTAACCAGGCAGGAAGTATAGGCAGGAAGACTAGACTAAGAATTCTGGGAAGAAGAAAGGCAGAGATACAGTCCCCCATTAGATGCAGAGGAAGCAAGATGAGAAAGCTTCAAGGAAAAAAGGTACCAAGCCACGCAGCGAAACATAGATAAGAAGTATGGGTTAATTTAAGTTGTAAAAGCTAGTTAATAATAAGACTGAGTTAATAGGCCAGTTTGTAATTAATATAAGCCTTTGTGTGTTTCTTTGGTACTGAATGGCCGTGGGACTGGGTTGGGCAGACACTTCTGTTTGTACTCATGTTCAAATCCCACTACTATAAACAAAACAACAAACTATTCTATTTGGAAATAATTTTAAATTTAGAGAGAGTTGAGAACATAAAAAGTAGTCTGGAGTAGTGTAAATTGTAACTATATTTCTTGTCAACATAACCTATATTTAACATTATTTTTAATTTGATTGGTTTACTCCTATTTATAGAAACATATTTAGAGTATATTGTTTTTCTCATTTTACTCAGCTTCCATAGCTACCCACCTTTTACTAGCCTAGTCCCTTTTATACTTGTGCGCACTCATATTTTTAAAAGCCATGTCATCAAATATGTTCCATGCATAAGTGGAGCACTGATGAATCTTACAAACATAATACTGTGCAAAAGGGGATGCATAATTTTAGCTAAAACCACGGCACCGAGATACATGTTGCTAGAAGGGCAGCGTTGCTGAAATTTATAAATGGAGAAAGTGGATTTGAAGGGGTGAGGCCTTGCATTCAGGCTGTTTCTCCTTTTTGCATTTTGCAAAAATAGTATAAACACTCCAACCCACAGCAATTGAAAAGTATAAATGCTGAAAGATGTTTTCCCCTCCTTTCTAACTGTAGAGGTAATTACTTCAGGGTGCTGGTGGGGTTAGTGTATCTGTCTTCTGCTAATATGTCAAGTTGCCAGTGTCATGGACTGACCTGAAGATCTCTTTATCTCTTTTACAATCTTACAGGCAGACTTCATCCTAATCTATACTTCATTTCTCATTACATTACCTTTTTATTGTGCAATAAAAATGTTCAATTTTGTCATTGAGCTGCTGACTGAGTGCTCTGCCTTGAACAAAATTATCACTAAATTGGACTATGAAAAGACCTCTTTTAAAATTATATAATATTTCACAATGCAACGACACAATTTTAAAGCCATTAATGAATCCTCCATCTACATGTGACACATTGGAGCACTTAGTGCACTGCCACAAAGCTTTGGTACATCAGACGAATGTTTGAGTCAGAACCTTTCCCAGCCCCTTCTTCTCTGTCTTATTACCATAAGCCCTCTCTTTATTCTTTATTCCATCCTCAATAAAATGCTCTAGAAGTCAGTGTGTAGTTTACAATGGTTTTTATGAGATATAGAATGAATGGACCATTTCTTTTCTTTGTAAAGGTGTTTTGCTGTGTGGTCCTGGCTGGTAGAGAACCAGGCTAGCCTAAAAATCACAGACACCACCTCCCTCTGATGTTCAACATTTTTTCATAAATAGTTAAATATACATAACACAACCATGTGCCACTTAACTCCAGGGGGATCTAGAGTCTTTGTGGGCATCTGTACTTGTGTGCATAGACTCAGCCCTACACATACACAGAATTAAAAATAATATATATATATATGTATATATATACACATACATATATGTATGTATGTATGTATGTATGTATATATAGTGTGGGCTTCAGGGCAGCAAGTGTTCTAACTCTGGGCCTTCTCTCCAGTGCCCATTATCCTCTTGCATTTGGCCTGTCACACCCTTGCTGTACTTTAGATGCACCAAGAAGACCTAAGTGTAGCAGAGCGCTGCATTTTGTGACCATGACGTAGTTAGTTTGTCCGGTTTTAAACTGTCTACAACGTCAACAGTGATTTGCTGTTCCAACAGTGGTGCAGGATCTGGGTTTGAACTGGGAGCTGCCTGTCTTGCGGCAGTCTCTCCAGGCCTGCGCCAGGAAACGAAACTGCGAGCTAGGTCTCCCGCATTACTTGACTAGATCTTATTTGCCTGCTTCCCGGCAGGAAACAGAAGTTCTCCTTTCCCTCCGTGCCGTCCAACTTTTGGTGTCATTAGATATTGCCGCTTTGGTTCTATATTACTTAATAGTAAGCAGAAGAGATGGTTGGTTTGCCTCATCTGTGTTCTAGTTTTAGAAGGAGAAAAATACAGTTCCATCTTATTGTGATACCTCTAACCTGCCTTCCTCCCGGCTTCATATTGTGTGTCTTACACAGTGTCAGTCACTTAGGAGGACTTCCCCATCTTAATCGCCTCTTTGCACATGCTTTATAGTGTGAGTTTTTGTTGTCAGTGCTCTCAGAAGTTTGGGTTAGTTCTGTTTTAGGTTTTCATAATGTTTTATATTTTTTTTTGTCACTCCACTAAAGGTCTGGGTGTTGCTCACAATACTTTCAAATCTGCAGTGATGCTCACCCTCTGGGGAACACAAAAGGCCATTAAACGGCTGTGGGGACTGTATCTGTCCTACCTGCCAGTTCTCAAATCACAACGTGGAGACTTCTTATTAGTTATGAGAGTTCAGCCGATAGCTTAGACTTCTTTCTCACTAGCTCTTATGACTTAAATGAACCCATTTCTGCTCTTTTGCTTTCAGCCTCGTGGATTTTTTACATTTACTCTACACGGCCCATGCTACTTTCCTGCTTCCTCTGTCTCTGAGTGGTGTCTCTCCATGTCTCTGTCCTTCTCCTTAGTGTCCTCTCCGCCCCGAAAATCCTGCCGAGCTATTGGCCATTTAGCTTTTTATTAAACCATTCTGAGTGACAAATCTTCACAGCATACAAAAAGATTATTCCACAACACTCTGCAGATTAAAGAACAAGGACACAGGAACAGAGATTGCTTCCCTTTGGGGACTCCCAGGGGTGACACCCAGGCAGAACAACAACGTTTTATAAGCAACAGAATCTGCCCAACCACCCAATGCCTGACTATTCCAGTCTCTGCGGGTAAGACTGTGCTTTGAAGGAGGATGAAGGTTGAATGTGTCACACATTCAATGTGACTGCTGCTTTGTTAGAACCCGGGGGAGCTTGAGGGCACTCTTGCTATAAACCATGGTGAAGCAATCTGCTTATATTCCAGCAAGCCATGCTCAGCAGGACCCTTGCTATTCCTCAACAGTTCTTATTAATCCCACGCTGCCTCCTGGATATTTGATACCACACTCATTTTCTACTCGGTCACTTCTTTTCAAACGTGGGCCTTCCTTCTCCTTTCCACGTAGACTGCTGTGACCACGGCACAGCTTTAACCTGTGATAGACTTTTGCGTGCTTTCCCGTTCTCAAGCTACCGGGTCGGTGCTTTCATCCCAATAGTCTTTCTTTCTTCTTAGGTTAGTGTGTCAGTTACACAAAATAATAAGTCTCATTCTGACCTCGTGTGTGTGTGTGTGTGTGTGTGTGTGTGTGTGTGATATACTTTATCCAGAAGCAGCAGTGTTCTTTGTTCTACTCTCGTGGATGTAAAACAAGCTGGGTCAGCTGCTTGTTCATTTACACTGACTTTTATTTTTCATGGCACACCTGTTTTAATCAGATGTAAATATCTTTTCTAGACACTGTCGGGCTTACCTTTTTATTGCATTGATCAGAACCATATAACGCATCCAACTGTTCTCCAAGCACTTGGCAGAGGGTTCAGAGCAGCCACAGTTGGTTTAGATCAAGCATTAGATAATTACAGTCCACAGATGTGGTCTAATGCATCATCTGGATGGTTGAGAGGCTAGGAGTGGCTTCTAAGATCAGCTCTTGAAATGTAAAAATATTGGAAAAAAGTCAAAAGAACTGACTATTCCATGCTACATAAACATTAAAACAGAATTCAAGTTTCAGTATGAACTAATACCATCTCATTAGAACCCAGGGTGGCTCATGAGCTGTTATTTCTATTGGGTTAGAATGACAGAGATTTACAGTTGTGAATGAAGTCTTATAGACGGCAAAATGGAAAGCATTTACTGACTAGTCATCGATACTAAAAGCTTATTGAACTCTGGCGTAAATGAAACCCTTGCTCTGTTGGGAAGATTTGTTTTCCCGGAGCATAAAGTATGGCCAAGGCTGTAGAACAAAACTGGGTTATTCTTGGCAGACCCTTGGATGGTTATGGCTAAGTGAATGTATATTATCTCCTAAACTGCAAAGTAATTGGCCTCTCCATTCCTTCTCTTCCTCCTTCCTTTTGCCTCCTGCCACCCCCCCTCCCCCACTCTCTCTATAGCTTTCCCATCCTGGAGACTAAGCCATGCTGTGTACGTCTGGGTGGCCTGGTATTTACTATGCAGTCAGGCCAGCCGTAACAGGGCCCAGTCTTCCTGCAGCAGCCTCTTGTAGGAGGGATCATGAACACGAACCGCTGTGCTGCTTCCCACTTCCCTTTTGCTTGACACTAATTATCCCTGCTTTTACTTCTGGTCCTTGATTCAAACCCAGCGCCTTGCAATGGCCGGCAAGTAGTCTACCATTGAGCTTACTCCCCATACTCATTCAGCCATTCCAATAACCTTTCTGAGCTTTTCCCAGAGGTTGGTTTAGACTTTGGGGACAGAAAATTATTATTTTAAAACTGTTACAGTGGTTTATACTTAGTAGAAGATGCTGAATAAGTGATAGTGTGTTGGAAGTGGTACTAATTATAGACAAAGCACCTTAAAATTCCAAGGTATCTAAATTTTACCTCAAGGAAGGTCATTTTAAAAGTCAGTCAACAATTTGATATCCAACCCATTAGGGAAAATTTGATTCCTATTTTTAGTTATTAATTTATTATTTGTGCATTTCATACATGCATATAATGTTTGACCAAATCCACCCTCCATTTTTTCCCCTCCAGGCCCTCCCAGACACTTTTCTCTCCTGCACGTCAGCGCTCTTTGCCATTAACTGGGCCAAGAACCTGCTACTGATTAATTGGTAAACCTGGGGGCGGGGGAGGTTACTATTGTAATTATGCTAAATAGACATAGAACTGAACGGCCTCATAAGTATTAATCTTTATGCTCGTAGATTAGCGCTTCTAACCTTTATACTCCTAGATTGGCGCTCCTATTGGCGGTCATCAGAGAAGTTTCTTTTCTCAGTCGTGGCGATTTCTACAGAGATCCACACCTGGGCAGTGTACGGAGAAGCAGAGAGTGCAGAGCTCTGCCTTGTGACAAACACAGCACAGAGTACTGTGTTCAAAAATTGACAAGACCCACGAAATCAAACAGGGGACCAAGAACTAAGCCTGGACAGTTTGGTGTCCTAATTTACAACAAAGTTGTCAAAGATATTTATTGGGAAAAAATACAGTCTGTTACAAAATAATGTTGACAAAACTATATATTCACCCACACAAGGATGAAATTAGATTCTTGCCTTTCATTCTTCAGAAAGATCAAACTGTATCAAAGACCTTAATTTAAAGCCCAAAGCACTGGAAATGATAGAGGAAAACGGAAATACTTCAAGCTAAAGGCAACAGCCATAAATTTCAGAATAGGGCTATAATAACATGGGGAATTGCTCCATGAATTGACAAGCGGAAGGACGTAGAATAAATGTGGGTAGGGCCAGAGAGATGTCCATGGCAACGAGTGGGTATTGCTCTTTCAGAGAACCTGAATTCCGTTCCCTGCACCCACAGTAGGTGGCTCATAATTGACTTGTTAGCTTCAGGTCCTGGGAGCGGCAGGCCCTCTTCTGGTCTCCATGGGTACTGAATGTACATGTACACAAACCCGCAGAGGAAGATGCATACAGATAATTAAAAATTAAATAAAATCTTCTACACAACTAAGAGAGTTATCATGATGACAAGAGGGTTTATGAATGGGAGAAGAGTCTCTGCTAGCTGTTCTCCAGACAGAGAGTTAGACTATACGAAGTGTAAAACTCAGCTGCCCATCAACAAGTGACTTAATGGCTTCCTCAAAATATTCAAAAACAATTACTGTATAACTCAGCCATACCACTCCTAAGCATATACCCAAAGGATTCTAAATTCTACCACAGGGAGATTTGTCCCCATGTCATTGCTGAACAATATTTACAGTGTCAATCAGCCTAGGTATCTATCAGGAGACGACTAGATAACATACATACGGCACATACATGCGCTAGCATGTTAGTCATCCACACAGAGAAGTAAAATGATGAAATTTTTAGAAATCTGGATGGATCTGCAAATTATTATAGTCAATGAAGTAACTCAAATTCAGAAAATACTCCTTGTTCTTTCTCATATGTTGATCTTATTATGAGCTTTCATATATGTGTGCTTATGTGGGCTGAGGCATGAAGCTAGAAAGAACACCATGGGAGGGAGAAAAGAGGGTCACAGGAAAAGGGGTTAGGGAGTGGGTAATCGATACATGTGACAAGAATCCATGTGACATGCAGAGAGCAATAATGGTATAGAAAAATAGATGCACTATATAGCACAAGAATCGGGGAGAAGAGTTTGAGAGGAGAACCCATAAAATAATATGCATTAAAATGCCTTAGTGAACCCCATTATTTTATGGTAATTTGAAAATGGAAAAGAACAATTGTAGAAAAACTCATCAGCAAGTGCACTGAGAGAGGACACATGTTGTATGTGAGGGGTGTAGAAAAGAAACACTGGAAAAGGTCATTCCAGGGTTAGGGAGAAGGCTTTTATTGTAGGTGTGTGTATGTCTGTGTGAGAGAGAGAATGAGAGAGAGAATGAGAGAGAGAGAGAGAGAGAGAGAGAGAGAGAGAGAGAGAGAGAGAGAGAAGTGGGGCAGAAGAGCAGACTGGCAACAACAGGACCCTGGAGCAGAGAAGACAACAAAAATGGCGAGAGAGCCCCTTCGGTATAAGGGTTGTGCTGCAGCAGGAGGGGCAGGTTGGCTGGAACGGCCTGAGAGCTAGCTGTGGGCTCTCATGTATTGGAGGCTTTAGTTCACAGAGAACTAGATATCCTTTCTGAAGGGTAGGAGGCTGGAGGAGCAGATAAGCGACGGCTTTTCCTGGCAAACAGAAACTCACTTTCCAAGGGTTCTGAGGAATGCTGTTTGTTTACTACGTCAGTCTAGTCTGGTCTCACTTCAGCCTGAACTGAGCCCAGATTGCCATCTTGGGGGCTTGGGACCTGACCTATGTACACTCAGCATGTAGCAGACTGCATGGGAAGCCTGAATAAGCATATTTCATATTCCTTTGTGAAGCATGTTACAGTGGCTGATGTGATACATGACTTTGGACAAGCATATGGTCATTTTTTAAAAGAGGAATGACTCACATTGGCATTATGTAATTTTTAATTACATAATTCAAGACTAATTTGTAAAGTTTAGTGAGGTAAAGCAGCATTAGAAAATCCAGTTGTGTAACTAGAATTTATTATTTTCTTCTGATGGGTTTAAATTACATATTCTTTTATTTTACATTTTTGGCATAAACTAATAGTTGAGATTAATTTTCTTTGCTGTTATCTCTCAAGTACACACAACCGTAATGGGCTAAGTTGTGCCTGCCTGGTAGGATTTCTTCAGGAAGCACATGGCAGATAAAACTCATAGTACCTGTGGATGCAGCATCACTAGGTGTAATCAAATGAATGTGAGGAAATGTCATTAGCAATCTTCATAAGGTTTGTAATCTTCACGTGCCAGGGTAGTCTGGGAGCCATTTTCATGTTGACAAAAAAAAATTGTCATACAAAAAAGTTCAAAGGAGAACACTGTTTAAGTTTCTTCTGTGAAGCTAAGTCCTAATTGGGTAAGAGTGGTCTAGTTACCTTAAAATTAGATTAGAAAGATTTGCTAGAAGAAAAGCCATATTAACAAACCCAGTACGGGGCTGGGGAGATGACATCCATTAGCGAATGAGTGGTGGGTTTTGCAGTGCCGTGGTACAAGCATGAGTGTCTAAGATCAGATCTCAGCATCCCTGAATGAGTATGGCAGGGAACATGGCAGCAACCCTAGTGCCACAGGGAGCGAATACAGACCGTTGAGATGGCTGGCTTCCCAGCATAGCTCCAGGCTCAGTGAGAGACCGTGACTCAAAGGAATAAATCTAAGATGGATAGAGTAGGATGCTAGAGACTCCCATCCTGCTTTGGTACACACGTGTGCCTCTGCACATGCACATATAAAGGACGCACGCAGACACACACAGGCACACAATCTGGTACACTGTAAGGGGACGTCCTATGGCATATAACCAGAGCTGTTGTGGAGTGACGTTCTGTTTCCTTTGTGCACTACTGTCCATGTCTCACTGGAGAGCACACTTCTGCAAAGACTGCAAGGCCCACGCCGGAACGTGAGCCAACTACATCAGCTTCCTACATTTTGCTAACATTGTCAATTTCACAGCACGCGCAGCGTGATCCTTTCTGAATTGCAGTAGCATCTAATAACTTGCCACTCGCAGAACATGTCTTGTTATTTGTGTCTGTGCCTTTTATCAAACATGTTTTCCTTTGGCTTTTACTAAATTAGTTTGAAATCATTATTTTAGAAGGTTATAAGAAATAAGGTTAACCCATGAGCAAGAAGTGCTTATAGATTAACTGAAGAATATAGGTCAGGCTTGTTTCACATGATTAGCTCAGGCAAAATATAGCAAAATATTAGTAGCTGAGTGGGATTCAAGGCATCTCAGAGCAGAAGCTGGGTGTCCATGGAATTTTCTACAAGTTATTTTCAAAATGTTTCCTGGTACTAAAAATGTAAGCTCGTGCAAAGAAAATGCATGCATGGCACCACAGTTCTTTTGAAAAACTTCTTTTGAGTTAGTTGCATTTATTTATTTATCCAGTTTTTTGTCTCCTTCTGTGTGTGGTGTGTCAGGGGGAGCTGGGAGCACCCTCCTGCCATGGTCCTCCTAGAGCTCACAAGACATCTCACGGGAGTCAGGTGTGTCTATCAGGTGTGTCCATCATGTGTGTCCCTCAGGACCTCAGGCTGGCAGCGAGTACCTTTACCCCCTGGGTCACACAGCCAGGTCCTTTGTCCTTTCATAACACTGTTTCAGTTCGTTGCACATCCGTTTTGATTGTGAGTTCACAGAGCTCACAACACAGGTGTCTAAGTCACACGATTTCTGTAGCTCCCCGCTCTCTATTTGCCATGTGCTTCCATTTTAAGACACTGATTGTATCACTCTTGAAATGTGAAAGGCATTGGTAACGTAAATCAGAAAAAGAAAACACTCAACCTTAAGCAATGGTTTTCTGAAGCTAAAGACTAATCTTATGACTTCTAATTTCAGTTGGGTGACTCATACAGTTTCTTCGTTTAAGAAATGTGTGCTCCAAATTGGTAGTGCTCAGAGCTGTTATTTATGAAAAACAGTAGGAGTCACTTCAAAAGAGCTATTTCCCAAGCTGAAATGAAGAAAGACACTAAACAAACAAAACTACAAGCAGATTGATGAGCATTTTCTTAAACATTTCAGCATTACGGAAGAGCAGTATCTGATGCCAGCTAGGAATAGTGAGTTGTGTGTAGTTTAAACCAGACAGATGGTGTTGGGCTGAGACATTGCACACTGACCAGCGAGCAGAATCCTTGAAACCATTTGTTCTGCAGGAAACTTCAGTCCTTGCATCGTGAGCTTTGATTTCTTCATAGTTGTCTGGGGTTAGAAATGAAGCCTCACCTACAACTCGTGTTATGTTAGGACTTCCCGGTTGGAGGAGCAGAATAAAACCCCCTTTAAAAGGTATCTGTCATTGTGGGTATTCTTCCATGGAAGAAACAGAGAGAAACACTTTATCTGGAGAGGACTCACTGAATCAGTCAAGGTTTTCTAGAGAACAGAACTGATGAAATGGATTTATAAGGGACTCACTAGGTTGACTCAAACAAACATAGGCTAGGGAGTCTAACAGGAGCTGTCTTCTCAATGTAGAGGCTGAGAGCCTGGGAGTTTACTCACTTCACAAGGTTGGATGCTTCAGCAGTTCCAAGATGGGGATGAAGGCTTGGAGGATGCCTGGAGAGCCACGAATCTTCTTTCCATTATAGAAGGCTAAATGGCTCTAATACCAGTGAAAAGTAGCGCAGCACTGACATGCCAGTAGGGTAGATGAACTTGTCAGCTTGATGTAACAATCTAAGCAGGCAAAGCTCTTATGCTGTTCTTTCTCAGACTTCCTTTTTCGGGGACTAATACTGGAGGGTGCCAGGCATATCTAGGGAAGTTTTTTCCCCCCACATCAATTAAACTGAGGAAGAGAATCTTTCAAGTGCATGCAATGGCTTGTCTGTTATTGACTATTAATTCTGGGTCCACTCAAGTTGACAGCTGATACTAACCATCACATAAACCAACCCGAGATCTGCAAATTCATAAAAATTATGTTTGTTTTTGTTAGTATATATGAGTGTGAAACGCACTATCATATGGAGGTTTTCTATATAGCATACATTTATTATGTATAATATTCTATTCTCTACCACTGGCTAACGAATAGTGAATATTTTCTGTTTAAGTTTCTTTTTCTCCCTAATGGAAGTAAAATTGCTTTTAAAATTAAAAATAGATTCTTCTCTCATATGATATATCCCAACCACAGTTTCTCCTCCCTCTACTCCTCTTGGCTTCCTCCCACCTCCTCCATCCCCTCCCCCATCCACTCCTGCTCAGTCTCCCATCAGAAAAGAGCAGGCCTCCAAAAGACAACAACCAAACAAGACAAAACAAACTGCAATCAGACAAGGCAAAAGCCCTCACACCAAAACCAAATAGGAGGAAAAGAGTCCCAGAGGAAAGGGTCGGAGACACACTTGCTCCTACTGTTAGGAGTCCCCCAGAAACACCAAGCTAACAGCCATAGCATATATGCTGAGGACCTGGAGATCCCTGCAGATCCCGCGATTGCTGCTTCAGTCTCTGTGAGCTCATGTGCACCCTGCCTGGTTGATTCAGTGGGCCGTATTTCTCCTGGTGTCCTCCTTGGCCTTTGGCTTCTACAATCCTTCTGACTCTCTTTTCCAAGGATTCCTATATTTGGTTCTACCTTAGGTCTTGGTGCTATCCAGTCTCTGGTTCCTGATCATCCAGGCCGTGCCAGGCATGGGTCCCCTCTTGTGAAGTGGACCTCAAGTTAAATCAGATCTTTGGTGGTCACTCCCCGAAGTTCTGTGCCACCATGGCCTCAGCACATCTAGCATGCAGTATGGATCGTAGGTCCAAAGTTTTGTGGCTAGGTTGGCGTACACATTTCTCTTTTGGTGGCTTGTGAAGTATCTTCCTGCACCAAAGACACTAGAAGTTAGGTGTGAAGGCTCCATGCTGGAACCAGCTCAAACTCTCCATGTTCCGTGAGCTTGTGGATCTTGTCCTCAGCCATGGGACCCCATTGTCAGTTTGCTGAGAGCAACCCTCTGTCCATACCACCCTTCAGTTGCCCTCTGGTTCCAGCCATCTCTCCCTGCCCTCTCTCCATCTACTCCTAACTTGATTCCAGTCCCACCCACTCCAGTCCACTTGGCAAAATCTGTTTTATTCCCCTTTCCCAGGGACCTGTAAGTTTTGTTATTCTTTGGAAATACCTAGTATACTTTGTGAGTATAGAGGAGAAAGATTAAATTTCAGGGTAGAGGCTCTATGAGAACCATGTCTTTTCTTTTCCTCTTCTGGACTTTATGCAGAGAGGGACTTCTAGATCACCAATTTACCTGGTACTATGTTCCTGCCCATGGTTCTCTTTTCCACCAGTTTTCATAGCTGCCTTATCTTCTCTCTAAGCTGCAGCAGCCCAGACTATAAAGTCTTATCTTCTGAATAAAACTACCTTGGCATGTGTCTGTGTGCATATATGTCTCTGTGTGTGTGCATATGTTTCTGTGTGCATATGAGTGTCTGTGCTTATGTGTCAGTGTGCATGTGTATCTGTGTGCATGAATGCAGATATATGTTATTTAATCTTAAACCTATCAACTGAAATTGAATTTTTCCTCTTACTTTGGGCAAAACCCACATAATTATTTTCATATCCTGTGACACTTTGAATCTGTAAAACAAAAATGTATATTTCTACACTGATAAGTCCATTTTAAATGAATTTTGCCAGTCTGATTTTTTTAATTGATTCTTTTGTTTTGTCCTACAAAAGGGGTTGCCAGGTAGAAGGCATCCTTTGAAGTTCAGGAAATTTGCTGGCAAATGGATAGGACTAGAAAAGATCATCCTGAGTGAGGTAACCCAGACCTAAAACGATAAACATGATTGGTGCCTAAACCAACAGCCATTAGAGAGAATTTACCCAGCAATGGATGGAAACAGACCTACAGCCAGACATTAGGCAGAGTGTGAGGAATCCTGCAGAAGAGGGAGATGAAGGATTGTAGAACCAGTGGTGTCAAGGGCAGCACAAGAAAACCCACAGAACTAACTAAACTGGGCTCACAGGGGCTCACAGAGACTGAATCAACAACCAGGGAGCCTGAATGGGACTGACCTAGGCACTCTATATGTTACAGTGGTGTAACTTGGTCTTTGAGAGAGACTCCTAGCAGTGAAAACAGGGGCTGTCTGTGACACTGTTGTCTGGTTTGGTGACCCATCCCTCTTGCCAGATTGCCTTGTTCAGCCTTAGTGGAGGAAGGGGTCCCTGGTCTCACTGCAGCCTGATATACCATGACCCCCTGTATCCTAAGAGAAACAGTGGAGGAAGAGAAGATGGGGCAGGTGAAACGGAGATGGAAAGAAAGCTTTGGATGGGATAGACAATAAGAAAAGAATCAAGTTGCCATCTGAATGAAGTTGTTGCATGATGTGGGAGTCTTCTCTGTATGCTCTAAATATGTTTTATGACCATTTATTGATGAATAAAGTCCAAGAGGGGATAGAAGAGGAAAGAAAGTAGAGTCAGAGAGACAGCATAAAATAGGCCAAGAAGTAAGAGGTAAAAGACCACAAGCCTCATGGTAAAATATAAAATAATATAAATGGGTAAATTTAAGATATAAGAGCTAGCTAGGAATAAACCCGAGTCGTTGGCCAAACAGTGTTATAATTAATATAGTTTCTGTGTGTTTGTTTGAGTCTGGGCAGCCAGAAAACTAAAACACAGCCTCCATCTACAGCTGCACGATTCATAAACTGTGCTTTCCTCACCTTTTGTGAGAATAAAATTAGTGAGTAGTTTGTAAAACCAGCTCCTCCAGGGCACCCTAGCTCGGGTACAGGCTACAAAACAGTGAATTTCTAACAGGATTTCTGAAGGGTTCTTTTCTCTCGTATTATTTTAAGTCCTTTATTTCATCTTATGTAGGTCTTGCTCCATAATTCAAGAGGTCATAAATCTCCACTGTGCTTTGATAAATCTTTTCATTAAGAAAGAGGAGCGCTCCTCTTGTTCCACTTCATGGAGTGACAAAAAGAACAGGAATTTTGAGCGAGAAACTTAGCAGCAAACCTAGTGCGATGATTAACCAAGGCTTCCCATTGTTGAGCTTTTGTGCTGGCTTCATGTGATGCTTGTTAAATTCGGGGAGTAGTAATATTACCAAGAGTGTGTTACACATGAGGAGACCAAAGCTGACTCTGAAAAACTTACTCCGATTTGCATATGTAGCAGAGACAGTGTCAAGGGTCCAAATTTGTTGGTGATGTTGCAGACTCCAGGAGTCAGTAGAGGGACCACGGTGGCAAAGCAACTGGGACAATAGTAGATCTTTTCTCCTCATCAAACTCTGTGCCCTTGGATTTAGACCCATTCCCGGGGATGCCTGCTCATCCATGTAATATCTCATGGTGGCTATTTCCATGCAATGGTGAGGCTAATTTAAAGTGCTATTTTGCATTTCTATTTTTCTTCTTCTCTTGAAAACATCTTTTTATACGTCTGCAACTCTCACTTGGAGAAGCAAAAGTCTTTCATGGAGATTTCCTTGCAAAGTTAACTTAACTACTTCAAAAGTTTTCTGCCCGATGTTTACTTGGCCTGAGCTAAAGAGGCCTTCTGTGAAGCAATGACAAGAGACTGAATAAGGTCCCACATACCTTTGATCCCAGCACCCAGGAGAGAGAGGCAATTGAATCTCTGAGTTCAAGGCCAGCCTGGTCTGCAGAATGACACAGAAAAAAAACCTGTTTCTAAAAAGCAAAAGGAAAAAAAATGGGATTTTGAATCCAGGAAAATTTAACCTGCCTTCAGCATTTCTAATCCCTCTGAGGGGCACACAATCCTCAGCCTCCTTGTCAAGGCCACCTCTTGTTGCTTGCTGCCCTGGCTCTCTTCCTGGATTCAGAGCTGAGGTACTGAGTCTGAGCCCTCCGCTCTTCCTTAGAGTTTCGTTCACCAGGCTTAGTTACAGCATATAGTTCACTTATCTTGTTATATAAGTGAGTGGATCTTTGAGTATTCCCCTCTTTCCTGCTGACAGCACCTCTGAGAAAGCTACATTGATTGATATTTCCTTGTAGCCCCATGTTGCAGACAGGTGTACTCTTGTAAGCGAAACAAGATGTCGCCTTATCATCTCTAAAAGGCCACACGTCCCCCAGAAGACCTCCAGTCAGTAGTGTCAGTGTCAGTTCCCGGGCTCTCTGAGAGCCCCTTTGGGCATTTGTCGGAGGAAATAGTGCTTTTTTGTGTGTCCTAGCTACAAAGGCTACTCAATTCCCTACCCCCTGCTGTGGGCTCTA
The DNA here is from genome assembly GCF_982192425.1 of Myodes glareolus. Classification (NCBI taxonomy): domain Eukaryota; kingdom Metazoa; phylum Chordata; class Mammalia; order Rodentia; family Cricetidae; genus Myodes; species Myodes glareolus. Next base: position 31,294,439 of record NC_142032.1, read on the forward strand.
GTTGGAAAACATAAACTTGTATGACTGTAAAAGATTTGCAGGTCCCCAAGGAGCCTTAGCCCTCAAGGCCACAGGATTTCAGTGTTGTGGTTGTTCCTTTACCTAGACCTTCTATCACACCCACAGGAAGAGACTGTGAAACTGCCTGGTGAGTTCCTGTAATAGAGTAGGAAGGGAGGACATTCTTATTTCACAGGGGTAACACTGCCATTTCCTCTTTGAGCTTGAAAAGAAAGGTTTCTGTCACCTGATGAAGAAAGATAATAAGTTGACCGTGGAGCTAAAGGGGAACTGAAGCTTGCACATTAACATGGTCAGTCGCATCATGATTTTTAAAATATTTATTGTTTGTTAGGCACACTGCATATATCAACTCTTTGAATTTCAACAGGGCCCCATGGAAATTAGTTGTTACTGTCTCTATTTGCTGTTCATAGAAATTAGAAGCAGAAAGGTTAAGTAATTTATTTACAACCATATGACAGTAGAAGGCCAGGCTGTGATTCAACTCTAATTTTCTTGGCATCAGGGTTGATGCTTTTGTTTGAGAAAATAGCTATGTAGTTCTGATGGTCAGTCATTTTTAGTAACGTAGAAGCTTCTGAAAACATACTGAACAAAATCTGCAGAGGCAAGGGAAATGGCTCAGTGGATAAATGTACTTGCCACCAAGTCTAGCGACTTGAGTTCAATTCCTGGAACCCATAAAGGTGGAAAAAGAGTAATGATTTCATCACAAACAATTAGAAATTGTTTATGTCATAAATTCTTGATAAGATGCTCATTTCAACAGTAATGTAATCATATTGTGTAGAATATTAAAGTTATAGCACCTCTTGGTCCCAGTTCATCTGGGAGGATAAAGAAGTCAGCAGCATGGAGCCCAAAGTCAACAGAGTGGATAAAGAAGTCAGTAACGTGGAAAATGTCTTCAGAAAGGAAATTCTGATCTTGAAACAAAGATGTACAGAAATTCAGAAACACAGATGACTCAAGTAAACAAACTGGAAATGTATCACCAACAGACTCAACCAAGCAGAAGAATGAATATCAGGGATGGAAGACAAGGTTGATGAAATGTCACATTAAAATATCAATAATGAAACCAAAATAAAAGGCCCCTATGTCCAGGAGTTCCAGGATACAATCGAGAGATCACACATAAGATCACATGATCGAAGCAGGCGCAGAGGCATAGAGAACCCATTCAATGAAGTTATAGCATAAAATACCCCAAGCCTGGAGAACTAGACATACAAACACAAAGGCACCTGGAACCCCATCTAGATGACCAAGAAGAACTTCTTTGCAGTAGAAAGCAAGCCTGTTCTATGCGATGTCTTCAGTTGTTCCTAGCAGCCTGATTCTTCCATACTTCTGGTAAACATATGCTCTCAACAAAAGTTGAATATACTAGGCATTTTAAAACAGTCTTAGGTAGACATGGCACGTGGTCAGAGTATATTCAGTCTAATCAAGCATTCATAGGTGTTGATGGCATTTTCTGTAACTTTTTTATAAAAATCAACTACTTTGCTCTTTTTGACGATATTCTCACATTGCTTACCAGAGAGAGCCTTTTGCATGTTTTACAATCCCCAATTTCCCTTTCCTTGAACTCACCCCACTTTCCCTTCGTGTCAGCCATTCCCTGATGGCATTTCCGAGAGTGAATTTACTGTTTTCACCTCTTGTTTAAGGTGGGAAACCCAATGCAATCAGCAGAAGCCTAAGTGCATTTCTAAAGTTAGGTGTATTTGACGTCACACTCAGTTCACAGTGTTGATTTCTCTGCGGAAGCTGTGTGGCCTCTCAGCCCTGTTTTCCAGGGATAGGCAAGCGTTTCTCTAAACTTTGCAACTTACTAAATCTAGATATGAGCAAGAGCAGCAGATGTAAAGTTTTCCTGGGGATTGCTGTAATGTTTCTGCGTTTCCGCTCTCCCCCAAGCTAGCTCTAAACTCTGAGTGCTGCTTTGGAGCCTTTACATCCAAATACAGGTTAAAGGCGCTTTGTCTGTCATCAGGATATGCCCACAAAGGATGCCATCTGTTAAATGACTCACTGTAAGGGAAATGGACCACCCTACCCTAACAGTGGTAGGCTGTTAGGGGCTGAGCCTTTTAAAACTGAGCATTCCAACAAGGAGCCCTGCCTGTGCCAAAGGTGTGCTTTAGGGCTAGAAGTGCAATCGCAAGAGAGCAAGCCTGTATCTGGATACATCTTATATAGACTTTTATTGTTATCATTTTCAAGCACACAATTTCCATATCTTTATCTTGATCTATGGAAAAGTGGGTGAACAGACAATCTGCCTCTAACTCCAGACACAGAACTTAAATGTTTTCGCTTTTGGTTACTTCTAACTGTCGTGGCTCCGCGAGTCTCTTCTTCAGAATTCTCTCTGTAGACGACATAGACATACACTTTAAAATCTAAAATTATGTTTACCCTGCGTGTGTGACCAGGGCGGGGCGGGCTGCACCGTGTGGTGGTCTGTGTGGGCAGGAGAGGAAAACCTGCAGGAGCCCCTTTGTTCCTTCCACGTCAGTTCAGGGATTGAAGTCAGATCTTCAGGCTTGGTGGCCATCACCTTTACCCACTGCACCACCATTCAGGCCTTGGGGACATACTTTGATTCCACCTCTTTGAGGGAGGATCTTTGATTAAAGCCTAAGATTCGTAAGGTTTCAGGTACAGGTTAGTTTCAGCCTCCAGTGCAGTACAAGTGCCTTCTTGCATTTTAAAGATAAGAAAAAAAGAGAGAAGAAAAAGATAAAAAAATTTTCTGTTTCAACTTAATACACAATATTTGAAAAAGAAAAGTCAACAATACCTGCAAGGTTTTTTGAATAAGACCTACTAAGAAGAGTGCAGTTGGACAAAATGTGGCATCATGTGCTTGACAACAGTCTGATAAAAGATTTTACTGCAGCCTGTTGATGTTTTGAGGAACGGAACAGCCTTCTAATTACTTAATGCACTTTCAGCCTTTGGTCCTTTATTATTAGTTCATAAAATTAATTCACTCCAGTGCCGTTCCATTATTGTTTTTTCAAGTCAGGTCCTAGACAAAGCGTGATTCACATTTATGGGACACTGTGATGCACACATGATTGTTTAGCCGCATTGTTTTAAGATGGGCTTCTGAGAGGTGGGACAGGACAGTGCTGTTTAAAAATGAATGCACTGTTACTCTCATGGAATGCGTGCAGGCATCCGAGGCCTCACACACGAGTCAGAAAGCCACATGTGTGCAGCTGTCAGAGAGAAGAATTCACGATTTGTCAATTTGCCGTAAAATGTTTCCAGTTAGTCTTTTAATTAAGTTTTTAATTATCTTGGCGCAGGTTTCCAGGTTTAGAAGCAGGCTTGCACGAACTACCAAAGTAGAAGTTCGTCATTATATGCTCACGATTGAATTTTATTGAAAAATTACAATGCATATTTGAATTTTAAAGTTCTCCCCTTGGGTGCACCTTCTGGGGTCTTGGAAGGGCCAGACTTCTGATGGTGGGAACTTCTGCCTGTTTCTCTTCTGCCTGCTTCTTCTATTTGGCGATACCACAGTATCTGTCTGTCTTTCTCTCTCCCCCCTTCTCTCTCCGTAAGTATGAATATGAATCAACAGTCTCACATTTTTATTTAGTCAGTACCTGAATGTCTAGATCAACGTTTCTTAACCTTCCTAACTGCAGCAACCCTTTAACACAGTTCCTCATGTTGTGCTGACCCCCTACCCTAAAATTGTTTTGCTGCTCCCTCATAAGTATAGTTTGGCTACTGTTATGCCTTTTAATGTAAATATATGATATGTAGAATATCTGATAGGTGACCTTTGTGGCATTGCGATCCACAGGTTAAGAACCACTGGTCTAGAGTATGAAGTTAATTTGGGTGTTCTGGAAATCTCTTTAATACAAAGACGAAAATGTCCTACAGAAGTGCCAAATTGCAGAATATAATAGAGACATGGTTAAATGAATAGGTCAGGTGTCAGCAAACTGTACAGTATGTTTTGTTGAAAAGCTTGCGAGAAAAGAATGTTTTTTATACATAAGTGTTTGCACTTGACCGAACAGCAGTAGACAATAAGCATCACTTAAGAGACAAAGTACCCAAAGAGTCCTGTTCTGATTAATACACTACTACACTACTGTCCAAGTAAAAGAACCCAATTATTCTATTAAAAAATTTGCCAATAAAATAGATTTTTTTTTAAAAAAAAAACCTACTAAATCAAACACCCCAGTAATTAAACACCTAAAATCAATGTAAGAAGATAAAATTTGGGCAATTTAAAATCATTTTTTAATTTAATTTCTGGTACCCTTTGACCAGTTTTCCACACACAAATCCTGCCATGTTCTATAACCACCCTATTTTTCTCTTAGAAGTTCAACTTTCCCTTGATTCTACATAGGAAACAATGGAGCGTTTGTCTTTAGGTATCTACTGTATTTCTATTAGCATAGTGTTCTCCGGAGCACTGTATTTGCTAAGTATTATTATTAAGTAGTACTTCTTATATACGATTTTTGAATAAAATTTATTTGTACATGTGAGTGGCTCCATTTATGTATGTACACGACATGAGTGCCTAGTACCAAGAGAGGCCAAAAGAGAGCACAGGATGCCCTGCAACTGTAGCTATAGTTAGCTATGAGGTGTTTGATGTGGGTGCTAGGAACCAAATTGGGTCCTCTTTAAGAGTAACAAGTGCTCTTAATTGATGAGTCATCTTTGCCACCCCCTAAATATTTCTGTAGGTTTTATTATTTTTTAATTAGTTAATTTATTTATTTTGTAACAGGTCTCATTATCCAACTCTGACTGGCCTGGAACTCACTATGTAGACCAGGCTGGTCTCAAACTTAGAAGATCAGTCTGTGGCTGCCTCTGCTTCCAGAGTACTGGGGTTAAAGCTGTGTGCCACTGCACCCAATTTAGCAGTGTATATGTATTTTTACATGCACACAGCATAATTTCTTTATCCAATTTTCTTTCAATGAACCTTTCAGTTATGAGATAAATAATCCTGAGAACTAAGAGAAACCCCAGTGACTCATGCTCCAACATGTAAAAATTGCTTGGAGGTTTCAAACGTTCAGCATCTACACACACATAGACACATATGCAAAGTTTACTATGATTTGATAAGTATTTTAATTAACTTGATTGTAATAATCATTTCCCAGTGTATATATTTATTAATACCTCACATTGTATATAGATCCACATTTATCATGACATTCAATTTGACTCAATAACGCTGAAAAAAAGTGAAATCAACAACTTTATTGACATTTGTGCCTCTCTTTGGGGAACTTATAGATTGAACATTTTGTTTTGTTGTATTTGTAGCAGGTTTCTTTAACATCTGTAAATGTGGCTTGTATACAATACTCTCTACCTTTGTAGGAGAGCTTTAAAATTCTCAATGTCAAAAATACTCAAAAACATATTGAATGAAAAGAGAAATAGAGATAAACTCTATCCTGACTAAAAATAAACAGACAGCTGCCGCTGAAACCGCTCAGATTTATTTATCATGAACTCAGGCTTACTGTGAAAATTAGGATTTGTAACTCTAGAGTATGACTTAGAAACAGGCTGATTCCTTTGCCTCTTTTCTCTTGCCTAACATTTATCAATAGTAAATACTACTCTAGTACCACGTGAATGGTTAATTTATTAGGGTCTGAGAACTTTAAAGCGATTGATCATGGTAAGTGATAGGATGTACACTAGTCAATAGCATCTGCCCTCTAAACTGTTTAGGGAAAGAGCAGGTGTACGATAGGAGACGTCTGGTGTGTAGCTGTAACTCCTCCTTTTCTGAGGGACAGCCATTGTGAGTAAGATTGTAACACAGACTGAGAGATGAGAAAAGGAGAAAGTAGGCCAGAAACTATTAGCAACGCCAATAAACACTTTTGCATTTCCACAAGCATTTCCAAGTAATATTCTTTATCTGTGACTAATTATTTTAGGATTCCTTTTAATCTAAGGAATTAGAAAACTATTGCTTACTCTGCTGGCTTTGAGACAAGGGTCTCACTGTTGTTTAGGCTAAACTATGACTTAAAATCCCCCTTCCTTAACTTTGCTTCTGAGATTACAGGTAAGTGCCCCATTACTGGCATATAAACCTACCATCAAATAGCAATTAGACAAAACACAATGGCAGGTTAATGCTACTAATATTTCCTTCTTTATGTTAATTTTTGTTATAATTTATTATAAGCCCCACAGAAAATATTCCTTTCTCCTTAAAGGGTCTCGGTTGCTTGCTGTTCAATCTCTGCATGAGCCTGTGATTCCTCAGTTTCTGTCTCCTAAAGGGCCTGGTGGACCTGAACCACCATGCCCAGCATGGCTTCCTGTTGTAATAATGGGTTGTACTACAAGCTCTTTGTAAACTGTAGTAGCTATGAAGCACATTTGTGTGTAGGGTAATTCCAAATCTGTGTTGTTGTAATAGTTTCTCAGACTGTATGAAATCGCCACATACTTTAATGAAATATCCTTTTCTGTCCATTTAGCGTTTTGCTAATGATTTTTATCACTGTCATTGGATAGTGTATTGTGTATCCCACCAGTGCCTCCCTTTTATCCTTTACTCTTTCTTTCCTTCCCTTATTTTTCCATTAAGAGGTAACAGAAGGCTATTCAATTGTAGCAATACCCTAACCTTGATGTGACTTAGCAAGAGCAACTAAATCACATGCTGTGTGTACACTCTAGACACTGCCGGTTTGTTGTTGGCTGTGTTACTACTTCTCAGTGAATGGTGTGTTATCTCAGGCTTTCTCAGCATGAGTCATTGCCATGCACACATCTGATACTCTAGGCAAGACAGCTGTCATAGACACAATGAGGATGACTAAGGAACCAGGAAGGCATAAAAGGCAGAGGTCACGATAGACAAGATACACATGTTAGCATCTTGTTTCCCCACTTAGTTATTAAAAACGCAATAAACGATCATTAGCAGCATTTTCTCTCTTGAATTCTTCAGTCCCCCTGGTGGAAATACAACATCTAACAGTATAGCCAAAGGTTTGCCCTGGTCTCGAGAAGCCCCCTGTTCTTCCAGAGTGACAGAGAACAGGTGTGCATGGCCTTGCCAGCTGCAGGCTCTTGATACGTGATTATACTTGGATGATTAGTTTCGTGTAATAACTAATCTTCCTTTATCTTAAATAAATGCAACATTAAACAGAGTATAAAAATAATCATAGCAGAATTTTGAATAATGCAATGCAATGTACATGAAGTTATTTTAAGGAAGTGATTATTTGCTCCCGACTTCTTTTGTGTCCACGTCTCACACCTCTTAACTTCATAGCTCAACAATTCTCTCGTTGCTTATAATGTTGTTGACACTTTCCGTCTCCCCTTTCCCAGCGTGATCACATCTTTCTCCTTTTATGAAAAAAAAAATTTCACCGTGTTGGGTGAAGGACAGTACCACTTTAAAGATATGAGGTCTTGGTTGAGCTACCAATTAGCTGCTGTGCCCTTGAGGAAGGCACTTAACCTCCTTGTAACAGCTTCTTCAAACGTAATGCATTTGCAGCTTCAAGTATGACCTGTGATCTAGCCTTCTAAAGTTTTGCAGTTTGTTTATTTTGAGATTTTTGTTCCTGTTAGTGTAAAACTCCTTGTCCTTAGTCTCCATTCTCCTTTGCAAACTGTTTAATCAAGCAGGTGAAGGGGAAATAGGATTAAGTTTCTGAGGGAAGAAACTCAAAGGAGGAATATTGTAGGAACACGGGTAGTAATGATGTCCTGAAGTGTTCCAACTGGTATGGACTTTTCTTTTTTTGCCTCACCTGAGAGTAATGAATCTCACATATGTTTAGCCATCTGACAAACATTACTGAGCATCCTTCAAGGATGAGGTACTGGCAGATTCTCAGAATCTAGAGGCGAACCTGATGCATAGCCAAAAATATTGGTCTGAGGGAAACAAACCAGAAAGCTGACATTTCCTCTAATTGAACAATGCACAGACCGCTCTGGAAACACATCTGAGACCCGGGGAAGTCAGAATGCCAGCAGACAGAAGACACCATCCCACATTCTTTTTCTTCCAAGTCTTATTATTTCTCAGCCTGTCCACATCTCCTGGTTGTGGCCCACAGTTCCCAGGAGTAGGAGTTGTGAAGTTAGCCCCTCTGTCTAGTGCTTGGTGTCTTTGACAACCACACTGTCAGCCTTCTTCTTCAAAATACAAATAATGATGCCTGTGCCTAGGTTTAAAGAAATGGAGAAAAGAAGGCATATATCGTTTGGTGATGTCTGTGCACAGTGAATGTTTGCCTCATTATTCATATCATTGTCTCTGTTTTATCTTTTATTTCTCTACTGTTCTAAGAAAACATTGGCTTAATCTGTAATACTTAAGATGGTCTTTTCATCTTTATTCTTCACAAGCCATAAACTCTACACTCTCAAGAAATATTTGTGTGTTGATTATGTCTCCAAATAATAGTACATTTCTGCTACAAACAAATAAAAGAAGGAAGAGTTACTATACAATATCAGAAATGACAATGATCCTATTACCCATGTGCCAGCAAGTAGAAATTCCTTAAATATATTTTAATAAGATAGTAATAGAAAATACTCTTCTTCAGTATGTCTTGGTACAGAAGCCATCCTTTCTTTCAGTGTCTACCCCCGCCCCCTAAAAAAGATCCACTAATCTGGAGAATTTGGGAAGCATTCAACAAACTGATCTTCCATTTTGAAAAAAAATCCTTAGAAATGTATTCTGGCCTTTTCCATGACATCTTGCCAGTGAGAGAAGATTAGCCATAAAGTAGTAGAAGTCAGGGAAAATTTTATTTATGACTTATTTGCTGTTTTTTCCACATTATTCATGCAGCGTTAGGGTTCTAGAGGAATGAAACTATCATGGATTCTGATTCCCTCACGCTCTCTCTCACCTCCTTTAAAGTTACAGTTTTAAGGCCCCACAAAGTGTCTTTTCTTCATCATTTAAAGAAGAATCCCTGCAAACAACGTCTCTAGGAGGTTTTGCTTATCCTCAACCTCCACAAATGCTTCACTTACACTTCTTCCCTTTAGCAACCGGTCCATGTCACGTGGACTCTGTGACTTGCGCGACATGACAGTGCCGCTTGTGGGCAAGCTGAGGTTGAGTCATCTTTCAGAAGCACCTTAGCTATGGTCCTCTGGAGGGCGCTGCTTGTTGCACCCAGATCAAGGCTCCTAAAATAATGTGTGTATTCAGAATGAGCTTTGAGAGGTAGACAGACATCTTTTACCAGTAACCAACATCCACATCCTTTTATAGTCTCCCATTTTAGTAACATGAGTCCTATGAAACCCTGTTCTGCCGCCGTCTGGCACTTTTTCCATTTCCTCTCCTACTGGACATTCTCCCTAGAGTGTTCTCTGAGCGTAAGTGTGATGATTTAGACATTTTTCTGCTATGAGACATTAATGTTCTCTGAACATGAATGTGATTTTGGTAGGAACTTTTCCTACTCTCATTGTATCCATAAGATGAAATAGTGTGATGCTGGACAAGTTAGGGATGCGTGAACTGAAGAGAATGTGAGGGAAAACCAGTCCCCAGCACCCTGAACCATGGTGCAAATGCTACCATATAGAAGCACATGGCCCAGAGTAGTCTTCGCTACCTGATCATCTAAAATGGGAGGGACAAACATTCCCTTCCAAGCCTTAAGAACAAACATCTGAGCTTGGTAAAATTTGTTATCACTACCCAGTATTGTCATCATAGTTCCAGGGCAGCTACAGACAGGACATAAATGAATGACTATGGCTGTGCTCCAAGAAAATATACAATATATTTTCTGGGCATACAGGAATGATGCAAACTATGATTATAAGCTTGTTGTAATCACATAAGCTAAATAGATCTCATCCCAGGATTATATCATACTTTCAGCACTGGATTTCCTTCCAAAATTAACATGCCTGTCCGCCGGTAGTTAACTCAAGACATGACATACATTCTCTCTCTCTCTCTCTCTCTCTCTCTCCATATGTGTGTGTGTGTGTGTGTCCATATAGTCACAAATGAGAAAGAGAATGAGAGACTTCAAATAATCTAGAAAACGTAAGGCCTTTCTGATTGATTCCCACTTCTATTATTGGATGGAAATTATCTAGATGATTTCCAATATGATGAAGCAGAGGAATTATGAGTTCAAGTTCAAGGTCAGTCTGAGCTACACAGTGAGACCCTGTTTCAAAAAAAGTAACAACAACAAATAAGTAAAAAAGAAAAAGTTTCAAAGAAAGCAAAGAAAGAAGAAAGAAGGCCGTGCTAATTGCGCATGTCTGCTTCCAGTTATCCAGTAAGACTTGCAGCCACTGTCATTAGTCTGGTTTTATGAGCAAACGCCAGAGCACTCCCAGAGAAACACCAGTCTCCAGAAAGCAAAAGTCAAGCCTATGATGCTGTTGCTGAAGTCAGCCTCTTGCTCTCAGAGAGGTCCAACCCTCACTCTTCTGCTCAGTCCCTCTTAGTGGTATTTAATAACCCAAATGTCAAACATCTCCATAAACATCAGGCTGGAAAATGTGCTGTTTCAGCGTTGGGCACTTTGTTCAGCTATGTTGTGAGTAGCAAGTAGGAGCCAGCAATTAATTTTGGAATGTCATCTATTCCTGGCAAAATATGACGTGATTAGATTGTGTTCATTGAGCATTAGTGGGTCATCTGGGCCGTTGTAGGATGTCCAACAGCCTGAAGAGAAGTTTTCTGTAGAACATTTCCCTGCCATCAGAGAGGTGCCCAGGTCTGAGTTTTAGAATTTATTTTATGGTGGATGTTTCTGGCTAGATAGATCAGCTGGTGATACTGAGCCTGTGTGTATCTTGCCAGACCATAAGCTTGCTTTTGTTATTCCCACCAACTGTCTATTTCAGCCTGTGGGGAAAAGAAAATGTGCGTGCTGTTGGTCAGAAAGACGACTGGAAAGCCCAGTGGGTGACTCAAAAAAGTTTCTCCTCCAGACAGAACAAATAGATTTCTCTCTGGTCCTGTCTGGGGCCTCTACTCCATGATTGCTTCCTTCAGTGTGATGCTGACATCATCTTTTTCAAACATCCTTTACTTTTTCTGAAAGCAGGCCTGTGAAGAGAGGTGAATTTGGCTCCTTATTGACCTCCTCCCATCGAGTTCGCGCCTGCCCCTTCCTGTCCATGCCCAACTGTAGCTTTCTGTATTCTCCCATTTCTACACACCTCGGTTTCTCCCCCATGTACTTTCTCATTGATTTTGTTTTTTAAAAAGCGATATCAGCCGGGAGGTGGTGGTGCATGTTAATTCCAGAACTTGAGAGGCAGAGGCAGGTGGAGCTCTGTGAGCTTGAGGAGAGCCTGGCCCATAAGAGCTAGTTCCAGGACAGGCTCCAACGCTACAGAGAAACCCTGTCTAGAAAAACCAAAAATAAAAAACAAACAAACAAACAAACAAACAAAAAAGCAATATTGATATTGACCACCCAAAGAATATCTTGCTGTGACACGTAGAAGGGTAATTAGTAATAGCAGTGTGATTATCAGTTAGCTCTAAGAGCTGATACGATAGGCAAGCCATTGTTCTAAAGACTTTGCATAACGAAAGTGTCTTACTCCCAGCAGGCATGGTGTTGGAGACAGTTATAATCAACTTACCATGTGGGTAGCATGCAGTCATCAGTAGTGTCTCTACCATCATTCTACAATAGACTGGGAGACAGCACAAGTTATGTTCCCTAAGGTCACATTAAGATTTAAAGATATGAACGAGATGTAGTTCCTCCCCATAAGAATCTTATTGAGTGGTGGAGTAGTGGAGGCAGAACGTTTAAAATACAAAGCCAATCCGCACCCGGTAAAGACTGAGCAGGGATTCTCTTGGGTGGGAAGGAAGGGTGGGAATCTCTTGGGACTGCACCAGGTGTCCCTAATGGGGAATAAATTGACTCTTGAAGAAAACAATGTATCTCCACTGTATGGTAGATAGCTGGCAGAACTCCTTTGTTTTGGCATCGTAGTACATTCTTAATGACACACTGTGAGAAGAATAGAGGCAAGCACTTGTATTTGGAAAAAGGCAAAAGTTTGATTTCTTTGGAACATAGAGCATGCTGGAGGGCACAGTAGGGAACACGCCTTTGGGCTCTAAATCAAAGGGAACAATGTAAAAAGTAAAAGTATGTTTATGATGGGGAAGCTGTTGTGGAATTTAGGGGAAGAGAGGGACCAGTGAACCTGCATATTCCTGGTCCTTCTCTGGCAACAGTGGGAAGGGCACTGTTTCCCTACATCTCCTCTTGCTGTCACTACTTCTTCCTTCTCTTCTTCACCCTTCTCTGTGAGTATCCAGGTAGAACACTCAGAAGTAGTACTTTCCTTGGCTCGGTGGCAACAGTGAGCTAGAACCAGGAAAAAACAAAACTTGGGAGAATTGGGTGGGGTGCAGTGGGTGGTCAAAAGGTGATAGATGCTTTGGAGATGGTTATAAAGTGATTTAGCTCGCAGGGCAATTGAGAAAATGTGGTTATGGTTCTTGGAGAAGCTTGTGGATCATTGAAAAGGTGATGTCTCAAGTTCTGTGGAGTGTGAAAATTGCAGTTGTTCACCAACTCTGTTTTCATCTTTCATTCTTACCTACCTGAGCACCATGGTTGGCACGGAAGAGCAAAAGCCCCTGGTCGTATGCCACGTCCATCTGATGGGGGACAGGGAGACTATGAAACACAGCTGTTGCATCAGTGGTAGAGAGTTGAAAAAAAATCAAAGCATTGGATCACAAAGTAAGTACAGACCTAGCAAGTTGGGAAAACAGAATCAAGGGACGAAGAGGAGGAAAAGAGGACGGCAGTAGTGGTGGCCAGTTCTTCACGTCAGGTTACATGTGAGTAAAGTCTTAAATTCATTTCAAGAGTAGCCATGTGAAAACTTGGCAGGATGAAGGCAGAGGGGACATGTCTGTCTAACTGAATCACAACTATCTCAATGAATAGGATGCTCAGTTTTACTGAGGAACTGATAAAAGGTTACTTCTACTGGAGGAGTGAGTGGAGGGTCAAATGGTGTGTGAGGGAAATAGGCAAAAGGGACCCTGGAGAGCCTTTGGTCCTCATTCTCAGCAGCCTCGCGGAAGATGAGGGCAAGATTTGATTAGGGACATACAGGTCTAGCTTTCCGGTGAATTGTGCAGGTAGTTGGGAGACTGATGAGGAAGCACAGGAAAACAAGCAGTGGAATAGGGCTCGGTTGTAACTGGACCGAGTACATTGTAAGAAGCGAGTGGATTGGAGCAAGGTTTTAAAAGCCGTGCAGACAGGACTTCTGCTAATGAGATGCTCAGAAAAGCCGAGTTGAAGATTGTTGCAAGATCTGAGGGTTAGAAGTAAATGCTAAGAAAAAAAAAAAAAAAAAAGAAGGGAGCGAAAAGATTGACTAGCAGCAGGCGGGGTGGTAAGTAGCAAAGTTAGGTGTAATAGTTGTGAAATGCTTAGCAATCACTTCCGTCATGGTGCTGAATTAGGCCACTGAGACTGAGTCTGGAGGTCAGGTTGCAGAGGAGTGGAATTATATGGAGATATGGAGAGATATGCGGAGGTAGTAGTACAATACCTAAGAGGTCTCTTGGGATGCTGAGCAAAGGAAATATCATTTTAAAAAATCTTTATAACAATCTAGCTGTGATTATTTTGTTTCTATAATTATGAGAGCACAACTTCTCAATTGTGTAATGATTGTGTGCATTTTTTTTTTGTTCTGGCTTTAAGAAACATAGAAAAGTATCTTTTGGCAACCCTATGGGCTAAAACTGATCTCGTTGCTCTTTTCTGGGAAAAATTCTACTCACTTCTAATGAGAAATAGTTGCTTAGTTCAACACATTTTTTTTTGTTGTTGTTGTTATATCAAGATCAGTTTGTCATTTCAAGTTCATTAGAACTCAAACAAAATGTGACATAAAGCATTAAAACATGGTGTTCCATTGGATAAAATTACTAAAATGTCATAAAATACGATGTGGGGCCAAATTCTGATATTTGTCTCGCTATGGATAGCTCAATGTTTGAGCAAGTGACTGCTCTTATTCATGATGCATTTTGAAAACATTTTAAGACCAATTTTAGGTCTTCTTAATATGCATGCCAGTGAAGCACATAACCTTTAACCATGTTTTGTAGGGGACAGGGGACAAGAGTGCATGTAGCACAAGTTAGTCATGTGTCCGAGGCTGGTCCTAAGCTCTCTGTTCTCCTGCTTCCACCTTCAAAGAAGTAGAATTATAGATGTGTTCCACTAAGCACAGGGACCATGACTATAAGATGAATTTAGTTGGCTTCAAATAGTTTTGTTGTGGTGATAGCAAGTCTATCTTTCACACGCCAATAAAGCACATTTTTATCCTACATCAGCAATATAGAATGCATTGTACTTTTAAAAGAACAGAAGACGCTATACGTTCTGAGAGTTATAGAATCCTTGTACCAAATTAGCCCCACATAAGCAACAAGAACAAAATTCTGGACCTTTGAACTTTGTGAAATAAAACCTTTCTCAACACTCCCCTCAATCTGAGAAGGTGATATTACATTTTATACATAAACTGATCTACATGGACTCGTGTGTGTGAACACTTGGTCCCCACTTGGTGGGATGTTCGCTTGGGGGCAATATTGGAAAATCTGGAAAGTCTGATCTGTCTCGACGATGTAGATGGTGAGGGGAAGAACTTGAGGATCATAGTTGCCTTAATTCCGGTTTCCTCTCTGCTCTCTGGTCCACGGAGCTATGGGCATTGGGCCGAGCTATAGCTTCTCCACCATGACAGACTACACAGCAAGGCACAGCACAAAGTGGATCCTTTCTCCTCTGTCAGGAATTTGTCCACAGCAATAGAAACATCACAAGGAATTACCTGGTAGCATATACATATATCCTTATTCATGTGTTTATGTTTAGCATTCTCCAAAAAACATGCATTAGACAGGGATTAAGCAGGCAGCAAGGACATTTTCAACACCGTTGCAGGAGGGTAGGAAGAAAAGTCAACTCCACTAGAATAAAAGTTGGTTGAGTTTTGAATCATGCAGCAAGTGGATAATGGAAAAAGGACTGGATAACCGTGAGCTGGTATCTGGTGAACTTGATTAGGCTCTCTGTGCTTCCTATTTTGCACTGAGGAAATCCAGAATCCTACCTTCTTATGGAGCCTAGGAGACAGACAGGTTCTCCCCTTCATGTTTGCTTTCCATAAGGGTGGGTCCTGAGTCCTTGGGAATTGTTCCTGAGTTCTAACACTGACCAGAGGCTAGTGGGAGGTTTATTTCTCAAAGCAGTAACAAACTATTTTTAAGTTGCTAGTTTTGTATAGTTTACAGGAAAGGGAGAGTAGGGCATATAGTCAGGAGAAAATGTCTACAATCTATAAAACCCGAGAGGAATGTGAGGGTCATCTTCGTTAGCACGTCTTATACTCTGAATACGGGACTTGTATAAGTAAGATAATACCAGACCCCACAGGAACATTTGATTTAGGTGAAATGATAAGACAGCTGCCTTCCCTAACAACAGTATGACTTACCAAAGGGGGTTTATCTTTCTGACATTGCTCAGTCTAGGTTATCAAGACCAGGCATCTTCTTGCTTATCACTGACACTTTGGGAGCTGGGGAATGAAGTAACCTCAAATTGCAGTTTTGCTTCAAAGACTTGCTACTTGCATTTCAGGGTCTCTGGAGTTCAGAGTTTCCACAAAGGCAAAAGTGGAGATGGGATGTAAATCAGAATTTTTTAGAGCGTTAATTTAATATGCTGCATTTGCCAGCTGAAATATTATGACATATCCAGCTTTATCTATGTGTTGTTGGATCTTTGTTTCAATTTCTGAGTTACGTGTGGTTTTACCTTCTGTAAATTGTGAGGTTAAATAAGATCACATGTACAAAAGCGACACTGTGTAGCTGATGGCAAAAGCTCTGGAGGTAATTTCTGTTGAATTTACTGGTGTTCCTTACATGTCTCCGCTGGATCATCTCTTCAGCGATGACCCCCGAATGCTCACCAGCATGCATCAGAACCAGGTTCTGACTCACAGACATGAGCAATGCTACATACCTCAGAACATGCCTTCTAAGCAGGTGATTTGTCAGGATCTCACGCGGATTCAAAGCTGGCCAAACTCTGGGTGTGCAGAGAGGCGGCAAACGCTTTGGTGTGAGAGAGGCAGGGGTTTCAGACAAGGAGGCACAGGATCTCAGTCTTAGTAATTGTAAGGTGGTCTTGTGCGGTGTGTTATTGCAGACTCTAGTTTCTGTCTGGCGCAGTTGAAGATGGATTTGAACCAGAGCCCAGCATCATACATGGATAACTGATTTAGGGAAAGACAAGAAGTAGTTCTTTGGAAGATAGCTTTGACTGAGTAGAATTGAGATTAAGTCATTGAAAAGAATAAGAAAGAAGATAGATTCCTATCCTGGTATGAAGTGATGCTCAAGAATATTTTAAAGCGAACTGAAGAACTGCTGACTACTAGATTTTGCACATTGTGAATGTGGTAAAGTTACATAAGTATGCCTGAGAGCAGGTGCAGAGATGTGTGCAGATATGCACAAAATTACCTTAAAGAATTCAAAAGTTCTTTTCTCTGGTATTAAAGGTTGAGCCCCAGGACTTCTTGTGCACGCTTGATGAGTGGCCTATTTCTGAACTATCTCCAGAGCTTTAAAATTTTAGTCTTTATTTTTTGGGTACACATATGTATTTGTGATATATGTATATTTATGTGTATGTGTACATGTATGTGTGTGTGTGTATGTGTATACTTTTCACGATTAGAAGTCAACTTTAGGGATCTTCAGTCATTCTCCACTTTTCCTTTTTTCTTTTTTCTTCTTTTCTTTTTATTGAGAAAGGGTCTCAGAATCTGGGAGCTTACCAACTTGGCTAAACTGGATGGTCAATGAGCTCTAGGCATCCCCTTTTCCCCCATTTCCCTGGCACCAGGCACCAGGGCTGCAGCTAGGTACTGCTGCCATGCCTGCTTTCTATATGGGGGCTAGGGGTGCATGTCAGGGCTATGTGTGCAGCAAGCACTTTGACCTCTGAGCTGTGTCTCTAGACCCTGACGTTATCTTTGAGGAAAGTGCTCACTCAGTTTCTTAGGCTGGCATCAAGCTCACTATGAAGCACATGCTAACACTGAGCTCACAAGCCTTTGCACAAGCCCGTTGTGCTGGAACTACAGGTGTGCCCACCACACCTAGAGACAAGAGTCTCTCTGATAGTCTCCAAAAGGGGAATCGGTGATTTGGGACACAATACTTGCTGTTTCATGTAATCTGCATTTGAATTACTTATCAAATTATGATAATTATCTTTGTGAGGAGTGTGATAACAGAATTTCACATCTGTGTAATTAAGATTTGAAGTTATGCTTCAGACATCCTAAAATGTAGGTTGCTTAACTATGTTTAACTTTTAATTCAGATTATTTAAGAAAAATGCTGATATTAATTCTTTGAGAAGTTCAGATCATGTATTTCGATCATATGCTCTTCCTCCAAGTCCTCCCTGTTCCACCCCCATTCCCTACCCACTGAACTTGTGTCTCCACCCCTTTGTGATTAGACAGGAAAAGAGCTTAGTGAAAAATTAGTATTACATTTCTTTTTCTAGTTTCAGAGTTCAAGTCCCTGATTTTGTATGACAAAAATTTTCAGTGTAAAGAGGAAGGTTGAATCATGACATTTTTGAATATACTTGTCCCTTGTTCATATCTACTCCCTGTTGCCTTCGTTTGTCCTTGCTCCACAGTCTTCTTCATCTCTGTTCAGTCCTTCTGAGTTCATGTCTGTACCTGGTCCTTTTTGTGGATATTCATACCATTTCTTATAATCTTTGCTTTATTTATAGCTAACACTTGACCATATTCAACATCTTATGACTTGTTAGATTCCAGTATAAATCTGATTCACTATAATTCCATATAATTGATTAATAAAATATTTCAAATATATATTCTGATACCTTTGCATCTTTGGTGCAAACCCTAACTTGCAATGAAAATTTACATTATTTGAAATTTACAGGTGATATTAGGCAACTATTCGTCTCTGCATCATGGAGTTATACTGTTAAATAATCACAATCACTGCCTAATTTAATATCCTGAGTGCTCAGGTTGAGAACTCCTTGTACAGAGGAGAAAAGCTGGAATAAGATCAACAAATCCCTAAAGAAAGAGCAGGGAAGCCCAGGAGTCTGAGTAATCCACTCTGCAGTTTTACCGCTGTCTGATATTCTCTTTGCTAGCTACGAGCACAGCACAGACAAAGGCATGGTTTTCCCATAAGGAACTTAGAATCCAGAAAGGAAAACCCATTAAACCAAACTAAACGAGGACTAACCAGGAAGAAAGCACAGATCATGAGGTGTTTAACAGAAATATCACTAAGTACAGGGTTTTATAAACAAGGACAACCAAGGAATAGCTCTTAAGATGAAACAATAGCTAGTAACTCAGAGATGCAAAGGCCTAATCCTGATATGGTGGCAATCCACAAGAATTCGGTATCTCTGACTTCCAGTATGTGCTTGAGAAAGGACATAAAATTTAATAAACCCATTGGCCCAAATTTCAAGAAACATGTATCCCATTTCAGGAATTATATTTCCCTCATACACAATGGAAAGTCACCGGAGAACATTCATTCACTCTTTACATACCGAGTGACTGGATTTTCTTTAGCAGCGTGAGACGGGTAAAAGTTGGGAAGACTGAAGGGCCAAAGGGGCAAAATGGATGTCCTGTGTCAATGATGCTGAAGCAAAAGAAGAAGCAAATCAAGTAGATATTCAAGAATTTAAGTAATTGTTGGCATCTGGTACCTGGTTAAAGGTGAGTCGAGGAAGCAGCCATTGACTCAGCTATATGGTTCAGGGGCTGGAAGAACTTAGATTGTCGTGTTGTAACAGGGGATAAGACCTGAAAATATTAGTTAGGTTCCTGTAGAGGGTGTGGAATACAGAAGAGATGGGCAGAGTTAATAAACATGATTCATGAATGGAGAAACAGTAATTAAATCAATTTTAATAATGCAAAAAAGGCAGAGATCTGGAATGTCAAAGATTTTAGCTAGTCTTCCTTAGGATGCTACCATTAGTTTTTTTTTATATAAAATGCATTTCTTTTTTTATACACAATTCAGATACCCATTGAACCTAGTTTGCATCACACATCATGGAGTTAGTAATCTACAATGATCAGGGATGGGAGTGAGTGTTCAGAACCGTTATTTACAAATTTACAGAGATGACAGAAAGCACCCTCCTTAAATATGACGAATAGAAATGGAATGCTTATCATTCCCACCTCTTGTAACCCTGTAAACCAAAGAAAATGCTGTACTTAGTGGGATCAAGAAGGAAAGAATAAAGGAACTGCAGCAGCAACAATATCTCACAAGTTGAACTGGAGTTTTGACTCGGTGGTATATCTTTGGATTCCCTGGGTTCAATCACAGGGTTCCTGGTCACACAGAAAACAGATTAGAAGTTAGCAATGAGACTTTGTGGATGGGACACCCAGGCCAAACAGACTGCAGTCGAACTCCTCCTTATGAACTTCCTCTCTGTGCAGTTTCCTTTCCTGTTCTTCATGTGCCGTTCTCATCCGTATATTCCATTACTCCACCGCATGCATTTTTGCAAACAGTGCCCCGCAAGCCTACATGCCTTTACCCTGAGGGCGTGTGTGCATCTCTCCTGTGTGCTGTATGAGAAGTTAAGTGGTGAGCTGCCCTTCTGCTTGCCTTTTTCCCTGGCCGTCCTCCTCTGGAGCTATACCATTTCTGGAAAATATGATTTTTATTGCCAGCTCCTTTTCAGTGTGCTTTCATCCCCTTAGGCATAACTTCTGGCAGGGAATGAAAACTTTTATCTCATTGTGCTGTGTGATTTGTACCTGAAGTTTACTTTGGGCTATTTGTAAATGTGTGCCTGTGTTAAATAGATCCCAGTTGTACTGTTCTGAAGCATTTAGTTTATTTTTGCCCTAAGATGTGTTTGCTTCAGCAAACTGTAAGTGTCTGCCTAGAACTGGTTTTGATATATTGACCCCAACAGACTGTTTCCTTCAACTACATCTGGCACAGCATCCATGATTCTGGCATATTGATGCAATATAGCTGCTCGGTGCTTGGTAATGTATTGTTAGAAATTAGCAACAGTGTTAAAATATTGCTTAAGCAAATGGAAAAAATCCATACTTACTGTTGGAGGTCTCTGGAACTTCTGCAGTGAAATCTCAGGCTTAAATTATAGTAATATTGTACAACAGACTCTGCTAGTCACAAGGGCATTGATTAGAAACCAGGAATCATCTGAATTCTAATGTCATTAAGAGCAGACTGCTTTGGGAACTGTCAAAAAAGTGTTCTATGCCTGCCCCAGGTGCTGTTTCTAGGCTGCTGATGTCCTGGGAGGAGGTATGTATCCTTGAATCGTGCCCTCCCTGTTCAGCAGAAGCTGACAGCCAGTACCACATTGTCCCCAAATAGAAAAGAATCATTCCATTTCTCTGCCACCCACATTGTTTCTCTTCCTACCCAGGATTTATGTGTCTGTTAATGAATCCAATATAGACTGATTTCCTCTCACTTGGCTTCAGAAATCTCCTGTATAATAATTTCGGGAAACAGGGGGACGCTTCGAGAGAAATCAGTAGCTTCTGTGTAAAGCAGAGGGGTCTTGTTAGAGGATAAGACAGAAGAGTTGCACCCATGGAACATGCTGGTGCCAAGTCAGTGGAAAGAAGAGTGAAGCGCTAGCATCTTACCGTTCCTGTTCTGTGCAGGAACTGGCTGTTTATGAGCCCCTCACTCTCCTCTTCATGGGCTTTGACCTTGAGGTTCTTAGAATGGAGTGATGATTGAAATTGCTTAAGGAACCTCAGTATACCCTGAGACCATATTTACGTATCTAATTTAAGACATTGAGTCTCTTAAAACCTCCCTGGTGGCACTAATGAACTGCAAAAGGCAGAAAATATATTGCTTTTCCTATGGTTTTTCTCTTCCATCAATGGTTGGAATCAGGCATGTGACTATCTGGTGACCACATAGACCAGTACCTTTTAGGTATCTGTGGGGGTTTGAAAAAGAGTGGTCCCAGAGGCTCTTATATTTGAATGCTTAGTCACCAGGAAGTGGCGTTCTTTGAGGCTTAGGAGGCGTGGCCTTGTTGATTTCAAAAGTTCATGCCAGGCCCAGTCTCTCTTCCCCACCTCTCTCTCTCCTCTCTCTGCTTGCAGATCAGGGCGTAGCTCTCATCTAGGTCCCCAGCAGCATGCCTGCTTGTCATCATTCTCACCGCCATGATGATGATGGATTAAGACTCTGAACCTGTAAGATAGTACCATCTAAATGCTTTTTCTTACAAGAGTTGCCTTGCTCATGGTGTCTCTTAGCATCCATAGAAACAGTGACCAAGACCACATCTGCCCTGTGAAATACAATGGAGGATGAAACCTGCTCTCTGAACTACATCTGCTCACTGTCTACTGAGCCTGCTTTGTTTGTGGGCAATGTGCATTATTTCAACAAATTCTTGAGAAGTTGCTATATCTGTTCCCACATATGTGTGAACTGTTCCTTATTCAAGTTGCTCCCATTCCCAGTCCCATCAGCAGCCCATTTTACTCATGAACACAGTCTCCGAGGCCACCTTAATGGCTCAAGCCTTGGATCTCGTACCTGCTTCCCAACCTAGGACCCAGTAATCCTGAGACTTACGATGTTCTCTGTGGTTCTGTGGTTGTTGTGCTAGGATATTCTCTCGCATCTGTCCGTCTCTCCCCACAGCTGCCTTTTCATCTGGCTGGCTCTTATTCACACCACAAGGCTCATATTAATCATTCATTTTTTTCTGGGCATCATTCTTCAAACCCTCCTGCCATTTAGGTTTTATGCTGTATAATACATTTAGGCAAAACACTTTTTATGGCATTTTAAAGTTGACTGATTTCACTAATGCACCTCTCTGCACTATAACTCATAAAAGCATGCCTTTATATGTGTGCCTGTTCACTTGATTGCTTATTGAGATGAACTGATTTGGGATAATGGCATACTGGCATACTGCTGGTAGAGTAAGAGTGAAGGTCAGAGCAAGTCAGGGCTAATGGTTTGGCAGCAAAGAAAGAAACAAAGGAACTAAAGATGGGTCAGTGATGAGAAAGGGCCAGGTAAGGCTATCGGTCCTGGTGCCTCAGTTGTTCTATAGGGCATGGCCACACTATGGCTGACGATCAAAAAATGTGAGTAGATAATAATGAATTCTGGTCTATTAAAAAGGATTAAATATGAATGTTGCTTAAAAATAAAATGAGTGCAAAATTATAAATGCATTTTAATTAAATTAGTTAAGATGTTTCAAAGAGATAACGACTTTTAGTTCTAATTCCTTATCTGAGAAATTGTTGCTGATTATCCCATTCAGGTAATAAGATAAATTTATATATGCTGTATTTATATATCATGTTTGTTTATATGTTCTTCATACATTCTAACATATTTGTTTATAATGCTAACTTGTTAATAACTTGACTGAATACAGAATACATTACCTAGCCAAGAATATTTGTGATTTATCATCCAGCCATGGTGGCTTGTATAATCCCAACATTTTGGAGACTGAAGTAGGAGGATTTCCAAGAGTTGTGATCAGCCTAATATGCATCATAGGTTCTAAGACAGCCTGGGCTACTAACTGAAACTCATTCTTTGGGTTTGGAAAAGTACTGTAAACCAAGTACCTTAACACAAATTTATGTTAATTCTGTTTAACCTGTTGCATTTAACCTAATTCAGTTGAGTCCCTTTATATAAAAGGCATTATAGCTACTGTTGCTGGAGTAGGAAGTTAAAACAATGTGGACTCTAATCTCATTTATGTATGAAGCAAATATAGAAATAGTAACTAATAATGAAAGACAGAATGATCGAAGCTGTGGCCGTGACAACGTGTGCTATGGTGACTGTGATTTGGAGGATCCAGGGAGTCATAGGAAAGAAGCGGGTGTTGTAACTAGATACGGCATTAAAGAACATCGTGGGGGAGGGGCGGGTAGCCGATGGAAAGCATATCATGGAATACACATCTGCCCTGGAATGACCCATGTACAGAGGGGACTATTCAAACCAGTGCCTGATCCTTGAGGGTCTAAAATGTCCCAACAAAGAGTTTGAATTTGTCGTTCTCAGGGTTGAGCTATCAAGGGTTTTAAGTAGAGTACAATAGCATTAGAGCCCTGTTAACAGGTGGCTCCTTGGGATAAAATAAATAAACTAAATGTCTATATAGCTTTTCTGTATTTCTGTTAAATTGTTCCCAGTTTGGCGTGTGTGTGTGTGTGTGTGTGTGTGTGAGAGAGAGAGAGAGAGAGAGAGAGAGAGAGAGAGAGAGGGTAAGAGAGAAACCAACAAAGATAGAGACAGACAGAGAAGGTGTGAGAGAGACACACAGAGAGAAACACACACACACACACAAACACACATGCACAATTTCTTTTGGACTAAGGAAGATTGGTTTTTTGTGAGATAAGTGAGAATCAAAGTTTGGACATCAATTTCTAAAGCTAGAACGGATTCTAATTCTGCCTCTTAAATTTACTTGTTCCATGACCTTGGAAATCTATTCACACTACCCAAGCTTCTCTTTTGGTCTACAAGAAATGAGTGTTTAAACTGAAGAGTCATCTTCCTGATGGAGCTATTCTTTACATGTTGTCAAGCACCTGGTAACCATTACATTCATAATAGCCACCGTCTTTCATGATGCAAGTTGTCAATGGAGTGTAAAGTGAATTTTTATTGGCATTGTATTTAGTTCTATTGTGTTCATGAGGATTAGTGACATTTCAGCTGATAATTTTTTAAAAATAAATCCGTCTTTACCCTCTTTTGCTAGAAATGGGAATATAAACCCACAGGAATGCAAAAACCACTTAAATGCACATAAGTTAGCCACCAAGGATTTGATAATAACCATGTTTGATAATAACCATGTTATGAGAATCTGTGCTTGCAGAACTCGATGAGTAGCCATGATAAGGCAAAGATCCTGCCCTTTCTTTGTAGCAATGGATAGATTCAGAGACACCATGACGTAGCCTGTGAGTGCAGGCAATTGAAAGAGACAGTATGGAAGGCAGGTCCTCATCAGTAAAGATGATTGCCAAGGTAGCATGGCCCTGTTGGATTTTAAGACACTTAGAATTTAGGCTGCATCTTAGTAGAAGAAGAAACAGTTTTATGCATATTACTAGTATATGTTCAGTAGCTCAACTTTGAGTGTAATGTACTTGTTCCCTTGATACTAATTTGTGAGCTGCAAGGTCAGACTCTTGTCTGTTGTGGGTTTCATGAGGATGTGTAGCTGTTGTAAGCACATAAGAGGCTCATCAAAGAGTGGAGTTCATTCTAGGATAAGTACACTGGTGGTCTCTGGTCACCACAAAGTCCATAACCTCCCAGTCTGACCTCCTCACACTACTTGTGATGTTACTTTTTCCCTTTATTCTCTTTCTTCTTCTTCCTTCTCCTCCTCTTCCTTCTCCTCCTCTTCCTTCTCCTCCTCTTGCTTCTTCTTCTTCTTCTTCTTCTTCTTCTTCTTCTTCTTCTTCTTCTTCTTCTTCTTCTTCTTCTTCTTCTTCTTCTTCTTCTTCTTCTTCTTCTCCTTCTCCTTCTCCTTCTCCTTCTCCTCCTCCTCCTCCTCCTCCTCCTCCTCCTCCTCCTCCTCCTCCTCCTCCTCTTCTTCATCCTCCTCCTCTTCCCCTTCTCCTTCTCCTCTTCCTCCTCTTTCCTAGCCAGAACCTCTGGAGTTTAATGTTGTGTGCCCCTCAATTCTGTTCAGATTTAGTTACGTTAGGTAGCTTTAATTTTGTTAGTGTAACTACTGTTACTATGTGATAGTCTTTGTAAATTCAGAAACTTAATGTATATGTATCACCAGGGGCTGGTGATATGAAGGTAGAAAAGGGTGGCACCAGGGCATCATTTCAATGATGTGCACATTTGTTAACATGATGAAATAGCTTTATTCCCTGTAACGAATAAATGTCCCAGAGACCCAACCATTCATTCTCTAACTATTAAACCTCCTCCAGGATCTCAGAGTGTTCTCCAGAACCCTGGGTCAATCTGTGCCCTTCCTGATCAGTTAGTGCCCTTAAAGTGATAGATACTCCTTATTGTATATTGGCACTGGTTCCCCTGATGTCATATCCTTGAGGCAGCCTTTGTCTTCTTTACTTTGTTTTAGGTTAGCACTTGCTGAATAGCTCTGATTGGCCTGGAACTCCCTGTCTACCCCATAGTGGCCTCAGGCTTGTCATCCTTTTGCCTCTGTTTTTTTGCCTCAGTATCTAGAATGCTGGGATTAGAGGTCCTTCAGCCAGCTTCTAATATTATATTTTCATTTCTTTAGATAAAGTATCAGTATGTCAGAACTGAGGCTGGTCCCAAACCCATTATGTAGTTGAGGCTGGCCTGTAACTGGTAATATGCCTGCTTCAGTCTCCTGACTCATGACTCCTAATGCTTGAGAAGAATCACCCAGTCCAGTGGTTCTGTGTCATATTGTGGATTAAAGCACAGGAAGAAGGATCATATTGGATTCTATAACCTTAACTCTGATTAATATTTCTCTCTGCATATTCTAGAGATAATAAAGCCACCAGCACGTGAGAACCCCATCCTCCAGTGCAAAAAAAGGTTCATTCACCACCTCTGGAATCTCAGTTCTCTCTACATTTCCTTCTTTATTGTCTTCAGTGGCCCACAATACCCTCCAGACCTTTGTCAAAGAGAAATCTGAAGTGCTTATTTTCTAAAAAAATAAAATATTGAATGAATTACACCTATGTTTGATGTAGAGAGCTCAGGAGAAAATTAATCTTTTCTTCCTTTATGCATCTATTTTGGTAGAAATTTCAAACAGTATTTATTCTTCAAATGGTGACTCTCAGACATGACATTATTTGCTTCCCCAAGACGTATTTCATATGCTGTCAAGACAAACTATTTCCAAATTCTGCTTATGCTAATTGCTTTTATAGATCAAGTTGCTAAACTTGAGTTATAGTTTAATTATGCAGAAGGAGAATGCATGCTTGTCTACACTATAAATGATTTCATTTTGTTTTGAAATGAATGGGGCTGAAAGAGCCTGTTTCTCTTAGAAATTTTCAGCATTGTGTGGGCCTGCCTTCATCTCTCTCTGAATCACTATGTTACATGAAAATGATCACATCAAAATCCCTGCAATGAAAACCAGGAGACTAAAAATCCATTCAGAGGATGGAGTAACCAAAGAAGAGCTCAATTAAACATCAAAGAAAATCCAAGCATTTGTGGAATTTTAGCTCAGACTTTCCCTCCTCTGTCTGGTATTCTGGGTAAGGACTCAGTCAGTCCAGGAGGCTACTGCTGGGCCAACTGTTGTCTTTGAATCATAAATTTTGAATGTGTCTGAAAGACTTAATGGAAATTGATGTGATCTAAGCTCTGAAGAACTCTGGAATGTTTGACATTGGGAGACAGACAAGCTTACGGAGTTTTTCCTCTCTCTGTGAGAAGTACCAAGTGTCAGTATGAACATAGTACATACAAAAATATTAGTACATGTAGCTGCATATTGTCAGAACTCAGGACAGATGTACTAGAGGCTAGAAGGGAGCCGGGGGGGGGGAAGAGCAAAGAAATAAGTTCATTTTTTAAGTGTTTACATAAATCCTGATTATATATCCTGTTAAAGAATGGTTTCAACCTCCAATATGCACCTTTTCAAAGTAAAATAATCTTCGAAGAAAAAATTAAAGCAAAAGGAAGAAAATCCAGTGTAATAATTTTTACTACCAATAAAACTTTCTTAAGATGATATGATATAAAAGTCAAGTTACCTAACTTTTCTTTTTCTTTTGTAAAGAAAGAAAAAAATACCTTAAAAATAATTAACACTTACTGTTCATACCAGGGTTTAGCATCCACGTAATTATTCACACATACAAAACTTCTATAGTCTATGGTTATTACTATGTGTTATTTACTCAATGCTTTCTATCCCATTAATAAAAGATGCCCTTTGCAGCTCTCTGAAAAGATCTCACAACCACTTGAGAAAGCTGAATTGAGTAAGGAAAGTGGAGGTTATGTATTTCTGGGTCTATTAGATGCTCCAGGAAAGCCTCAAGGGATCACTGTTCATTTTGGTAATGATACCACTAATTCCTTTAATAAGATACATCTGAGCCCATTTCTAAGACCCCACATTCCTTTGTATCAACCCCAAGTCTGAGAGGCACCGTCTGGCAGGTCTGCCTTTCCTCCAGCCAATCAGACCAATGGTCCAGGTGCTAGTCATATGTTGTTTTTCAAGGTTAACCCTCTCTGGTCCCAGTGCTCCTGACTGTGGAGACATTCTTCCTTCCCGTTTTTGGCAGCATGGGAGCTTGTCATAATCAGCTCTGGCACTGTGTTGAGCCAAAGTTGAACTGTTTGTTCTCTGGGCCACTCAGTGCAGAGATGGTGAGGCTGTGATCTAGACCTGCCCGATAGTGTGTCCCATTAATGTCTACCCTTGGGAAACAATCCCAGGAGCCCCAATGGTAGAGATAGAATGTAATGACTTAGATAGTAAGTGTAGAGAGAGAGTAAGAATTGGATAGTAAGACTCTAGATGTGGGAACAACATAAGAGCAAAGATCTTGAGGAAGATTGTTATAACCTGAGGACCTGGTCTGACCAGACAAGGCACAATGACAAAGCTACTGTGTCTGAAACACAGTGACTGATGGAGACAGGGTAAAGCTAGGATGGAGCCTAAGTAGGAGTCAGAATACAGACAATGTTCACAGACCACAGTGAGATGCCTCTTGGGGTCATTGCAACAAAGCACCACTGAAATAATTTCAAATGGTCTGTATCACTTTGGTTGCAGTGATAAGAATGGATTCAATAGGGGGCCAGATGAACAATGTCAAAGGTGGGCATTATGGAAATCTACGCAGTTTATCTAGTTAAAACGTTCTAATACCTGCTCTGTTCCAAGAAATCGGTTAGACTTGAGAGATAAATCAACAAACTGAACAAAACAAGAACCAATCTTTGCCCTATAATCTGAAGAGAATTGCCGTAGAAGTAAATTACTAGTATAAGCTCAAAGAGGTCTATGAATTACGAAGGACTATAAAAACATATATAGTAGAGACCTAATTTAGCCAGGCCACATATGTGTTGATGATGATGATGATGATGATGATGTGTGAGATCACATGGGAGGTAGGTGGAGCATCAGAGTGGAGACTAGCTGGCATGCAGCCCTGGGAGTCTATAGCCCTCTTGTGGAGCACTTTGAGGACCTGACATTGAGGAGCCAGCAGGCTGGGGGACAAAGTGGGAAAAGGTGATAAGGAGCTGGAAGCAGCAGCATTGAGCGGGCCATTTTCCATACTACAGGCCATGGTAGGGAGCTGGGTTTAATTCTACTAAGCATGGAAACATTTTGAAAGGAAACTCTCTAATTGTTGTTTCTGCTCTCTCATAGTTCTGTTTTATTTCTGAGATTTAATTTGAAATTTGCAAAAGGAAGCATGACAAAATGGTCTTCATAAAACATTAAATTTTCTGACACTTGATTCACATAACTAGAGAGACTCTCAAAGGATCAGCATGCCTTCTTCTCCTCCTCTCCTCCTCCTCCTCAAGTGCAGCTGAACATTTAAGGATAACGTAGTCATTATAGTCCCTGGGTTGTGGCATGGCAGTGTTAACTTTTCCAAACCTATCATGCCTTAGTACTTTTACCCAGTAGGCTCCTTTCTGGACCCCTGTGTCTTATGACCACATGTGGGCTGGAAACACATGTCCAGTGAAAGTCTGTGTAGGTGAACTCAAATAATACATATGACAATTTGAGTGCCGCCTTAACACAAGTCCAGATCAGATGCTACTAAGACACTCAGATGACTCTTACAGCTTTAGAGTAGAACTGTGTCTGGATTCTCTTACCGAGTTCTCAACTCAAATGAGGAGATTTTGAATGTGAAAGATTGGTAGTGGCTATTTTCAACTGAGGGCAGATGTTCCTCCAGCGTGATAATGGATGTGTCTGGAGATTCCTTGCCTACACACTACTAGGACTAAGGTGCTGCTGGAATCCAGCCAATAGATGACAGATGCAGCCAGATGTCCCATGTCCGTACAGGGTATTCAGGACAGGACCCATGGCAAAGAATATTCTGTCTGGAGATTTCAGTAGTATTAGCTAGGTTTATCTTTTGATACATTATGAATATTGTTTACAAGTTGAGAGGCAACAACTGTCCTATATATAGGGATTTTGTTTAACTGGTTTTGTTTAATTAAGAAGAAATGTATTAAAGTAATGCGAGATAAAAATCGCTTGAAAAAGAAAAGTATCCACCCCATTCTCTAGTGTATGTCTCAAATTAGAGAAAAGAGGAATGTTTTAGGCCGGTGAAGAATTCTTTTAGAGTTTGTGCGTTTCTTCCCTAAACACACTCTGACTACTCTCATATAACTATTATGGGCTGTGAGCTCTCATATTCCTGAGTGGCTCTTCCCTGCTTAAACATCCAGAGATCCTGTTCTGATCCTCCAATTGGAACTGAAGCCTCCTTCTGAGGAGAAAGGTTTTTCTCCAACACAGGTTTTGTACAAGCCTTCTACTTATGTCAGACATGGAATTAAACACACCATGTTACTTTGTGTGCTTTGATTCATCTTCTGTTAGAAACTAAGTGGGAAATAAGATGAAGTTTGTGATAAATGGTGGTAAGCTGTTCTACCATTCTTATTAATCGAGTTTGGGCTAGGGGATATTAGTTAGGTGTGAGAGATGGACAGACTTCCAAACTGAGCAATATAATGGATCAGATTTTCCTATCATGTCATGGAAGTGCAGACAGGATCATGCTTTTTCTGGATGGGAGAAGGACCTTCCCAGGAGAAGCAACAGAGTGCACAAAGAGAAGAAAATTAAACCGATGATATTTTCAAATGGAGAAAATGACATACACGCATACTTAGGTATACACATATATGTATATGTCTGTGTGTATGTATAAATATCATACATATATAATATATATTATATACACACATATATTACTATTCTAATTTTATTTAGAAATTTGGGTGGATGGCCCTGGGGCTAGTTATAGATATGATTGTGAGCCTCCTGATCTGGGTGCTGCAGATCAAGCTAGGTTCCTCTGCAAGAGCCGTATACACTTTTAACCACTAAGTCATCTATCTCTACAACCCCAGAGACAGTTATTTGTCTGCATATAAATGTATATGTATATATATATATATATATATACAAACATACATATATTTATGTGTGTGCAAACATAGTAAAATAGTCTTTAAAGGCCCACACCAGATTGTTTGTGCCATCTGCTAGTTAAAAATGGGAGGAGGAATAAGGAAAAGCTTTGTTATTTAAAAAACTTGTTACTAGGAAAATAAATTACGTCTGAGTGAGAACTAGTAAGCGCCAGTTTAGGTGCTGTGTTGATGTTCTAGGTGCTTGGCGAGAACATTGGTACCTTTCAAGGACGAGTATTAATGAAAGGTGACTCTAAGACAGAATAGAATAACCATTAAGAAAAATAGTGCTGAGAGGAAAAAGAGTTTAAGCAGGAATTGCAGTCACCAACATACTGGGTATTTGTGTAGTCCAGGAAGAAGTGTGCACGGTAATATCCTCCTTTCCAATGGCTCCCTTATTAAGCAGCAGAGGGGCATAGAGCCAGATGGCACGGACTCATTTTGCCTCCTGCCCGAGCAATAAATTTTCTCCCACTTCTCCTTACGGAATCAGTTTTATTCACTGCAGGAGTAATCTTCACTCTGGGACCAGAGCTAGCAGGGAGGTCCTCCTCAGGATGCTGACCCGCTGACTATGATAATTCTCCTCCAGTCTTACTTCTCTCCCTGTCTGGTAGTTCATGCTAGAAAGATTCTGGACCAGAATTCCAACCACAAAATTAAGACATTCTGTTTAATGAGGCCAGATGAAAATTGCTCAAGTAATGATATTAAGGCATGATGTGGCACTTTAAAAAGTGTTCAGAGACTTCTAACCTCCACTAAAGGATGCTCTGGATTCAAGTGAGGATCGTTGGATGTCACAGTAATTTCTTACTCTTTTAAGACTGCTATTATTAAACTACTAAAAACCAATGGAAATCACAAAGTACTATCCAAATATGAGTTTACTTAGCAGTGCTGTTTTACTTCATGCTTAGTTGATAGGACAACAGGTTTTGTCTAACAATTGAAATAATGAACTTAAAGATACAAATATAATTATGAACAAAAATGACACTCACCACAGGTTTTTAAGTAAATGTTATAGACACAATAGTCATTCCTGGTTTGATTGACTGTTATCCATTCTTAAACCATTATACAATCTGAATACAGGTAAAATCCTATCAGCATGAATACATCCCTAGGACTGGTGTTTGAAAAAAAAAACGTTCCTTTTCACATATAATTCCTTTACTAATGTCTCGTTTTTATGTTACTGTTCCTACTTTTCAGACACACTATGAAAATGGAGAATATATCATCAGACAGGGTGCGAGAGGAGACACCTTCTTCATCATCAGCAAAGGGAAGGTAAGCGTGAGCAGCGCATTACAAGAATGCACCCACTGAGTCTTGTCCTGCGTGAGCTACCCTTTCTGTATCTGAGAATGGAGCTTCCAAAATAGGATGTAAAAAAAAAGAAGGCATGTAACTTCATGTCTGGATATTAACAACCACAACACTAGTTGCTACTCCTCAGTCACATAAACAGAAAGGCATCCATTGGCAAAAGTATACACATGACTATTTAAATCTATCTAGTCTTTAAGAACAGTAACTACTTATAATGAAATATTTGGACTTTGGAATTAGATGACCCCAATTTGATTCTCTAAAATTAACTTCT
Source organism: Myodes glareolus (assembly GCF_982192425.1). Classification (NCBI taxonomy): domain Eukaryota; kingdom Metazoa; phylum Chordata; class Mammalia; order Rodentia; family Cricetidae; genus Myodes; species Myodes glareolus. Next base: position 31,326,481 of record NC_142032.1, read on the forward strand.
TTTACTCATTTTAGGCCAATGCATTGATGTCTTAAAGGCAATGCTGATATAAATATATGTATGTTGTATTGTAGCTTCATGGAGAGTGTTAATTGAATGCCAAGAAGCTATTAAAAGTAGTAAAGTATAGGAGGAAGGGTAAAAGCAGATATTGTTATGAATGAAAAAATCATACTGTGTTCTCATGCTCTTTTAGTTTTTAAACAGTGTGAATCTATTATAGTATTTATTTTTGAACTGTGAAATTAGGTAAACTTACACCAATCCTCTAACCTCATATTACCCAAACACTAGAACTTAACATTTCATTGTAAATTATCCTTAAAGAGAGTTTCTTTTTTTCTGTATATCAGGTTTGAGGAGAGATAGGGAGAGAAAGGCTAGGAAAGGGAAAACCTAGAGAAGACTTACTTGCCTGTTTCATTATTATAATTAGTCAACTTATGTCTTAAATATTGCACAAAATGACTAAATTAAATTTAATTATACCAGAAGACTTACAGAGATGCTATAAACAGGAAAGGTAGGAGACTCTAAATTGTAGTGACTTAAATTTTAGGTGATTCTTGTGTACTAATTTTGGATCAAGATTGCACATATCTCAATGTTCACAGCAATACATGCTATACTAAAATATACAAATCTTACACATTTTTATTGTATATGTTCATCTGATTGCTATCTGGAAGTCTGGGATAGAAATGTACATTATGGACTGATTTCGTAAAGGACATCATAAGGGGCCAGTGAAGAGGGTTCAACAGGAAAAGGTACTTGCAAACAGACCTAACAATCCGAGTTTAATACACAGGACCCACATAGTAGGAAGAGACAATCAACTCCTGCAAGCTGTCCTCTGACCTCCACTTGAACATTTTGGATCTATGGCGCATGCGTATCCATCTACGTGCCCACATTCACACAAGATAAAGACATGAAAATGTAGTATTTTTTTAATGAAAGGAATAATAAAATGACATGTTCAAATACAGTTATGTTTAATATCCTATTTTGTATTTTCCTATGTTAGGGGCCAGGAAATGCTAATATGCTGTGACTTACATAACCATCAAACTTTGTTACTTACTGTCCTCTTTGTTAGCTAGCACTGATTAAAGCGTCAGGGATAGAAAATTCTCCTGCTTATGTACCACTTGATGAACTCAGGAGGACAGTTTACACTGGAGTCTGACTTTGTTATCTTTCCAAATTCTAATTATTTGCTGCCAAGGCATAGCTGTGCTTAACCATTAGGAAGGACACCCTACAATCACTATGACTGTCCCATTTACTGCAAATTGCCAGTATTGCCTGAAGCAAGAGGGTTGAAACCTATTTTAGCTGGAAACAGGTGCGTTAGGAGTTCTGTTTTATGAGTCCTGTAGCCTTTATAAATAGAAGCACTTGGAGATTTTACCACAAGAGCCAATTACTTTGGCAGTACTTTGGTGCAATGTTAGAATTTTGAGAGAGAAACAGTCATAATGTATTAGATTCCTTAGACACAGTCAAGTTTTTCTATAAACCAACTATAGAATTTTCTTAGTTTCTCAAGTCATACAAGTTAGTGGCTGTGATTCCCAACTCTGACAATTGTTGCATTCATTATCTTAATTCTATAATGATACATTAAAATCAGGGCAAGAAGCAAAAGGTGTGCACACTTGTCTCCACTGTATGGAAGAGGAAAAAAATAGTGGTATATAAGCTATGAAATTAGAATTGTAAACAAACTCATTATAAAACCTATTTATTGTAGCTAAACCAGTGTAAATTTTTCCCATCCATTTACAAAATTTATAAAAACCAACCCAGGTAAAGAATTTTTCCAAAATGTATTACTGGATATTACTGGATTTTTATTTATTTTGTGGGAGTTCATGCTAGAGTGAGGATGCATGTGTCACAGTGTGTGTGTGTGTGTGTGTGTGTGTGTGTGTTGCAGAGTGTGGGTCAGAGGACAGTTTGCAGGGGTCAGTTCTCTCCTTCCATGGTGTGGGTCCCAGATTTGAATCTGGGTCATCAGATTTCTCTCCTCGCTGAGTCCTAGTAAAGATACTGTCTTGGTTAACACTTGCCTTAGTTCGTTGACTATGATCAAGGTAACTAATAAAAGAAAACATTTAATTTGGAGCTTATGGTTTAAGAGGGTTGGAGTCCATGATGACAGAGCAAATGCAGAGCAGTAGGAGCAGCTGAGAGCTTACAGGTTCTTCTGCAACTGGGAGGCAGAGAAACACAGAGACATTGGGAATGGCCCAAGTGTTTTGAAGCCTCTAGGCTGGGCCCCAGTGACACATCTCCTCCCACAGTGTCCCACGTTCTACTCCTTCCCAGACTGTTCCACCAGTTAGCGGTCAGTTACCCAAACACACGAGCCTTTAGGGGTTTCATATTCAAACCACCACAGTGATGAATAGAAGTTTTTCTTTTTGAAAAAAAAAATGCTGTGAGATAGGAGAGGAAGCACAACAGTGGTTGCAGAGCAACAAACGATTTTCCCTTGTTCAGTTCTATTTATCTAACTGTAGACCATGTTTTATTCCTCCATTAAATGAATGCACACAAAAGAGAAACATAATACAAACTTTTAAGAATTTGTTTTTTCTCTCAATGGAAATGTACAGTAATCTTTTTCTAAACTTTGGAGCTCGATACTTGCAGCATCAATGTCTAACTTAGAAATTAAGTTCATTCTCTGTTTTTTAGTTGGTAGATTCCTGTTCTTTGGGAACATGGCATTTTCAACACAGGGCGGAAGCATCAAAGAATTCTGCAAATATCCCCAATAGTCTTACATCAACACCCTATCTCTCTGTTAATGAAATGTTCCAAAATTGAACAGGATTATTAAATTTCAAATTAAGGCCCTGTAATATGGGGCTCGGGATGGCACAGTTGTCAAGAGAGCACACACTGTTCCTGGAGAGAACATGTCTGGTTCCCAGAACCCACATCACATCAGGGTACTCTTTCATTTCATCTTTAAAGGATCCTACGCCTCTAACTTCTAAGTCACCTGCTCTCATGTGCACATACCCTCCACCCCCATATACCTACTCCCCAACACAAATCACTAGGAATGGATAAAAAAATCAACCTTAGTGATGAATCTGAGCCACAACTACATGCTTAATAGCATCTAGATGGGAGGGAAATGTTGACTATACCAAATTCTGAAAATGAAATAAGGAGACTTCTAAGACACTATTGACTAAGATTGCAAAATGAAACTATTCTGAAAAAAAACAATTTGACTGCTTCTTTAAAAGTTAATAAATGTTTGCCATATGATCCAGCAACCTTATTCTTTATTGATTCTAGAGGAATGAAAATGTAGTTCTCGCAAAAACATGTCCATCAATGTTTACAGCAAAGGCTAATCCAATAGAAGAATAGTCAACAAGAATAATTGCATATAATCATCCAAACCAAATATAATCTGAAAAAAAATGTTCCTCCTTTATTAGCTTCAGGACAATGCTCTCTAAGCATTCCTAGAAAGATATCACCTTACAATGTTAAGCACTAATGACAGCACAATATATATGAACTTCCATTCATGGTTGCTGAACGTAGATATTTGTGCTCAGAGTCAGCCTCAGCACCTGAAAAACTGAGCATGTTTAGTCCTTACTTGTTTTTTATTTGTGTGAGCATTGACCCACTGAAACCTGACTCATGGGGGCCAGAACACGAGTACAGGGAACTCTGTAGAAAATTTGTTAGTAGTGTCATAGTAACAACATATAAGAATAAAACTGGGAGCTATAGTTGCGTCTAGGGAATTGCTAAGCTGTATACTATTTATGTAATGGGACACTATGCAAATAGAGGAAATGAGCTTGGGCTGCTTATATTAACATGAATGAATCAGAACCCCTGAGAGTATAGAACCAGCGACTCCTACTTTAAATAAGACTCCCCACTGCAACTTCTTCATCTATAAAAGCCTCATCAACATGCAAATTAGCATCTCTATGATATAGCTTAGTGGTAACTGACAGTTAAAACTGATTTTTCATGGTTTGAAACACCATGTAGAAGGGTAATCAAATGGATCAGTGGAGAATAATAATTGAATTCCCTTTACCTTGCACAAACCTCCCTAATAGTAATAAAAGTTCTGGTCATTGACATCCAATGTCTAGGTTGAGAAGCCTGAAGCGTGCTGTTTTTAATGTGCTTAAGTGCTTGGCATTGTCTCAATAAATTAGTTTTCTAATGCATTGTATTTTTCAGGTAGGTGAATTTTAATTATTTAACCTTTCTGGATGGCAGGAAGTAGCATTATTATTACTGTATCTTGAAGAAATGAATGAATGCAAAGTAGTATTTAGGGTAATTATATTTTCCCCAAACAACAAGGAAACACTATTGAGAAACAAAGGAAAAACATTGACAGAATACGTCATTAAACTCATCAAAATAGTTGTTTCATTGAAAGCAATAAAATCGAGAGTATTAATGAAGATTAAGTGAAATTCTTATTTCTTAACAATGCATTTTTAGACAGACATGAAATATGTAGAATAAATTCTTGGGAAAGCATGGAATTTGCAAGCACACACTTGATTTAAATTCTCGTCTCTTTTTGTAGGTGAATGTCACTCGGGAAGACTCGCCAAGTGAAGACCCAGTCTTTCTTAGAACTTTAGGGAAGGGAGACTGGTTTGGAGAGAAAGCCTTGCAGGGGTAAGTGGATCACATGTGCACAGCTTTTGTTTAAATACTACACAGCTTACTGAAAAGTTGTGCATCTAGTACAACAGACCCTTCTCTTGGGCCCACACTAATACCAGACACAGACCATTGGCTGTTGCATTTCCTAACTTCCAGCTGGGTTTGTGGTCTCTTTATATTGGCTGTAGGGTTGAGTATGCTTCTAACATAAATGTGAGATCTTAACCAGAACATATTTCAGCTCTGTGTTCCTTAAGTGAAGTCTCTATATATGAGTCAAACAAGAGGGCTAGGACTCTTTTTTTTCTGTTGTTTTGTTTTTGTTTTTGTTTTTGAAGACAGGGTTTCTCTGTAGCTTTGAAGCCTATCCTGGAACTAGCTCTTGTAGACCAGGCTGGCCTCGAACTCACAGAGATTCACCTTTCTCTGCCTCCCGAGTACTGGAATTAAAGGCATGTGCCACCACTGCCCGGCTGAGGCTGGGACTCTTGACCTTACTGCAAACAGTTTTTCTTGGAATCAGAGGAAGGGGACTAACTAAGGAATTTGAAATCTTAAACGGTACCAGCAGTGAATCAGTAGTGAAGCCTTCCTAGAAGAATGGTCACCTCTGGTGACTGTTGTCATTGCAAGACGCACACACCTGAGTTCACTGTGGGAAAGCTTCATGGCTTCAAGACTGGCTTCATGGAGGTACACCTTAAGATGATTCCAACTTTGCTTTTTCAACTCAGCTTTCAAGAACGTGGCAAGAACTTGAGAGTTCTTCTCAAATCATATGGAAGAGTAGCCAAGTTGGTTTTGTGATTTGCATTTTACAGAATGCATGGCAAATAATTTGGGGGTCTTTATCATCCAATAAGCAACATATTTCCTTATCAATTAATATGATACTTTTGAGATTTTAGTGTCATATGTATCTGCAGAACTTGAAGAAGAGCCAACTAAAAATTTTTGTTTTTATAGCATTGGAATAGAATTTACTCTGATTAGAATATCATTTAAAACTTATAAACATTCATCAAAAAGTACTGGAAAAATTTCTTAGGCCATTTTGATTTTGGTGTCACAGTCAAGGGGCAGGTTTTATTCTGTTTCTTATTTCACAGCCACAGTTACAAAACCAGGCTGTTTCTATCGTCATCTTAGTTGGCCGGTGCCACTGGAGGGAAATTGAGAATGAACTTCAATAACTTTCTATTTATCTTTTACTGAGTTTGTTTGCTCCTTGTCTGGTGAACATGCATTTGCCATTTGATTTTTTTCCAATTTCAAAAATAGGAAGAAAGCATGTACAGTGTGTTCCCAAAAGGATGCAGCAAGTATTACAACCCTAGACTGAAGCCCGCAAAACTCATGCCATTATCTGTCTTTTCTCTGATTATTTAATGTGTGCAGGACTCTTTACAATGGTACTGCGTAATTTCAGTGGTGAGAAGATCATCTGCTTCTGTGGAAAACAATGTTATTTCCACAGGGAAAACCAAATGAGAAAATAATAAAAACAAAGGAGACAAACAAACCCTAGAAACGTTTCTAATCATTTGCAACTGAAATCACAAGTTGAGTGCTGAAAAATAAATCAGGAATGGAAATCAAAAGATGGCCTTTGTAGTTTATTCTCATAGGATCAAGCACCAAATACAGATGACTTTCATAGTTGAAAATACCCTCCTAGAAAGTACAATGCTATAAAAATTTCACCAAGTTTTGTTCTGATATCAGAATTTATGTTTCTAAACTCCAAGTTGCATTCTTTGTAGTATCCACTTTGAAGAAAATAAATTTTTGACAATTTCATGTATACATATACATTTGCACACATGCGTATATATAGATATATATGATATGTTGGGATTTTATTCATCCCTCACTGCCTCCTTTCATATACCCTTTTCCTCTAAACCCCTTCTTCCTAACTTCTCTTCCCAAATGAATTCTTCATTAAATAAAATGATTACACCTCTTGTAGCAACCGTTAAATGTCAACAGCTCCGTAGGAAGTGTGGGGCCTCATGGAGTTCCCTGGGGAGTGGCTGTTTTCAGGATATGTGTCCTGCCCTCAACAGTTCCCCTCTATCCATGGTGGGATGTTTAAGGCACAGTCTTGCGCAGGTATCCCTTGCTGTCTGTGTGCTCCTGATTCCAACTGCTGAGTAGTCTCTTGGTGGCAGTGATTCATGGCAACTCCTTCCTGTCCTCTAAATCTTATATTCTTTCTACCTCCTCTTCTTCTGAATTCCCTGGGAACTTTGATGAGGGACCATGCGAATGTCCTAGTTAGGGCTGAGCACTCATTTATTTATTCTCAGCACCTTTACCAGACATAAGTCAATACATTGTTACCCTCAGCAAAAAGGAACTTCTTTGCCCCAGGTTGATGGTAGCACTAGTCTGTGGATATAAATATAAAGATTTAGAAAAAAATTGGCAATATGTCCATTTAAAGTTCCATAGTAGATTTTTCCTTTCCCGGGTCCATGATCTTGCCAACCTGAGGCTTTGACTAGGTTTACAGCACCAAAAGTGTATTGCTCCATTGGGATGGGCCTCCACTCCAACTGCAGAGCAGTTGTTTACCCCCAATACAATTGTGCCACTATTACACCAGTGAGAATGTCTTACCTGGTAGAATTTATTTATTTACTTATTTATTGCAGCAAGCATGACTATAGCTGTCTGAAACATCTGATAGATATTTCTCTCTTAGCAACTTTTTTACCACCCTATTTTACTAAGCCAGCAGGGAGAGAGTTTCCTGCTCAGCTCCAAGTTGATTTCTCTGTGTCCTTACCAAGGTGTGGTATCTTTGTTCACAGGTCCTTAGGAAGGGTGGGGCTTCATAAAGTCCCCTCTATCCATATAATTCTGGTGAGTAGCCAAGAAATACTTATATAGCAAGTATTCTTTGGATGGTAGCAGTTTAGCTAAGTTCTGGTACATTCTTGGTACCAAGAATGTATTTTACTTAGGTTCTGTCCTCTCTGCATCCAAATCTGTGATGTCCCTCCATCTCTGTGACCATCTATTCTAAGTGCCTTCTTAAATGTCATCAAATGTTTGCACCTTCATAAAATGATCTTTTTTAAATGTAATGATTATAGTAATTTTTATTTTTTATTTTTTAAATTAATTAATGTATTTACATTTATTTAAATTTTAAATAAATTTTAATACACTTTAAATTTGAAAATGATCTTTTTTATCTTCATTTAACTTCACTTCTTAGCTCTACATTTTATACAGTTGCAGTGTTGATCTCTCCTAGGTGTTTAAATCACCCATCTTTTGAGACCCCTTATGTAATTAATATTCTTTAGAATTTATTTATTTAAAATTTATCAGTATTTGTCATCATTTCTCTCTGTTATCCTGGTAATTTCTTCAGATATATAACTGAATATGACTTCAATGAAAATATCCCCAACTATTTATCCTTTTATTTGATCCCAGAATTTTGCATTAGCCTTATATTCCACATCTTCCCGTTGAATGAATGATAACTAAATGGGATAATACCCTCGGTTAACATTTCCTTCACTAATAAAATTTATTAGTGATACAAAATGGGGTCAGGTTAGACATATAAATAAATATGTGAATGCGATGGTAACTTTTTCATATCATCTTGACACAATTTAGAATTGCCTAGTAGTAGTCTTGAGCAGGGATTTTCCAAATCTGTGAGAGATTATGTGGGAAGGTTTTTATGGTGCCCTTCTCTAGATGGAGACTATTCTGAATTACACAGGAGCAGAGAAAGAGAACTGAGCTGTAGCAAGTATGCATGTGTTCATTTTTCCCCTCTGCTTTCAACTAGATGTGATTAGCTGCTTCACGTTTCTCCAGCAGTGGAATTAGCCTGGAATTGTGAGCTACAATGGGCTCTTTCTTCTCTAAGTTACCTTTGTCAGGGTGTTTTTTTTTTTAAATTACAGCAACAGGAAATGAAACTAAGACCGTGGGTAAAACAAGAAGGCAGTTTGCAAAGCCTTCTGTAATGAAGAGAGCAGTTGCTGAACTCCCACGTGAGTCTACTCCACAAGGATGTGACCTCAGCTTATTAAAGAGAAAACATGAGTAGGATATGAAATTCAATTCGTAATCTTGATTAGAAAGCACACATCTGCAAGCTAATTAACAGCTTCTGCAGAATGGCTTGTGGGTTGCAATTAGGTGATTTCTGTCAATTAGAGATACCTCTCTAAAATATCCTTTACATGACTTATATCACATTAAGACTTTAATTGAAGGAAGCCTCTGATGTAAACATGACCTGATCAGTCCTTTATTTTGATGCTTTGCCATGTTAGTATCTTAGGTCTGTATGGTAGTTGGAAAGAAAATGATCTCTCAGACTCATAGGGAGTGGCACTATCAGGAGGCAAGACCTTGTTGGAGTAGGTGTGACTTTGTTGGAGGAATTTCATCATCAGGGGACAAGCTTTGAGGTCTCAAATGTTCAGGTTGGGTCTAGTGTGACATTCACTTCTTGCTGCCTGCTCCAGCACCATTCCTGCCCATACACAACCATGCTACCGGCAATGACAAAACTGGAGTAAATCTCTGAAACTGTAAGCCAGCCCTAATTAAATGTTTTCCTTTATGGGAGTTGCTGTGGTGATGGTGTCTCTTCACAACGTCACAGCGATAGAAACCCTAAGACAGTCAGTAATAATTTTTCAACCTGAATTCTTTATCTTTCCTTAATTTCAATGTTTCACACAAGAAATTTCAACTTACTCAAATCAACTTCTAAGTTACTTAAAAGTTGTTGTAACTTCAAGATTCAAAGTCTTATGGGCAACGGTGTATCCTTTGGATAATGGCTGCAAACCACATGATGCCTTTAGCCTTAGAGACAATTTTGTATTCAGAGCATATATCAGACACCATTTCAGATGAGTGCTTTGCTTACAAATAAAACTTCCTTTGTACTGGGAATTTTTGTTTAATTCCCCTGAACATGTTAGACAGATCATGAGACTACTGATATGCTTATATTTAGATAAAATTAATATACTCTTGAGAATTCTTTTTAAAATCTAGACTGCTTAATATGAACACTGCTTAGGGACATAGGAGAAAATTTTATATTTATTACCAATTGTATATCTTGCTTATGGAACTCAGACCCTGACCACTGTTAAAGTCTGCCACTAGAGGTAACATTCTTTACTTCCATTGTAGTGGAAGCATTAGAATTCTGACTATAGACTTCTTTTAGGCTGCTTTATTGACATCCATCCCAATAGCTTACTGTTACTGGGGAAGTTGGAGTCACTTATATATTCGCTTTGATCGCTTTGTCTAAAACAAATTATGCACCATTGTCTGACCCAATCACTTTTTTTATCCTTTGATAATGGCTTCTATATGTCAGAAAGATGAAAATATTTTTCCTCTTGTGTAAGTTCCTCCCTCTGGGCATAAAAATAACACTTGGGTTGAAATTACTTCATCAGTGTGAGATAATTCATTTACCCTTTGTCTTATCATTTTTCCCTATGTCTATCTGCCCTGAACCATGTAGGTGAGCATTGGATGTCAACTTCTAAAGCAGCCGTGTGGTGTATATGCCAAGTAATGAGAATGACGTAAGACTAAGATGAATGAGATGGGCTAGAGCTCCTTGCCACCCAGCTTCATTTCTGCTGTCACATGACCACGGCATGTGCTCAAATATTTCAGCAGAGGTGTTTGATTTGGGTTGGACCCCACTTTATCACTTACTAAATATGAGGCAGTGAGAGGCTTTCTTCTCGTCCACCATGAAGTTCATGACTACATCTTACCTTGGGGGTTGTCGTGAGGATTGACCAAGGGGAGACTTGGGAGGCATTTGGGCAAGTACCTAGAAATGACCCGAGTGCCTCCCGAAAGTGGCCTGCTGTCACCACCACCACATCTGCACCTTCACCTTCACCTTCATTATTATCATTTGAAAGATGCCGTTCCTTTGTACTTCACTCAGTCCTTAACGGAAATGTGGCACACTTGCTACAACTGGGATAGCAAGATTTCAAGTGAATCCCGCGTTCGTTTGTAACTCCAGACGAGCTGGCTAACTAACCTCTGTTTCATCCCTTTCTAATTCTGCACAGTAAGCTAATCAAATGGAGTAATTTCTGATTTCTTAGATCACAACCTTTGACTCAGTGAGATTTGACCCCTTTACAGCTGGAACAGAATTTCTGACCACAAATGTAGTCCCGATGCTGTCAAAGAATGGCAAAAATAGGTGACATTTAATACCAGACCACTGCCATCAGGGTTCTGCCACCCAAAAATGACCACAGCTGTTACCTTTTATTCTGAAGACCTGAGCCACATGACAAGTATGTTAATGTTTATACTCAAGGTAATAAGCCAAAGTCAGGTTTTTAGAAGTCTCTGTGTCTCTAGACTCTTCCCTCATGGGCATGGGCATGGGAAAGTTTCTTAATATTCTGGAACCTATGTTCTGGTTTCCTGTATTTTTCTTTAAAAAAAAAAACAGAATTATAATGAAGAAGGACACTTAAAAGAAATCTCACACTAGTTCAGAACTGAGAATAAAAGACAGTTATTTATTTAGGGGTAAACTCGCAAATCAGAATCCTTTGCTGGAATGGAGAACAGAAACCAAATCCCGCAGCCAGAAAAGAGGCCAAAAGCACGCTCTACATCATCATGAATAGTATAAGAGGCCATGCCCCAGTGGGCAGGTAACTACTGGCTGTAGGATTTTCTACAGCACCTCCCCATTTTGTTTAAATAAGAGAGTTCTAAGCCTAATACAAAATTATATACAATAAAAACAAATATATTCAAATTTCATGATGTCATTGTTTTTAACAGCTGAGTAATACCCCATTGTGTAAATGGACCACATTATCTTTATCCATTCTTCAGTCGAGGGGCATCTAAGTTGTTTCCAGGTTCTGGCTATTATGAATAAAGCTGCTATGAACATGACTAAACAAGTGTCCTTGCAATGAGATGGAACATCTTTTGCCTAAGAATTGAATTGCTGGGTCTTAAAGTAGATCGATTCTCAATTTTCTGAGAAACCACCATATTGGTTGCATAGTGGCTGTACAAGTTTGCACTCCCACCAGCAATAAAGGAGTGTTCCTTTTGCTCCACATCCTCACCAGCATGAGCTGTCACTTGTGTTTTTGATATTACCCATTCTGACAGCTGTAAGATGGATCTCAGAATTATTTTGATTTGTATTTTCCTGATGGATCCCTAAGGATTGCTGAACATTCCTTTAAGTGTTTCTTAGCCATTTGAGATTCTTCTGACAAGAATTCTCTATTTAGATCTGTACCCCACTTTTAAACTGTATTAATTAATTTGTTGATGTATAGTTTCTTGAATTCTTTATATATTTTGGATATTACCTCTCTGTCTAATGGAGTTGGTGAAAATCTTTTCCCATTGTGCAAACTACTGTTTTGTCCAGTTCTAAATAAAGCATTTATTGGCTTTTAGGTCTGCTCTAATCCACTATGACATCATTTTTATTTTGTTGCACCTGCAAACACCTTCTTTTTAAACGTAGTCATATGCTCAGCCATGGGATTTGGGTACTGAGGGAACAGTTTGATACACAATACTCCATACCAAACTGGGCCATTCCACTTTTCTTCTGGAAGGTTTCGCATTGTGGGATATGCTTCCAGATCACTGCAGTCAATGCTTGATAACACATGTTTTAGATATACTAACTTTCCTTTTGTCATCTTATCCATGGCATATTTAACTTTCACGCACTCAGTTCCCGTGTTCCTTTGTTAAGTCTGGCTTTTCCTGCATGGATGAATAATTTAACTTTAACAAGCTCCATCTCAGAGTTAGAACTGTGTTGCCAGCATCACACAGGACTTGAATACCTAGGAATATAGAAGTTAACTGTCCACACTTACAATATTTACATATACTGCTATACAATCATATAAAATTATCAAGGATACAATTAACCACTTCACTTTAACATCAAGGAAACCATCAGAGGAGACATGAAAATATATTCAAGTTTTTGAAGAATACATAGGGAGACAGACAATCTCTAGCTCTTGTAGACCAGGCTGGCCTCGAATTCACAGAGATCTGCCTGTCTCTGCCTCCCAAGTGCTGAGATTAAAGGTGTGTGCCACCACCAGCAGCCCATATAGAATAATTAAATCAAGTCAATTAACATTACTTCAGATATTTAAGTTTTTGTAATGATAGCATTTGAAATGAACTCTTAGCAAAATTGAAATGTGTAGATTATTGGAAACATGGTTATATTCAATACACTGCATCATAGCTCAAATCAGTCAAATAAGTCAAGGTTATTACTTCTGTCTATCTCACCAAAATGTGCCTTCTGGCTAAGTATTATATTCCATAATGGTTAAGTTACATCCTAACCAATCATGTGTAATTATCTCTTTCATGCCCTTGTCCATACATGTTATCTTTGCCTTTTTGGTAACTGCCATTCTAACAGGTATGAGATGACATTTTCTTCTGATTTTAATTTGCTTTTCCTCAACGATTAGAGACAATGAGCTTTTTTGTCTCCTGTATCTGTTAGCCACTCCTGCATCTTGTTTTGAGAAGTGTCTATTTATGTCCTTTGCCATTTCTTAATGACTTTTTCTTGATCCTTTTATATAGTTATTTGTGCTCTTTGTCTGAATTAATTTCTCATAACGTGCATAGTTTGCAAACAGAATCCTAATTTGTAGGTTCTCTTCCCTCTATTCGTCATTCCTTTTGATTCTAGCGCCATTGGTACTGATTGCTTTTTGCCAACTTGGCACATACTAGAGTCATCTAGGAAGAGGGAACTCACCTGAGGGATTACCTCCACCCAATTGCTCTGTGAAAATGTCTGTGGAAGCATATTCTTCACTGACGATTGATGTAGGAGGGCCCAGCCCATGGTGGGCAGTACCATCTCTACGGAGATAGGTTGTGCTGCATTGGAAAAGTAGCTGAGCAAGCCAGAGAGTGGGCCAGGAAGCAACAGCCCCCTGTAGTCTCTACTCCACATCTTGTCTCCAGGTTCCTACTCCAGTTCCTGCTTTAGCTTCAGTGATGGACCGTAAACTGTAAAAGGAAACAGATCGTTTCCTCCCATGCTGCTTTTTGTATATGGTGTTTATCACAGCAATTAAAAGGAAAACAAGGCACTGTTTGTCTACATTTGCTTTCTTTTTCCCGTGCTTTTGAATAGTAACTTAAAAAAGTCACTGTATGGCCAGTGTTGTGTAGCTGTTCATCCTATTTTTGTCTAGTTCTAGTTCTAGACCTCATGCTTAAATATCCATTCATACTGAATTGATTAGATATATGGCATACTGATATACAGTTTTACCAACATATGTTGAAGAACATGTGTTCACTGTAAGTTTGTGGAGTTTTCATCAAAAGTAAAACAAATGTGGATTTGTGAATTTGATTTAATTTCTGTGTTATCTATTCTGCTACATTCAGTGACTTTGTTATTTGTCAATTTTTATGGAAGTATTATACCATTTTAGTTACCATTCATTGTAGTAGAGATTAAAATCAGGTACCTTCTTCTTGATTCATTTTGCTTATAACTGTCTTGGGGTACTTATTTATTTTAAGGCAGAATTTTACTACATACATAGCTCAATCTGGTAAGGAAAACACTGAGTAGACCATACTAGTATTAAATTCACTGTCTTCCTGTCTTAGCCTCCCATATCATTGTTCACAGAAGCTAGCTTGTTTGTGTTTGTGTTATTATTGGTTACTTGGTGGTGGTTTTAGATCTTTTTCAACTTTAAAAAAATAGTAGATTTTGTGGTGTGAATTAATTTGAATCTATAGATAGCTTTGAATTATGTGGCTTTAAAAAATTCTTCCACTTTAGAGATAGGTAATGTATTTTTATGTGTCTCATTAAATTTCTCCTATTAGTATTTTATAGTTTCTACTGTATAAATTGTTTTCCTCAGCTAAATAATTTTCTATTTTACTTTTTGTAGCCATTATAAATGAGATCATTATCCATTTCTTTTCCAAAATCTTCATTGTTAATAAATGTAAATGCTAGTAATTTTTTGCACATTGAATTTAAATTCTACAATTTTATGAATTTTCTCTATCAGTTTGGAAGGATCTTCAAGGTTTTCTGTATAGCAGAATGAAAGACTTATAAGAGGTCCTTTTTTTTTAGAAAGGCGTTTTCGGTGATTCAGTGATTTTTTTTTCTCATAAAAGGGATCAGATACCCATGGGTGCCTGGAGATATCATAGTACTTTTTTATATCAAATAGTTTCCTTATCCAAGCTCCCTTAAGCAGACAGTCGTTGTCAGTGGTGGAAATTGACTACTTAAGAAAACAATCCAATACCTCATTGTTATTCTCCTACATATCATTCAGACAAATAATTCTCTTCAGGTGCCACAAGATAAGCAAAAATATAAATTTGAAAAATCTCTTCAAAAACAAAAGCTTCGTTTGAAGCTAATTTTCTTGTTAATGAACTCTGCTAGTGTTTTGTGTTTGTCATTTTTATTCCTTTCAAATCTAAATGATTGCTTCTTAATTTTTTTCTTTCTGTAGTGTAGAAGAAAAATGGCTCGTTATAAATCATCCTTTGGACAGGAAACACAGATACTAATTGGCTAGATTTGTTGTTACTGCACTAACCACTTGTGGTGCCTGGAAAAGTATTTTAGCTGTTTGAAAAATACCTCTGAATATTCTTGTCAAAATTATATAGCTGAAATATCGTTTGTTTATTCTGAGATTGAAATCATATGAGATCAGCATTGCAGGTGGGCTTGATTTCACATGGTTCTTATTCTTTATACATTAATTAACAAATTAGACATATCTCAGAAAAAGAATATACCACATGGTAATTGTCTTATTCCACATTGTAGGAACTGGGAAATTACAAGATTTATATTTTAGAATAATTCAAGCAGGATATAACAAATGCAAACCAACTCACTCTTGCTAGAATCATTTTGTAAGACATCAACAAGTTTTTTGATTGCCCATGATTCAGACAAACAAAAATCAATTAAAAATTGAAATAAAAATCCTCATATACTACATCATAAAGAACAATGAAAGGGTTAGATACAAACAGGGAGAAAGATATGTCAGTCTTAATTAGCAAAAATTATATGACATGCCCTGGAGAAATTGCAATCCCAATTGAAATGCCCAAAATAATTTTTTTAGAAATGTACATGCTAATTTTAAAATTATAATGAAAATACAAAAGCCCTAACAGAGATAAACTGGACAGGAAAGAGAGCAAAGTTGGAGGTGAATCCTACTGACCTTCCATGTGCCTTAAAGCAATGATAAGCAAGAGAGCCGTTCTGAAGATAAGATACACAAATAGATCTTGGAACACAGTGAGGGGCCCAGAATCTAACCTACATGCCAATAAGTTTGCTATGGCAAATACCATAGATAAGTAGCTTAGCCAAAAGAAATGAACTTCTTATAGTTGTGAGGACTGTAAGTCTGAAATCAGGGTCGTAATGGTCACATTCTAGTGACAACTTCCTTGATTGCAGACTTTTTAGTATGTGTAGTTAGAGTGATTGCAACTCTGGATATCTCTTTTTACAAGAGTCACAGATCCATGACACAGGCCCCAGTCAAACAGCCTCCTCACCCAAAGCTAAGTGTCTACCAAAGTCTCCATTTCCAAAATACTGTGAGTCTGAGAGCTTCTAGATATGATTTTTTTAGTGGGCACAATTCAATTCAGAGCATTTGCCGATTGATTTTCAACAAGGGTTTAAAGTTAATTTCTTTAAAAAAATTGTTAACTCTTTCCCACAAATGGTGTTGACCCCATTAGACATACATTAAAAAACTAAAAAACATTTTGAAATTTATGCCCTGGCAATGCTGAAGCATGCATGGGCAGCCCATATATGGCAGTTCTGTTGAACTTATCCATATTAGGTTTCATGATCAAAGTTGATGTGGATGACTGACCTCATTAAATAAACAAAGAAACAAACAAATATTGTGGATCTATAATGTGCATCCCTCATACCATATAGGAATTTTTTAAATGATTTGCATGTTTAAGTATCAAATAAAATTTCATAAATTTTTAAGGTAAAGGAATCTTTTGTAACTTTGTTAACCTTTGGTTAGGTTAAAAGTTTTCTTAGTGGGCAGTGGTGATACACTCCTTTAATCACAGCACTCGGGAGGTAGAGGCAAGTCGATCTCTGAGTTCAAGATCAGCCTGATCTACAGAGAAAGTTCCAGGACAAAGCCAGAGTTAAGTAGAGAAACTCTGTTTTCAAAAAAAAAAAGTTTACCTAGATAATAACATTACATCATTATTTTGTAGAGAAAAAAAGATGATTAATTAGACATCATTAAAGCTAAGGACTTCTAGGAGGTAGGCAGGTAGTTTAGGGATAGAGCCTAGCATAATCCCAGCACTGAAAAACAAAATCTATTGTGTGAAAGCCACTGTAAGTTGAAAAAGAGAAAGAAAGAAAGAAAGAAAAAGAAAGAAAGAGATAGTTCTTATATGGAGAAAATATTTGTTTTGTAATCACATATCCAAGAGAGGATTTGTTCCCAGTTTTCCAAATTCTTAAATATCAACAATGAGAAAGCTAACAGCCCAGTGTTGTTAAATGAGTGAGTTAGAAAACTGATGGCAAGTTACCATGGAAATATTAAAGATGACTGGTGTTAGAGAAATAAAAATAAAACAGGTGAAATACCATCATATAAATATTGAAATGCCTAAAATGAAAGCACTGGCCATGCTGTGTATTTGGGGGTGTATGTTGCCATTAGAAATTTCATGTGCTTTTGGCGGGAGTCTAGTAAACTTGTGCAATGGCTGCTTTCTTCAAAACTTAAAATACAAATATATTCAGTATATATCCTGTCAGACAATCCACTCATGACCAATTCTAGGAACTTAAATGAAAGCTGGGGTCCATACAAACATCTGCACGCATGTGAATTTTGCTCTTAGTAGCAAATAGCCTCATATTTGAAACAACTTAAACATTCATCAGTAAAGGAATGAACGGATAAACCATGGTATGACATACAATGAAATAGTACTCAGCAGTGAAATGAATGAAGTGTTAATACACTCGACAACCTAGATGTCTGGTAAAATAATTGTAATGAATGAAAGAGGCCAAATAAAAGAGTATCCATTGTCAATTCCATTTAGCTATAATTCTAAAGATACTAATTAATCCATAGATAAACAAAGCACACCACACCTGGGGATAGGAGTTGACATAACGTAGATCTTACAAAGAGAAAATGAAAACCCTTTGGGGTGATGCACATGTTCACTGTATTGATTGTGTTTAACTAGAGTGTCGACAACTGTCAATGGTCTTCACTTTGTGTTCTTCAAATATGTACAGTTTATATGACTCAGGCCTCATTACTAAACTATTAAAATTCACTTAAAATATTAATCGTATCCTTGAGGTACTCAAGCAGGTAAAGGGAACTAACTCCTCTGTGGCCCATTAGCCACCGCTGCTTCTACTGTTCGATGCACAGGAGACTTGGAAAGCTCTCGTTAGGAAATTACATTTCTAATTAAGAAATTTAATTGAAAAGCTTGATTTTTGTGAAGTAATAATTTTGAGTTTCTTTATGGGCTAAGTCACAACTATATGATATATACATATACATATGTGGTATGTATTTAATATATTATATATAATTATTTATATATGATTATATATACCAAATAGTTATATATATATGTGTGTGTGTGTGTGTGTTATACATAACATGTATAATTTTGTATATAGTGATCAAATCAAGCTCTTCCACCCCTTCAAACATCAAACCATTTCTATGTATTGAGAGCTTTTTGTTTTTCTAGTTATCATAAGTTTATCATACACCATGGTAACTAATAGTTACTCTGTTCTTTCATTAATGGTGAATCAATCCCACACCAGTTAGGTTTTAAAGGGGTGTTTATTTTGGGGGGTAAAACTTACATACACACAAACCGTCAGGAAAGGAGCCTAGACGCTGGAGCAGGAGCCGGAACCAAGCACTGGAACCAAGAGGCCGAGTCGAGGCTTGCCGTTCTTTTTTAAAGAGAAACATACCACACCCCAGTGGGCTGGTATTTCAGCGACTATTGGCTGAAGGAGCGGAAGGTGCTCCCGCAGCACCTCCCCCTTTTGTTTAAGTAAGAGAGTTCTAAGCCTACTATGAAATTATATATAGTAAGTACAAACCTACAAAATTATACACAATAAGTACAAATATCCTATTCTAACTAGCTAAAGTCTTGTATAATAAATAACTTGGCCAAGTCATGAGAGGAAAGTAGCTACATTTACCTAGTCTTCAACCCCATAGAAGATCCGAGAAGGGAAATAATGTTACCTGAGTACTTAGGAAGTGCAATCAAAGAACTTCCAAAACATGCAACAAATCACAGAGACAACTGGCTACCTGGGCAATCACCAAAGACCTGTTTGCAGCGTTGAAGCAACCAACTTTGACTAAGGCCTAGAATAACTGGCAGATTATTTTTAACAGGCAAGAGATTTTTCAAAACCATCTTACCCTGTCTTGGCAAGATTTAACAGTTCTGTTTATCCATTTCCGGATTTTATCCATTTCCGGATTTTAACAGGCAAGAGATTTTTCAAAACTGTCTTACCCTGTCTGGTAAGATTTGACAGTTCTGCTTATCCATTTCCGGATACCGTGTATTTGTCAATAGTTGAGGTATGGGCAGTTCCTTGCCCAGAGGTCGGTTTTGTCAAGAAGACAAGCTCCAAGTGGAGTGTCTCTGGTGCTCAACTATCTCTCGGGAATAGGTCAGTGTTGCCAGGAGTGATTGTGTCTCACTACACAGAACTCTAAGATTAAATTAAATGCCATTTTCTACAGCTCTTCGAAGAGATTGAAGACTATTTATACAGAATATAATCTCTATGTATGTAAAGAACCTGTTTAGTATAACCATAAATATGACAGACATAGATGACTATTGATCTACAATTCTTAACATGTATCTAACTTAAAGACTAAGAGAACAAACAACTGTGCAATAAATGAGGAAAATGACCTCCAAATGTAAACAATAAATATCAATACATAAACAATATATAAGTATCTTAATCAGAGGTAGAAATGTACACTGCAATATGGTATACATATATCAATACAATATATATCAATACATAAAAAATGTTTTAAACAGGTAGAAGCATGCATACATACAATATTCAGTATAATTTAACTTTGTATCCATATACAAAAATCTATGCCAATGTAATTATAAACAATAACTCACAAATACAATTATTATCTATCCAATTTTCCCTCTTTTTTTTTTTTCAAAAAGAGGGGGAAATGGTGCGGGAGAATTGTTTGTATTCTGTCAATCATGTTTTAAATAAACGCTGATTGGCCAGGCAGGAGGTGTAGGCGGGAAAACCAGACAGGAAGTAGAAATGATGCAAGGAGAGCAGGAGAATTTTGGGGAGGAGGAAGTTGATTCCTCCCACTCCTGCCCAGATCACCGAAGCAGCAGGATGTGAGCTCCCCTACTGAAAAAGGTACTGAGCCACGTGGCTAACATAGATCAAAAAAATGGGTTAATCAAGATGTGAGAGTGAGCCAGTAAGAAGCCTAACCTAATGGGCCAATCAGTTTTATAACTTATAGAGTCCTCTGTGTTATTTTCTTTGGGGCTAAACAGCTGGGGCGACTGGGCAGGACAGAAATTCGAACAAGCAGGCCCCATCATGTTACATTTCATAGTAAACAGAGTGTTCTCTGCTGCACTCGTTCCTACCTCTCTCCACCCTCTTGCCCTTCCGGACTCTAGTGACCACTTTCCACATATGTTCTTTTATAAGACCAAATATTTGTTTATGTGAGTGAGGTGATTTGGTTCTTGTCTTTGTGTGTCTACATTATTTCTTTAACCTAAGTGACCTCTATTGTTGCAGTTGCAAATACCAGAATGTGTAGTAGAAGGCTGCTTACTCGTTTCCTGGCTGCCTAAACCCAAAATAATCACACAGGAACTATATTGATTACATACTGTTTGGCTTATTAGCTCACTATTCGTATTAACTAACTCTTACATCTTGAATTAACCCATTTCTATTATTTTGTATTTTATCATGAATTCACGGTTTACCAGTAAGGTTCTGGTATCTGTCTCCTTCAGCACCAACAATGCGTCTCCTCGACTCTGCCCACTCTCTCTCTCCATCTCTGTTTGGATTTTCCATCTGGCTTTACTCTGTTAAGCCATTGGTTGAAAATAGCTTTATTAATCAATGGTAATAAAACATATTCACAGGGTACTGAAGTGAATTCCACATCAAGAATGCCCCCTTTTTGTTTCTAATGATATCCCATATTGTGTGTGTGTGTATAATATATAACTATGTATATATGTATATATGTGCCTGTGTGCACGCACGAACACATATACATACACGCTTTTTTCTGTACACAAAATGGTAATACTTTGGTTGGTTTAATTCTTTCTTTCATGAAGAGTTTGCATGTAAACAAGAGAGTTGAGTTATCTCTTTGATATAATGATACTAAAAATATATATATTCTTAGTATCTTTGACAAAAATCAGTTTTCTGTAAGTATGTAAGTTAATTTCTGTTTAGCTGGTAATGGGTACTTCAGCATTTTCTAGAACATGCTTATGTCTGTGCCGAATACCCTCAGCATCAGTTGATGACCATTACTCACTGCCCAGATCTCTCTCCTTTCTTCCCCTTCTCTCCCTCCCCTCCCTTTAATTCCCCTCTCCTCCCTCCATTTCCCTCCCCTTTCCTCTACTCCCTTTTCCTCCCTTCTCCTTCCCTCCCTTTCCCACCCCTCTTGTTTCCCTTTTTCCTCCCCTTCCCTCACCTCTCTTTTCCTTTCTATCCCCCCTTCTTTCCTCTATTCCATAACATTCTTGCTGCACTCTTATTCTCTATATGGGGAAGCATATTAGTCTGAAAAGCCTTTTCCCATAAATTTTACATAAGGAAAATACAGGTTTTTCTTCAATTCACACTATGCAGTTACTTTTCTTAGAAATATGACTCATCCTGGAGAATTAATTTTTTTCTTTAAACTTTTGTTTTTTTACTACCTAACAAAGTTGTACATATAGTATGCTCACTTAAAATTAATATTAGAATTTTGAATTTTTCCAAAAATCATAATTTTCTTTCATGTGTATGATGACAATATAAAAAGTGTGTTTCTAGATTTCTGGACCTATCTACTCCAGAATAAAAATGACTTTGTAGCATGGAAACTTTTAGAAACTTTCTTACGGAGCCCTATTGATAGTTTGTGGCTTTCTCCCTTCCTATGTACATTATTCTGTGTGCTACTGTGAGCCAAATATTGCTACCATGTCCTTATTCATATGTGGCCAGCAGTGAGGCTGTTGATTCACTTCCCACATACATAAGACTACCATATTCCACCTTTACTTTTAATATTTTCTACTCTTAACTTTATTAGAAACAGTATAAATTATTCTGTAACTATAAACATTTCCTTAATTTTCCAATTGCTAAAGTGGGGAGTCATTAAAAATTTAATTATAAAACTTAGAAAATCTCTTCTAGTAATGCCAAAGTTCCTAATGCTGCTCAGTAAAATGATTTTGCTTAAAGGAAGACTGAGTGTGAAAATGGGAGATCATTCTCAAGCAGCTGATGAGCTGGCTTATATTTTTAATTTTATTATTCCTGCCATGATTCAGAGTGGACTATGGATGTCTGCATCTCTCCTCAGAGATGAATATACTAACAGGAAAATTCCACTGGACAACAGCCTGGGAGGAAAATTGTCTGTATTTCACTAACACAGTCTCTCTATGAGTTTCTCTGTTAAGCACACCTTTATGGTCCTTGTCACCCTGGCTTCAGTTTTAAGGTCAGTCTCTATATCTCTTCTATCTAGTGTATCTGTGCCTCTTCCATCTTTGGTACTGCAATTTTATTGATGATTCTATAGTGTTTCTCTTCAACTCATTCCCTTCTCTCTTCAATTGTAATTTTCACTGTAATTGATTTTTCCTAACTTGTATTTCATACCATTTAGATTTATTTGCATGTGAATTATATCACAGAATATCAAACCACTACCTTTATGGGCCCAGGGAAGCAGAAGCTATGCTCTGGATCTCAGCTTCACTGCCATGTCCCAGAGTCTGCTCTCAGTAGATTCCTTCCCAGTGAAAAGTCTTCTATTTTGTTGTCAACTCTGTGATAAACACCATGACTGAGGCACTTTGTAGAAGAAAGATTACAGTCCATTGAGTCCGGGAAGCGTGGCAGTAGGCAGCAGGCTCAGTGGCACCAGCAGGGAGCTAGAAACTAGGAGCTTATATCTCCAAATTCAGACAGGAAGCAGAGAGGGTAAACAGGAAGTAGGACAGAACTGTGTAATCTCAAAACCTGCCCCCTATGATGTACTTCCTGGCAACAATGCTGCACCACCTAACTCCATCCCATGATTCCCCCCTCCCAAATTGTGCCTCCAACTGGCAACCAAGTATTTGAACACCAGAGCCTGTGTGTGTGTGTGTGTGTGTGTGTGTGTGTGTGTGTGTGCGCACGCGCGCGCGTGCTCATCTCTTGGAAGATCTAAGGCATCCTTATCTTTTCAAGATCTGGGATGGTTCTTTTTCCAAGTCTTTCCTAGCAAATGTCTTTTTATCATTTCATATTATACCTAATATTCATTTATATAGCCCTGTTTATCCTTCTTGGTATAGTTTGACTGAGTTCTCAACACTTTTTATGGTTATCCAACCAAAAGTGATCCTCACCCATGAAGACTCCAGCAGTGTTCCATTTTAAAATACATCCCAATGTTAGTATCCTTTAAATACTTGTTGGATTACTGGATTGGATTTTTCAGTGCGGAAGTCTGTAAGGTGGCCCCAGTTTTTTGAGGGTGGTCTTTGAAGTGGGAGAGACAGTTTTTATGTGGTGCATCCATTTTATGTGGTGCATATCCTTCTAGCACAGCAGCACGTGGGGAGATGGAAGGGATGTGCAAACGTGTCAGACGCTGTGACAGCGCCAGTACAAGGCTGCCTTCGATATCATCAACTCACACTTTCTCTATTTGCAATGTGCTTAATACCCTTATTCCAACTTGCAAACAAGTGTGACATTCTTTCCTCTGTTTTAGATCTTTTACATTCAGCCTTTTCATCTATCCACAGACAAGCACTTAAGGGTACTTAGGAGTTTACTCTGGTGGTATGTAGCATATTGCATCTTGTATGGAATCATGAGAATGTATCTTAAATTTTTTAAAACATCAATTTTAGTCGTTCTTTTTTTTTACAAATTTTCCTCTAAAATATAATCCTTAATGAAATTAAAGGATGAATTATTCAAGAATGACAGTGTTATTGCTGTTATGACAAATAAAACATGTATCTACTAGAGATAAGGTACATTTCAAATATTTGCAACAAAGTTCATGTATGTAATATGAACTTAATTTTGAGTCATATCATGGGGTGGCCAGCATATAAAGATGTATAAAATGTGATAGTTCAGAAACTAATCATTATTGAAACTTAGTAACAGATACACTATATTTTGCTCTGGTTGTTTCTCTTTCTCTATATACATTTAAATTTCCATGGCACACTGTGACTAAACCACCGTAATCTTCTTAGCTTGGAATTATTTGTCACAAGATAAACTTTTATGAAAATAACTAAAACTCTGTTTTTGCATTTTTCCTATTATAAATTTACACTAAACCTGGCATAGTTAGAAGTTGACACTAAATAATTATTGTTTGGAACCATTTATACAATTACTTTGCTAATGGAAAGAATAGTGTAGCATTGACTAAGAAATAAGAAAAAGGAAAGTCCAAGAAACCATATCATCTAGAAAACATAAAACAGGCTCACATTAAATTTCATAAAATTATTTCTCGGGTTAAACAATGCCAGAGAATGCTTTCTTTGACAATTTCGTGTTTAAATAATAAACTTAAAGATGATTAATCAGGAAATTATTTATGTGAAATTGCCACTTTGAATTACTTCACAGATTTGGTCAACTGACAAATTAAAGGATAAGATTAATGAGAGGAAAAAATAAAACAAAAATCCATGTCTTCAGTGACTGCTCGATCTCATCAGAATGTTTTGTATAAAGAGCTCTGGGATGGATGTGAAATTGCCCAGGAAATTAGATGTGGATTTATTTTGTGTTAAACTTGAGTGTGAAGACTACATTCTAGTCTAGTGATATCAGTAAATATACCTGCAGGCATAAAGAAACAAGTGCTTCAACAGGAGGTGAACAACGAGCAAGCACTGAAGCAAATGCTTTTGGTTGCTTATTTTCTTTGGACTGGACTGGATTTTAAATTCCCATTTTATTTTTGAATCCCAGTTTATATGAGTACTCAAAAATGGAATCGCATTTGTCCTTGGTTGTAAAGAACATTGTTGAAAGAATGTGGAAAAGATTCTGTTTAAAAAGATTCGCTATGAAAATGGCTGCAGTAGAATACCAGCACATGAACAAGACAAATTGAGAGTGGCAGACAGCTCACTCTGTAAAATGATTGCTGGACAAGTTTGAGATTTGAGTCTTGTCACCAGAACCTGTGGGAAAGGTTAGAAGTGGTACCTCACACTTGTCATCCCAGCACAGGACAGACAGAGACAGGTGGATCACAAGTTCTAGGTCACCAAGAACACTGTTTCAGATGTCAAGGTGGATGATACCCGAGAAGCAACACTCAGAGTTGGCTTCTGGCCTCTAGACTTGTTTGCCCACAAGTGCACCTAAACATATGCACACAACATAAAGAAATGGAGGCAATAACATTTGTTCTAATACTTGAAAATGAATTTCATTTACTAAGTGCAGTGAAATTGAAATTTGTTCTTCTAAGATGCCTTCTAGGCAAAGGAGATTGTAACATGAGGGTCGGCTTGTTGGAGTATCTGTCCTGCCCGGCACCCTACAGCCAGCAATTCCCAAGGAAAATTGCATACAAGACTCCATAAGATTATAAACTGATTGGCCCATTAGGTCAGGTTTCTTATTAGCCCTTGTAACTTATAATAACCCATTATTCTGATCTATATTAGCCATATGGCTTGGTACCTTTTCCAGTTGTCAGATCACATGTTGCTTCTTCGGTGATCTGGGCAGGAATGGTGGAGGGAGCTTCCTCCTCCCTAGCCTTCTCCTATTCTCATTGCCCCGCCTCTGCTTCCTGTCTGGTTGACCCACCTATACTTCCTGCCTGGCCAATCAGCGTTTTATTAAAATACATGATTGACAGAATACAGACAATTCTCCCACACCAGGAGATGAAAGATAAACATTTCCAAATTTGTTACATCTATTGTGCTTTTAAATTTTTATTTAAAAAAAGAGGATTGGATTCTATTTGACTTCAAATTTGAAAGGTTCACTGGTCTTCGGGGATTCTTACTGTGTCTCTTTCAGAGTTTTATTTGTTTTAGATTAGCATGTAAGTAGCAAGATTAATGCAGAAGGCATTTTCATATTGCTTTTTCAGTTTGAATATTTTGCCACAGTTGGTTCATGATCATCTTTCTCCCCTTTAACATATTGGTATAATATGTTAAATAAATGTGTTTACACTTTTTTCATTAATAAAAATCTTTTTCTGCACATGCGACCATAATTTAAGCATATATCCTCTTGTTCCTAAAACTCCCAACGTGTATCTGTTAAAAATAAGAATATTTATTTATGTACTGTGTGAATAGCTAACCAAATTCAAGAAATTTGACAAAGATAGGCCACTTCATTTGGGTCAGTCTGATAAGAGAGCATATAAGACTGTATGTGGCTTAAGAACCACACACAGAATATTAAATAAGTAATATTTTGGCCCTGTAGGCATCACACACAAGAGAAAACACAAGTTTGTCCCTTCCTGTTGATGTTAATTCAATTTTTACCACTCAGTTATAGGGTTGCTCCTCATCTCCACTGAAGAGGATGGAGCTTTCTTTTCCTTGTAGCTAATACAGAGTCTGCGGAAAGGTTGTGTGGTTCTTCAGCCAAGCTGACGTGCCTCTCAAGTTAGCATTCATTTTCCTGTCTTCTATGAGATTGCAGAAAACTACTGTTATAGATGTTCTTCCATTCGGTTAGTTATCACTCTCAGTTTACAGATTATTACCTTACTCAATGTGTGATTATTGCTCTGACCTTCAGATCTGAGCTGTGGTGATTCACCTATTTCTTCACACCATTAAGTAGGTGTGGCCCATCCATTTAGCCTAGTTCCATAAATTTTTGACATGATACAAATTATTTCTTGATAGTTTTCTTACAGTACATATATACCAGGTTCTTTTTTAATAGTCTTGCCTCATTTTTTTTTCTTCAGGAGTCCTGCTTCCTTTAGTATAGAACGACACAAAGAGCTAAGAGCTGAATGTGGCAAGTGTTCTTGTTCATTGAATGAGAATAGGAAATCTAGACCTGTGTCTTCTTTGTCTGTGAGGGATGCATGTGTTACTTATTTATTCATTAACTTGATTTTTTCCTAAGTACTAGTATGATCAGCATCTAGTACCTATAGGTTACACAGAGTGGTAGAATTGAACTTAAAAAAAAAAAACCCTAGCAGCTAACAGTAGCAGAATGGAGTAATAGAAAACAACACTGTCGGGGACCAGCCTCGACAAAAATACCTCTCGCCAGGGTAAAGGCGTGGGGATTAGAAATTTAGTAAAGAATATGAAGACGCAAAAGAAAATGAGAAAACAGAGAAACATATAGGACAGTATCAAAAGGGAATTTTTCATTGGCTCCTGAAAATTCACCTGCCTTTAATTTCCAACTGCTTAAAATACCCTTGACCCCAAAAGGTAGAAGTAAGACAAAAGATTGCATTAACATGATAGAAGGAAATGAACAGACCAATTGAACGTTCATAGCTACATTCATAGTTAAACATTTTGTTGCTAGAACAAAACAAGTCACACTTACATCCGAGACCAAAACGTTCTGTAGGCAAACCACTCCCTGATGGAATCTCAAGTTATCTCCATAAAGGGAGCTGGAACTTAGTTGGATCCTTAGACTTTTGTTGGACCAGAAAGTCTTGTTTTGGTACAGAATCTGCTTCTCTATTCCTGGAGCACTAGATGTGGCAATGAGCCACACCTGTTGACAATAATCTTGAGAGAGAGCTGAACTCTCTGATTTACAACTTGGTTGGATTTTTTTTTTTGTAGAAGCACAATAACCTTGGAGGAATTGGATGAAAGTTACAAACTCTCTGATCTTTAGTCAACATGGAAACAGGCTCACATTTCTGGACCTCCACACAACATAATACCATAATTGTGAAAAATGCATTTTATATTCCACTGTTTTCTAATCTTATTTTCTTGAGTTAGTTATATTTGGTTAACAGTTTTCAGAATAGACTGATTGAAAAACTCTTTTTAAGATGTATCAGATTGAGAGCCTTAGTCCCTTTCCTTCCTCTTTCTGGATGTCCATTTCACGGTATTCTTAAACGTGACAATATCTTTATGATGACTAGAGATCCTACAAAATAAACCATGAGTAATCAGTCACTATTTTCATTATGAGAGGGAATTCACAAAAAGATGGGGAAGAAAATCTGTTTTAGAAACAGCGATATCAACAGATGGATAGATGGATAGATGATATATAGATTATTATCTATATATTTATTATTATATATTATATGCTATATATTATATAATACTTATTTAATAAGTATTAGTACATTTATATATGTGGGTTAAGATGTCTGTGTATAGGTTAGCATATGTGTGTATGCACATGCACACACACACACACACATATACACACACACACAAACACACGTGATATAAGGGGTTTAAGTGAAGTTACCCTATAACAGAATAACAATTCCTCACCTAGAGGCTATCAAGTCAAAAGCCCAGTGCCAAGTATGGATTACCATCTAAGTTACCCATAGATTTCCCCAAACATTCCAGGCAGTTGCCAATGCTTTTGGCTACCTCCCAGATCTTGGTGGTTAGACCCTAATGCAGAAGTTATCATAGATTTGAGTCATAGAACATGGAAATAATCAAACCAGTACTGACCTGGAAGTATCATCCCAGCTTGTTGTTTTCATACTTCTAGAAGTCTGGTACTATATGTGCTACCAGAGGAGAAAATCATCTTAATTCTTATCTAGCTGTCAACCTGAGCGATACAATAACAACTCTAGTGAAATATGCCTACTGGTGCAATAGTGGCACCAGTGTTATAGGTGAAATTACCTGGTGCGAGTGAGAAGGAAACACAGAACACGCAACTAACCGGTTTAGGAGTTTATTGGGTGTGTGTGTACAGGCCTGGTGAAGGACAGTGTGCAAAGAAAGAGAGCAGGAGATGGTGTGTACAGCTTTTAAAAGCTGCCTAGTGCATGTGCACAAGGAGTTGATGTGACTACATCATACTTAGATGATGAGGCTCACACATGCGTGCAAGGGCTTAGCTGAGTCATATGTGGATGATGCAACCACACCACACGTGGCTCACACGTGGCCCTTTAACATCCCGGGGTCATTCATTAGGCCCTTCTGTCTGAGGGCTTGCCTGCACATGCATGACCCTAGAACCCGGAAGTGTCAGTCTTATTGTGACTGAAATCATAACAATAGGAGTAACCAACCCCATTCTGATTGGATTTAAAGTCCAATTCATTTTACGTGATGTAACCCATGTCTGGTAGAGTTAATTGGGTAAGTCATGGGCTCTAGGGAAGAACCAAGTGCTATTATTACACTAAATGAACATAGTAATAAACTGCCTCCAAGTTATAACTTGTAAGTTAACACATCTTGCAACTCTTATCAAAGAAGCCTCTTTGTGCAGTAGATGGTGATGAACATGGAGAGTCACAATGGGTCAATATGCAGAGAGAAAGAATTAAGCAGATCCTAGCTGTAAATGGGACATCTATATTGCACTTCCCCCTTGAGGCTCAGGAATCATCATGGGAGATGGGATGAAAAGATTGTAAGAGACAGAGGGAGCAGACATCTGTAGCAAAACAATTTTTGCCAGATACAACAGTGTTGTTGCAAAGATGAACTCACAGTGACTGTGACTATGCACACAAGATTTGCCCAGAATATAACCAGCCAAAATCTCGAATGGATGAGGGAGGGGGCTCACAAAGTTTCACCTTTTTTGAAAAGCTATTGATAATTGACAGCACCTGAGGGAGCATAAGATTGTCTTAGGCAAGGATGCAGACTCTGAGAAACTACTTCTGTTTCAATGGGAGGTTCTAAGCCTATGTACATATAGGCAAAAGTGAATAGATGCAGTAGGTATTTAAACAGTGCAAGACTGGCTGGCAATGGTGGTACACGCCTTTACTCCCAGCCCTCAGGAGGCAGAGGCAGGAGGATCTCTGTGAGTTCCAGGCCAGTCTGGTCCACAGAGCAAATTCTAGGACAGTCAGGGTTGTTACACAGAAAAACCCTGTCTTGAAAAAAGAGAGAGAAAAAACAATGTATGAAATTGGGAATGAAAAGTGGTGATGGTGATAGGAGATAAATTGGAAGGAAGGGATTGGCGAAGTAGAGTTGCTCCAAACATATTATATGCCTCTATGTGTATTATAAAATATTTTTTAAAACATGTACCTGTAAAATTGACACGAGTCAATATACAAGACTCCCAGTATATAAATGGAGAGTAATTTTTGTAGCAAAACAAATTATGATAACACTGGAATATAAAGCAAGAAAGTACGTATTCACAAGTGCATGTGTATATAAATAATTGAATGCGTGGGAAGAAAGTACAATTTTTTATCTAGAATATGATAAACCAAATATAAAAGAAGACAGAATTACACAACGATCATTGGGTCAACCAGATAATAATTGCTCCAGGCCAAATCCTCTAAGGATGCTTCAAATCAGTGCGATCTTAAACTGAAAGCAGACATTTTACTGTTTTGAACTATTTTTCTCAAAATATTCATCACTAATTGAAGTGGTGGTTTTGCATATGTTTGCATAAACTGGAGCAACTATTTCTGAGCAAGTGTGGTAGGTAATCACTAATTGCAATGCCTTTTGCACTGTGTTCTCTTAGGCCAGGTTCTCAGTTTTAAGGTTTCACTAGCTCATTACATAAAACTAATGTTGGATGCTATTTGTGAATGGTTAATTGCTGAGAGGCAAAAGGTTTGTTTTCACCATCTGATAAGATATTTTAAAGCAATGTCAGCGGGTGAAGATGT
The DNA here is from genome assembly GCF_982192425.1 of Myodes glareolus. Lineage (NCBI taxonomy): Eukaryota > Metazoa > Chordata > Mammalia > Rodentia > Cricetidae > Myodes > Myodes glareolus. Next base: position 31,357,464 of record NC_142032.1, read on the forward strand.
TAAGTCAAAAGGAACAATATTACTGTTTTCTGTTGCTGTTTGACAAACAGCCGTGAGTTTGAGAGATTAAAAACAACACCTGCTTACCTTTAGACTCACTGGAGTTTTCTGGAGACTCACAGGCTGGAGGCTCTGAGAGAAGAATCAGCTTCTAAAATCTTTGTTGCTGATGGCAGAATCCATCCAGTTCCTGCAGGCTGTAAAGTTCAGTTTCCATTTCCCAGTTAAAGGTCTTCAGTGTTAAAAAGCATCGTGCACCTGTTGTTTTGTTGAGAATGTTTTTCTGCTTCGGGTTAGACATTGCTTGCTTTTCAATGGTGAACTGAGCAAGTTCATTTCATCTCCCTGTCTTAAGATCCACCCTGTTATGTGACATAATCTACCCCAAAGAGAATCTTTTCTCCTATTTGCAGAGTTGGGGGACTTGGAGAATGGTGTCTCTGGGAAACTACTTTCGGAATTCCACAGTCATCAGAGCACTGTGTTAAGATTTAGTGCTACCTGCCATTCACTTTTGTTTCAACCAGCAGGCAGTCTAAATGTTTCCCCCTCAACAGGATGGCCTTCTGTGCAACCAGGCAGTCTAAGGACACCTGCCGTTGGGGCACACGGTCCCAGGCCGGTTGGATCTGGTTTTATTTTGTAGAGATTAGAATTTGAGCTAACGCACATCGAGGAAGTTGAGGATCTACGATAGTGGGAACAGATCTAGGAAAAGTTGTGGGAGAATAAGGGGTAAAAATGCCCCAAATGCATTGTATAAAATTATTATAGAGTTAATAAAAATACCTTTTCAAAGAAAGTGGTAAGGAACTTAAACAGTCTTTAACATACCACCATGAAATTTGACAGATAGTTTGTAGTGCATCAATCCCAAGCATGCAAAATTGCTTTGTGAACGCCACTCAGATATTCACTTAGTTCTCAGTGTAGGAAGATATGCAACGGTGAGCCTGACTTGATGTAGCTATAGACCTGTCTGACAAATGCTTCTCCTTCTTGATTACAAATGCGCCTGCTTGTAGCTACATGAGCCCTTAGGGTTTTGCTTGAGGCTCTTAAAATTAAATTGTTTATTTTTTTCTTTGTTCTTCAAACATAAATGCAGATCAATGAGCCTTTTATGGCACCTTAGTTTTACCTGTAAGCAAGGAAGATTCAAACAGGGTCTGTGAGTGGGTGCATGTTTTAGTTGACAAGTTCGGACATGTCGCATGCCATTTAATCAGCTACTAACTTATTCTGAATTAATTAAACATGATGGGATAATATCGAAATCTGAACAGTTATCCTCAGATTATGTAATACTTTGTTTCACTAGTTACCAAAATAATTTTTTATGTAAGTGTTCTATCACCAAGCTACACTCCCCTTCCCAGCCCCCCCCTCCCCCCGTGGGCACACGCCGCATAATGTTGGTTTTAGTTGTTTTGGCTTTTTGGTTTTGTTCTTTAGCCTTTTCATTGTGTATTGGTGTATTGGCAGGTGCATGTGGAGGCCCCAGGTTAACAGCAGGATTTCTTTTCTCATTCACTTTTCCACCTTATTTACTTAACGCAGGGTATCTCACTTGAAACTGAAGTTCAGTGTTTTAGCTAGGACTGCCTGGCCAGCTAGACCCTTGGAACTTCTAGATTCTGCCCCAGCTCTCGCCAGCTAGCTTCTAACCCACCTGTCACCAGCACTGGGTTTGCAGGCACGTGCGGCTGGCTGTGCCTGGCTCTAACTTCTGTCCCAGCCCTCGCCAGCGCTGGGTTGATAGGAACAAGCCACTGAGCCTGACTCTTATGCAAACTCTTGGAACCTGAACTCAGGCCCCCATGCTTGTGTGGCAGGCACTCATCTCACCGAGGCTTCTCTCCGGCTCCCCAGATAATGTGTTGAACAACAGTGCTTGAAAGTTGAGAGCGTTGAAAAGATTGGGGAACTCAACATGAAGCAGAATGTTGAGCCAATTCATAAATAAAACAAACTGAAAATTCAGCCTCCGTGGTAAATATGGTTTCTCTATTGGGAGCTGCCTGCATTAATTCTTTAGTTGTGCTTTATAAGATGACTTCACTTTAGAATTTACATGGGGCTGGAGTCTTTGCTTTGAATACAAACTACTAGACATGAGAGTGTGAATAAGCGTAAAGACTCCCTTTCTCTTCTGTAAAATCAGTGGATGGATCGTCTTAGTCATCTTGGTGTTCAAGTGAATGTTCAATATGACCTGAGATGGGCACCATTATTGGGAATTTCCTGGCACGCATTTAAGTCTTATTGTTAGGAGGCGACAGCAACCATTACTTTACTATCATAATAATGACTTGGTTTGGGGAAGTTCATGTTCAAATAAACCTTTGAGATGTACTCATGGACGTGAATAAATATATCTCTGAAACCCTCTTGGAAGCAGCAGTGTGCTTAACTGCTCTCCTTAACTGCCTTTGTTTTTGTATTAACCAAAGCAAGCAATTTAAAAGTGAAATAAATTCAACTTGGCTCTTGAAACTTAGGGAACATTAATATTGCAGATGAAAATACATTTTGTTTTAGAATAAATAGATGGCAGGAATGAAAAAGCACAGCGAAACCAAACCTAGAAAATGAAATGCTGCCTAACTTGCTGCCCAGGGAAAGGAATTTCTATTTTACCTTGATAATGACCTCCAATCAGAGATGACTCTGTAATTACCAGACTCAAAGTAAACCACGTTAATGCCTCCCTTATTCAGATGCTTCTGCTAAGCAATTTCTCTCTGTTTTGAATTATACAGATAATTATCTTTGTTTATTACTTCCATTTGTTAGTGTAGGCTTTTACCTTGGGCTAGGTCAGAGCAAAACTGGGTCCTCTCGCTGTATCTTAGGAATCCCAGCCTTTATCCAATGTTTGGAAAGATTTTCTAACCTATTAGAATTTAACTTTTATAGTTTTAGATTCTAAAGATTATAGACCCCATCTGAGAAATATGCTATAAATTTAAGCTATGCACATCATCAAGGGACTGACAGGCATTCCCCAAGCTGCCAGTATAAACCAATAGGAAACCCTGTGTCTACAGAAGACAACTTACTTCTATTTTCTTGTTAAATTGAAGAAACGTTACCTCCTAAACACGGAGATGCAAATTAAAAATTTATAAAGTCACAAAAATGGTGAAAATATCCGCTTAAGGGACTGTTACTTTAATACAGAATAGAGTCATGAAATGATTGTGTTGAATTGGTGGAAATATTCTCATAGTTTTTGTATGCTTAACCTCTCTATATTTCACACACAATGAAATATTTAAAATTCACTGTTGACCTCAATGCCAGATATGGATATCACATTTAATTTCTGCTTTTACACACCAAATTATTTTGTTTCTGGTCCCTTTTTCCTCTTTTTTTTTTTTGAGATTTTTTTTTTTATTAAATTATAAAAGTTTCCATTTCAGCCCCTCCTCCCAACACCCTCCCACTCCCCCCACTCCCTCTCCTCCTCCCTCTCCATCCCCTAGAGCAGTCAGGGTTTCCTGCCCTGTGGGAAGTTCAAGTTCCTCCCCCCTCCCTCCAGGTCCAGGAAAGGTGAGAGTCCAAACAGACTCGATATTTTCACAACATAACTATCGCCTTGGAATGGATTACATAATTTGACAATTTATTTTAGTTATTCATTGTCCAATCTCAGCTACCACATAATATCAACCCGAGGATAAATGACCTGAGGACTGAGGCCAAGGATCATTGCCCCATTCCTTCATTACTACATCCTAAATTTGGGTAAGAATACCTAAAATAATCACTTAATGTACATACTTTGAAATATTAAATGAATAAACCTAGTATGTATTTATCACTGAGTCAGTTGTCCCATGAAGTGGGGCTTTTCCTGGACAGATATAAACAAGCAAAAATTAAGATGAATTCCTTTTGACTGTTGGGTACCTAAAATAGAAAATTGATGTTTATCCTCTGTCCTACTATGCTGTAGTATCATGAGTTTTGTTGTTGTTAACCTATATTTAATGACGTTTTGCTCTAGATTGGATAGAGTTAGGGATTTAGCTCCGCTAGTTCTTAAAATGTTGGGGTAGATCTTAGTGTATAGATGCTATAGATTAGGAAGTTAAGAACCAAACTTATTTAAAAAAATGGCCCAAAGTAAAAAATCTAAAATGATACAGAATTCAAATTTGAATATGGCATGTATAACATACATATATTTATGTATTCTTTCCATTTGAGGCAGGCAATTAGACCCATTTTAATGCATATTTAGTCATGAATTAGTAACCTATATGGGGCTTCTAGCTGATACTAATTTATATTGCTTAGGAGGGAAGAGGGTAAGAATGGTTTCTAACAAATATTTATTACCCGCCATTTTATTTTTTTAATTTATTTATTAAAAATTTCCACCTTTTCCCCGCCTCCCCTTTCCCTCCCCCTCCCCATCTTCTCCTCCCTCTCTAGTCTTTTTTCCCTTGACTTTTCAACATAATCATTTATTATTATTATTATTAATTTATAAAAATTTCCACTTCCTCCCCTCCTCCCAATACCCTCCGACTCCCCTCACTCCCTCTCCTCCTCCCTCTCCAGTCCTAAGAGCAGTCAGGGTTTCCTGCCCTGTGGGAAGTTCAAGTTCCTCCCCTCTCCCTCCAGGTCCAGGAAGGTGAGCATCCAAACAGACCAGGATCCCAAAAAGCCAGTACATGCAGACAAAATAAGTCCCAGTGCCATTATCAATGGCTTCTCAGACAACCCCCATGTCAGCCACATTCAGAAAATCCGGTTTGATCACATGCTTGTTCAGTCCCAGTCCAGCTGGCCTTGGTGAGCTCTCATTAGATCAGTCCCCTTGTATCAGTGGGTGAGTGCCCCCCTCACAGTCCTGACCTCCCCGCTCATGCTCTCCCTGCTTCTGCTCCCTATTTGGACCTTGGGGGCTCAGTCCAGTGCTCCAGTGTGGGTCTCTGTCTCAATCTCCATCTATCGTTGGATGACGGTTCCCTCTGATCCTGACTTCCTTGCTCACGTTCTCCCTCCTTCTGCTTCTCATTTGGACCTAAGGGAGTTAAGTCTTGTGTTCCAATGTGGGTCTCTGTCTCTATCCCCATCCATTGCCAGATGAAGGTTCTATGGTGATAAGCAAAATATTCGTCAGTATGGTTATGGGCCAAGGCCAGTTCAGGCACCCTCTCCTCTTCTGTCCAGGGAACAACCTGGGGACCTCTCCTTAGACCTGGGAACCCGTCTAGAATCAAGTCTCTTGCAAACCCTAAAATGGCTCCCTTAGTTGAGATATATACTTCCCTTCTCCCATATCCATCCTTCCTCCCTTCTCCCCATCCCATTCCCCCAAGCTATCCCCCATCCTCCCCTTCTCCCTTCTTTCTAACCATCTCCCCTTACATCCACCCCCCCCATGCACCCAAGTTTGCCTGGCAATCTTGTCTACTTCCAATATCCAGGAGAATAACTATATGATTATCTTCAGGTTCACCTTCTTATTTAACTTCTCTAGAATCACGAATTATAGGCTCAAAGCCCTTTAACTATGGCTAGAATCCACTTATGAGTGAGTACATACCATATTCCTCTTTTTGTGTCTGGGTTACCTCACTCAGTAAAGCGTTTTCTATTTCCATCCATTTGCATGCAAAATTCAAGATGTCATTGTTTTTTAACGCTGAGTAAAACTCTAATGTGTATATGTTCCCCACCTTTTTTAACCATTCTTCTATTGAGGGGCACCTAGGTTGTTTCCAGGTTCTGGCTATTACAAATAGTGCTGCTATGAACATAGTTGAACAAATGCTTTTGTAGTATGATAGGGCATCTCTTGGGTATATTCCCAAGAGTGGAATTGCTGGGTCCTGAGGGAGGTTGACTCCCAGTTTCCTGAGAAACCGCCACACTGATTTCCACAGTGGCTGCACAAGTTTGCACTCCCACCAACAATGGATGAGTGTTCCTGCCCCGTGGAAAGTCCAAGGTCCTCCCTCCTCCATACAGGTCTATAAAGGTGTGCATCAAAACAAACCAGGCTCCCACAAAGTCAGTCCATGCAGTAGAATAAAAACCCGGTGCCATTGTCCTTGGCTTCTCAGTCAGCCTTCATTGCCAGCAACATTCAGAGTGTCCATTTTGATCACATGCTCCACCACGCCCAGTCCAGCTGGCCTTGGTGAGCTCCCATTAGACCAGTCCCACCGTCTCAGTGGGTGGACGCACCCCTCGTGGTCCTGACTTCCTTGCTCACATTCTCCCTCCTGCTTATCATTTGGACCTAGGGACCTAAGTCCAGTGTGCTCCAATGTGGGTCTCTGTCTCTATCTCCATCCATCGCCAGATGAAGGTTCTATGGTGATATGCAAGATAATCATCAGTATGGCTATGGGACAAGGTCAGTTCAGGCACCATCTCCTCTGCTGACCAAGGAACAATCTGAGGACCTCTCCTTGGACCTGGGAACCCCTCTAGTTTCAAGTCTCTTGCAAACCCTAAAATGGCTCCCTTAATTAAGATATTTACTTCCCTGCTCCCATATCCATCCTTCCTCCATCCCACACATCCCATTCCCCCAAGCTTTCCCGAATCCTTCCCTTCTCCCTTCTCTTTTAGTTTATATAGAAGTTATTAAATGTTTGATTAAATTTCATTCACTCAGAGATATTAGAGTTCTGCATTTATTTACTTAATTATAAAATTGGAGAAATGTGCTCATGTTCACTTTGAATGTTTAATGAGTTCTAGACAAATTTTCATTGATAGGGCAATGAAATTCAATTTTGACCAAATGCTATGATATCTTAGTTCAGTATTTGTTTTGATTTTTCTTTGCTATTCTGATCTTACACTTTATTCTTGGCATTTAATTAGATTAAGTTCAGTTCATTAACATCTTTTGCATACTAATTGATTCCCTAGTAGAAGGGCTTTGTTTTCATGTCAACTCTTTGATAAGATTAGATATCATTTCATCCTAAAGCTCATTATTGTATTAATGGAGCAGTGATTTTCATATGTCTACCATCTGAATATGATTACCAATGACTTCAGAAGTTAAGGTGTAGTTGGAAAGGGCTTACTACGTATGCCACTAATTGCTGTGGTATTTATTAATTGTAAAACATAAAGCTTGATGTCTTGGGAAATAAACAGAGCTCACATAATATAAAACTGTAAGATGTAGGTATTTTTACTTTTATTCACAGATAGATTGCTATATAGACAATTATATATAGTATCAAAATGAGATTCAAAAATTTTTGTCTGATATGAAAATTTTCAATCCAGTAAATATATGTGCAACTTCAAAGAACAGTTTTAGAAGGTTAATTCAGCAGACTAAAAACACATTTTGTTGTTTTCAAGACGGGGTTTTTCTGTGTATTCTTGGCTCTCCTGGAAGCTGACTTTGTAGACCAGACTGGCCTCAGACTCAGACATCTGCCTGTCTCTGCTTCCCAAGTGCTGGGATTAAAGGCTTGTGCTGCCATGCCTGGCTTAAAAACACTTATTTAATGAGCCAGGCAATAAAGATTTTTACTTCAAAAAGATATCTCAACTGTATTTAACTGATATCCCTTTGTCTTTTTATAGAATAAGTTTCAACATCTTCCTATAATTACATTAAATGTTCATAAATGCTGAATAAATGTGCCCCTAATGCTATATTAACATTTCTGTAGGCTTGATGGAGGGTCTGCAAATGATGCGATGAACATGTAACTCCCCTTTTAAAAGGGGGAGTTTTGGAGAGAGGGCTCAGAGGTTAAGAGTACATGCAGCTCTTGCAAGTAAGTGGACAGTTTCCAGTGCTCACATGGGGCTTACAGATACCATTTACTCCTGTTCCAGGGGATCCAGCACCCTCTTTTGCCCTGTGCAGGTACCAGGCAAGTAAACACAAGCAGAAAACTTACATTCATACAGGCAAAACACTCATACACATAAAATAAAAATAAGTAAATCTAAACAAATCCAATTGATCCACACAAAAAGTTTGAGCAGTTCGTTTTACATCTTGTATTGGTTGTTAAATGCTTGAAAATCAAAGTACTTCATAGGATTTGGAAATGTGTGTGTGTGTGTGTGTGTGTGTGTGTGAAAGAGAGAGAGAGAGAGAGAGAGAGAGAGAGAGAGAGGTGGCAGACTTATTTCTTAGTCTATTTAATTCTTTGAGTTTGATTCCTAACATAACAAAAACTAATAGAGAGTAGGAAGCTAAATATATGGTTATAAAATATAGAATGGGAAGCTTTGGAATTATTATGATAATATAAAATTATACAACAACATGCCAGACTGAGGCTGTATTGGAAAAGTGGAATTTTAGAAGAAAGGTTGATACTGAAATGAGTATTTCAGATAATCATTAACACTTTATCTTCAACCACCCAACACTAAGTGGGATTTAATGGTGATGCATGTGTTCAAATGTCCCAAGCATCTAAATAATAGACCTATTAACCTGTCCTGTGGGTCTTCTTAAGATAAAAGTAATAACCAAAATTTAAAGATCAACGAGAAAAGGTGGAAGAACTTAGTTAGACTAGTAGGGAGACAATGAAGAAATTTCTTAACAAAAATCTCATTTAGTCTTCCTAAATTATACTTTAAAAAATCATCAAGTAAAAATAAAGGAAGAAAAAGAATACCATAAATTAAGCGAACTGTTATAAATTGCACTCTTCATGGATAATTAGAGAATTCTGCCATTATGTTGAATACTTTCAAAGAGATTCTGCAATGTGCAGATTCTGTTAGTTGGCTTAACCATGTGGTTAAGTGCAGCAATGGGGTTTCTCCAGTATCTGTAGGGTAGAGGCAAATGATAGCCATTGCATAGGATCTTAAAACAGTGCTTCTCCAAATTGTCTTGAAAGATGCAGGTTTATAGCATGGCATTCTCTACAGAACTGTGTGGAGATAATGGGATACTTGTGTCACGAAAGAGGAATGACAACTGTTTGAGGAAGTGGGAGAATCAGCAACGGAGGAAAGGGGGACTGAGGCAGGAGAATGGGAGACAATAAAAAGTAATGATAGACATGTGTGGGGACGTCACAACGAATTGATTTCTGTGCTAAACAAATTAGTATAAAATGTAAGAAGAGAACTGACTGGTCATTAATTTATAAGTTTCAAAGTCAAAAAAGAGATATTTTTTTCTTTTGATAAAATTTAGGGAGGTTGATGTGGGATTCCCCTCTGTATGCTGTGAATACCATCGGTTAATAAAGAAATTGCTTTGTGGACCTACAGCAGGAAGAACAGAGCTAGGTGGGGAAAACTAAACTGAATGCTGGGAGAAAGAAGTCAAGAGACACAAGGTAGCCACTGTTGGGGATAGACGAACTGGAACTTTTATCCGGTAAGCCACAGCCACGTGGCAATGCACAGACTGATAGAGATGGATTAAGTTAAGATGTAGGAGTTAGCCAATAAGAAGCTAGAGCAAATAGGCCAAGCAGTAATTTAATTAATACAGTTTCTGTGTGGTTATTTTGGGAGTCTGGGCAGTCAGGAACAAACAAGCAGCCTCCTACCACAGGAGCTCCCTTTCTTCCAATGCCCACATATGTCACAGTATGACACAGTCATTTGATGTGGGCCAGTTATAGCAAACTTGTTTTCTTTTCTTTTCTTTTCTTTTCTTTTCTTTTCTTTTCTTAAGTATTTGTATAATCTTGGGAAGACTAAAAAGACATTCTGTAGTCAAAGAAGAGTTAGGAGGGAGAAATGTATCAGGAATAGAAGGGGTGGATCACATGGAATTCAAAAGTGACAATCATTATTGGTCGTGTTCTACCAGATTAATCTATTGCCATGGGATAATCATTAATATGCAGCCTTACACACTGTCCAGAAGAGGTGCTTTTAGAAATTGAAGACCAGGTGTACAAGTCTGGTTTACCATGAACTGGCTCTGTTCTTCTGCGTTCATCTCATTTGGTGAGCCTATTTCTCCTGACTAGATACGTCCCTCATATGTAGAGTCTTTAGCAATATATTGGCTGGAACACATTTGGCCCAGGGTTCGTCATGTGGTCGCCTCTACAGGTGTTGCCATTGCTTATTTTATTATTATTTCTTGAGATGGTGGTAGTACATATTATTTTTTGCAGTGCTGGTCTTTAACTCAGGACATCATACATGCTACACAAGTGCCTTGCCACTCAGAATCAAATATATCCCCAACCCGATGCTAATATTCCTAAATAACCAAGAGAATAAGGAAAACTTTTGGAAAATTATGTGAGTTGTTATTGATACAGCAGGAATGGACGGCGCTTTCTACCCGATGAGCCTCATTTCCCTTCTTTTAACAATGAATGCCATGTAGAGAGATCATACCAGAATGTCCTTGCATTGAGGTGGGTGGGTACATTGGCCCTGCTGTTGTACTTAGCTAGCTGGCTTTGTTTTCTTATTTCTGTTGTAATTGTGGGAGGGTTAGTTTGAGTCTGGAATCAGTGGTGGCAATTCCCGTTCGTTTTCAAGCAAGACTTAAGGACTTTATGAAGCAAGAAGCATGTGTCCTCACTGCTGTGGTCCAGAAAGGGTCCCTGGGAACTGCCAGAGACGATTCAGTGCATGCTCTGATGGCAACACTCTACTTTAGCTTCCTGCATCATTAGCTGAACCTTGGCACTTGGCCAAAGAGTTAGAGACATGTACGAGTTTCCTGTTGATTCAAATTGAGCTAATTCAGCAGAGGTGTGCCTGAACACATCCTTGTGAGTGACTTTCTTAAAAAACCATTTGGCCACCAGTTGTCTTCCTTTAGCCCCCCTACTGCCAAGAAGCTACACACTCCACATGAAATTATGACCAAAATGAGAACAATTTTCCTGAATAATTTTTAAAGATGGTTTTTAGATAGCCTATGATGTTGATACTGGTAGATGACCTTCACATCATTTAAATATTTTTCTTACTTTTAGTATTAACTGAAAATTTACCAAGATAAATGAAAGATTAAGACCAAGACTAAATAGTCATGCAGCTTGACAGAAATGACACTTTTAATATTGCTATTGATTCTTTTAGTATCTAAACTTTAGATCATCAGTGTTTCTGTGTTGTTATCCAGAACATACTCATTAGAGATTGGCTAGAGGACTTTAATCAAGGCTACTATATAAAAAACAATTTGATAAGATTTTGCAAATAATATTATAGGATTAGATAGTCATATAATGTAAGTCAATTATATTGGTGAATATGTCTTCTGACCTTCATTTTCAAAATTCATCCTAGAACATGTCTCTGCATTTACAGAATATTTCTGCAAGCAGGGATAAAATACATAATAAGAAAGCTTGTTTTGTGTTGTCTCCCTTAATATGACAATAGAATGTGGCTTGATTATGTGCTTATACAGAATTTATGATGACAATTTCCATATAATTGTTCAACTTGTATTTGATGGTCTCATTTTCAGACCTGAAAAATATAGAACATGGAATTGACATAATTTTACGATAATCACATCTCGTATTTGAGAACTTTATTTAGTCTGCTTTACACACACGAATCTGTTGAGTCAAGAACTCAGAATGACATTTTCCCATAAATATTGCACCAAGACTTTCTTTGCATCTTACTCATATTACAGAGATTTATACAAATGCAGGGAAGAATTTCAATTTTGCAGAAATTTATGTAAGAGTAATAGTGATAGAATTTCCAATGCTAAATGAATTCTAACTCTGCCAAGTGCTTCTCTAAATAACATTTGTGGTTTGACTCAACTAGTCTTTAGAACGATTGTTACAATGTAGACAGTTATTTTAAGAATAACATAGCTGAGGTCCAGAAAGGTTAAAACATATTATCCAAGGTCACTTAGCCATTAACATCCAGAGTAAAGCTAAATCACATTGTTTTCTTATTTCTTCTATAAGAAATTTTAACTGCTTTAAGAAACAGCAGTTTAAGGACTGGAAAGATGGCTCAACAAAGGACCCTCTGTTCTTTTAGAACAGAGTTTGATTCCCAGCACTCAAAAAGTAGCTCACAACCATCTGTAACTCTAGTCTCAAGGGATCCAGTGCCTCCATCTGGCCTCCACAGATCCTACTTCCATGTAGTTCACAGATAGTATATGCAGACAAAATACCTATAGGCATAAAAATAGAAGTTATAATATTTTAAAACTACTCAGCATGATATTTTTTCCTTCACTAGGTATGCTTCATAGAATGTAGGATACACAGATTAATTAGAAATTCAGATAAAAATGTTTGCATATTTAGTGTGTGTTCCATGCATATGGGCTGAATCTCTTACACACTATACCAGGCATCCTTCTCTCTCCAGTTAGCAAGAAAAATAACTAGTGTGTATGTATACTGCATCTTCAGAGAATGGCCTGTAAGCAAGAAAGCTAGTTCTAACACGTATGGTGTGGGCCAGCACTTGTGAGAAGTTTCATCCGACGAGACAGATCAGACATTGTAGGCAGAGGCTGCTTGTTTATTCCTGGCTGCCCAGACCTGAAATAATCACACAGAAACTATATTAATTACAACACTCCTTGACCTATTAGCTTAGTATTCTTATTAACCAACTCTTACATCTTGAATTAACCCATTTCTATTATTTTGTATTTTACCATGAGGCTCGTGATTTACCAGTAAGGTTCCCAGCATGTCTGTCTCCTTCTGTGGCTACCTAGTGTCTCCTTGACTCTGCCTTCTTTTTTCCTCTATCTCTGCTTGGAATTCCCACCTTGCTTCCTTCTGCTCCACCAGAGGCCCAAAACAGCTTCTTTATTAACCAATGATGACAAAGCACATTCACAGCATACAGAGGGGAATCCACATCAAGACATGATTTCATGAGGACCATGGCATCTGCAGTAGAAATACTGAGCTATGGGAGTTCGCGGTTGTATGCTTTAATTCTTTTGAAGCTACAAGAGGAAATTGGGAGGAGAACAGTCATTAGGAATAATCCCCAAACTATACTATCCTTAAAGCATGCTTTTAGGAAGAGCTACCCTTTAGCCACAGTTTAGTAAGAAGTTACAACACTGGTCTTTTCCCAGTAATACATTTGTGGTTCAGAAGCCCTTGCCTTGTGATGTCATTGAATATCCTATTCACGCAACAATCAAGAAGAATCAGAGGACTTGTAGAAAGTTTCATTCATGAGATTGTATTTTCATCAGTTCTTTAAGGCACACCCAAGAATTGGATAACAGAATATAACATGTGATAGACTGACACATCAGAGTAGGTATTTACCAGATGGAAAATTATCGAACAAGATTTTACCCAGAAGTAAAAGGGGGAAAAAACCCTGAGGAGCTATAGACAAGTGGATTTGTGGGGAGAGAGAAGTTTTCTTTAGGGGTGATCCCCCTGGTACATAAAACACCCCAGGGAATGCCCCACAGCCAGGAATATATAGATAACAAAAAATGGACTCGGTGAATTATTTTTTTAAAAAACAAAGAAAATGCATATTTAAGCGGCAGGTATGAGGTGGGAGGGATCTGAGAAGGGTTAGGGGAGTGTAAAGGTGAAGATGATCAAACCACATCCTTTGAAAGTCTCAGAGAATTAATACGTTTTAAAGTTCTCCTTTGGCAAAGCAGCACATTTTAGCCAAACATCTAATGCCTGGAGAAGATGCAGCTGTAGTCTTCTATGTTTTAACTGCTAAATAATAGTAAAGAAACTAAGTCTATAGTGAACTCCGGAGTTAGTTTAAGTATTTGTGTATGGGATCCTGAAGATGATATTTTCCCATAAACCCTGCTGGGTGGTAAGACCCATGCAGGAAGACGTCTCCAACCTCCACGACATCGCAAATTATTCATAACCAGAACTACTTCACTGTGTTTTATAAAATAATTCTTATAAATAATCACTTGAACTTTAGAATGTAACATGAGAAGGCCGGGCCTGCTTGTTTGTGTTTCTGTCCTGCCCTGCCACCCAGCTGTTTGGTTCCAAAGAAAAATCACACTAGGATATCTATAAGTTATAAAGCTGATCGGCCCTTTAGGTCAGGCTACTTATTAGCTAACTCACATCTTGATTAACCCATTTTTCTGATCTATGTTAGCCATGTGGCTCAGTACCTTTTTCAGTGGGGCAGCTTACATCCTTCTGCTTTGGTGATCAGGGCAGGAGTGGGAGGAGTCAACTTCCTCCTCCCCAGAATTCTTCTGCTCTCCTTGCATTATTTCCACTTCCTGTCTGGTTTTCCCACCTACGCCTCCTGCCTGGCCAATCAGAGTTTATTTAACACATGATTGACAGAATACAGACAATTCTCCTGTACCATTAGAATGTTGCCCTTTATATCTGGTCCATGTACTAAAGACATTACCAGGAACATATTAAAAGATGTTTTTAAAAATGACAACTGTAGAACAAGATGCCAGTGTGTTGGAAATTTCTTAATATGTAATGTGATGAAACACAGGCACTTGTTTGTCTGTGGGCTGCAGATGATCATCATAGTACTTAGTTTCCTGTGTTACCTTGAAGTATTATCCATTGATTCAATGTTCTATACTTTCTCACTGTTTAAATCTATGTGTCATTTGATTTCTATTACGAAATAGCCAAATAATCACCTGAACTGTATCAGCATGTTAAATGAGTTATCAAATAATTGATTTTATATAATAGAACAAACATCCTGAAGTTCTGCCTCCACTGATTATTATTTTTTCCTTTTTATTAAGCTCTACATTTTTCTCTGCTCCCCTCCCTGTCTCTCCCCTTCCCCCTTTAACCCTCCTCCCCCAAGGTCCCCATGCTTCCAATTTACTCAGGAGATCTTGTCTTTTTCTACTTCCCATGTAGATTAGATCCACTGATTGTTTTAAAACATATCTACCTCTTCTCTCTCTCTCTCTCTCTTTCCCTTCCCCCCCCCTCTGTATATGCATGTGCTGGTCTCTCTCTGTGTCTCTCTCTTCCTACCTCTCTTAGCTTTTTCTCTCTCTGTATCTGTCTCTTTTTCTCTCTGTTTCTATCTCCTTACTGTCTCCCTTCTCTCTTCCTTCCCCAGCCTCAATCTCACATACATTGACTGGAGATTTCAGTCTTTTGCAGAGGATAGATGAAAGCTGAATGAGATTAAACTATAGTTTCATGCCTCAGAACTGCTAGATGAATATGTTGAATCCAGTTTTAGTGGTCTCATATATATTTCATCTCTCACTTCATCCTTATCTCTGTAAACTCTCAGAAGGCTTTTAAAATGCTAGAATGTCCATTAGCCCAATGAAATTATTTTAAGAAAGCCACAAGTATGACAGTGATAACTGTCTCTGTGTAATATCTGGCAAAAATAGCCTTGGTAGAAACTCCTAAATGTGTATTTTCAGCAATCTTTGGCCCTGTGATGTGCAGGTGTTGATGACAGGCAGCAATTCTGTTCTTGTTTCCCATGTGTAGAATGCCTGTCAAAGATGCTTAGGAGTGGCTGGCTGGCTTAGGAGTTATTTTAAATCTAATTACCTGGATCCCATTTTGCTCCATCACATGTAAATTGCTGAACAATTCTCTTTTATTAGACTAGAAATAGTTGAGGAGGAGCAGTTTACTTCCTGTGATGCTATTCACTAAATTACTAGCAGTCTGAAACTCAGAGCCCTTCCATTTTGTAGACTGTAGTGTTTTCATTAAAAAAGATAACTTTGTTGAAGGTACCTGAAGTAGTGTTGTGCTAATTTTGAATAAAGGTAATTTTGATGAGTATATGGCACAATAATATAGTCAGACATTCTTAACAGGGCTCAGGGGAGTCACACAGGAATCAAGAGCTCCAGTTACAGAGACTATTCTGTAATCCCGGAACGCACTGGAAGGTCCTCATTTAGATTAACACACTGAACTTAATCACCATGGAGTATAAGCACGGTTTCCTTTTCACAAACAAGTAAAAATCTGGCATAGAGAGGTCAAGTAATGGTTCTGTGTTCCATAACGAGGATGGTCCAATCGAGGATCTTTGGACTCCTCTACTCATTTTTTTCATCCTCTCTTGTTTTCTCTTATTTTTTATTTAATTATCATTGTCAGTATTGCTCTAGTGCTGAGGTTTGAAACTAAAGCTTTGCTCAGTGAGGACTCTACCACTCAACCACATTGCCATCCTTACTCTCCTAGTCTTGTGCTTTTCCAACACAGACAATAGTGTGTGTATAGGAAATTGGGAATAGAAGGGGGTAATGACACAGTAAATATTTTAGAGAAGTGATTTTAGTTATATAACATGTAAACAATTTATATAGAGCATTTGACATGGGGACTGGCATATGCTAAAGGCAAAAATTATTAACTATTTTACAAACAATTTTTTGAAAAAAAAACATTTGTGTCCCTTGGCAATGTAATGACAGTGTTCGCTGACATCTCATTTTAGAATAATGGATTTGCAGAGCGCCAAAGATAATTTATATTGTGAGACATCTGTTATTAAAATCTCTTACTCAAAAGATGGTAGTGATTTGTGTTTTAACCAGTCTCATGCTTTGACACTAAGAGAAAATTTCAATATCATCTTGAACATTAGGATATGACAGATGACTGGGGCAATGTACGCCCGTGGGAATTTTGCAATCCTATCTAATTTTAGGCTTTCTCTAGATATAAATAGATTGTTTTTGAGGGTCAAGGTGAAATGCCTCTATGCTCAAAAGTTTCCTGGACACACTTCGTGTGGTGTTGTTTGATAGTTATTTGATAGTGTCTTATATTAAGTAGTTTGGACCTCTCTCTAGGTCCTTCTGTGATCTGGCTCCTGCTTCTTGCCTAGTTTTATCTCATTAACCTGAGACTATTGCTTTAGGCCACCAACAGCTTAGAAGTGTGGTAGTTTCTCTAGCTCTTCAACTCTCTGCTTTTCTCACAAGAACTTTCTGCCTAAAATGACCGTCAATTTCTTTCCCTTAGCCTTACCTGAGCCAGCCTTTGTTTTTGTCTTTGTTTTTTATAAACACTATAATAAGTTCTTTCAAGAAGACTACTGTTCCTAAAGTTTTCATTGCCTGTTTTTCTTTTTTTTAAAGGAAGCTTTTAAAATAAAAATATTATGTTTAATTATGTATATAACGTGTGTTTGTCTCTGTGTGGGTATATGCAAAGGAGTGTAGGTACTTACAGAATCTAGAACAGCACACTGAACTCTCTCAAGTTAGAGTTGCAGAAAGTTGTGAGTCACATGACATGGGTACCAGGAACCAAACCTGTGTCCTTTACAAGAACAGTATGTGATCTGAACTGCTGAGCCGTCTCTCCAGTCCCAGCCCAATATTCTCTCTTATATTCTGGCCACATCCTTGTACATTATAGATTTGTTAAATTACATTGTAATGACCTCTATTTTCCGTTTTCACCTCTCTCCTGCTCTCTGCCTAGATATATACTGTCTGAATGACAAAATTAAGGTCTTAAGGACCCCAGGGTAAAGGCAGTTCTTAGCAAGAGAACATGTCATTTTAATAAATTCAGTGTTGATGGTCAGTATGCCCACATGATTGCCCACATTGTTTGATGCTTTGTGTGTGCTTCTCTTACTGCTTTGGAGAAGGTATATGGAAGGAAGTTCTACTTCCCACATGGCAGACTATAGGCATCATCAAAACGAAGTTGTCTGGAAAGTTCCTTCTAAGGAATATTTTCCCCCATTTTTCTCCTTATGTAGTTTTGTGTGGTTCCTTTTCACATGCTATCCTACTTGACATAACCACAGTGATCTAATTAAGAGTTATGATTCTGTTTGTCTGTGCACACACACTCACAAAATGCACAAATGCATGCATTTAAATAAATGTATTAATTTTTAAAAAATTACATAAATGTTTTAAAATATGTAGTGTCTTCAATATCTGTATAATTTGATTGTAAACAGCCAAACCCACTCAAACTAGTGCACACGGTGAAGGAACTGTTCTGTAGGATGGATACTAAAGCCTCTCATGGGTTCAAAAGCCATGGAATCTCATGTTCCTCTCAAAATAAGCACCACCAAGAAACAGGTAGAATTGTTCTATATGTTAAAGAAAAGGGTCATGAAAGGTTTACCTGTGTGGACTTGGAGAATGGACATTGTTTTAGAATTTGTTTATGATGATCTAAAACTCTATCATTATGATTGTTGAGAAGATGAAATTTAATAATTTGTGGAACAAGAATCATAGTGTCTGTTACCTAGAGACACATTGTCAGGATTTGAATCTCTGTTCTTGCACTCATCAGTCTTTATGTCCTAGAGAAAATTGCTTACCCCAATTTTCCTGTTGCTTTGTCTTTCAAACTAAGAACGTATAAAAGCAACTCGATCCTAGAGTTGCTTTGAAAACTAAACCTCATAGTACGTAGATCCCTATTACAGAAAGTGGAAACATAGCACTATCTCAATCTCAGTTATTTTTGATTAAATTTTGCATGGCTGCCAATACATCATTAGCATAAATAAAGATTGTTTACAATGTCCTGCATTCTCTTTTATTTTTTTATTCTTCCGTATATTACATCCTGACCAAAGTTTTCACTCTCTCCTCTCCTCCCCAGGTGCTGTGGGAGCTCCTTCCACTCCTTCAGCCAATAGCCGCTGCTTTTTTAAAGAGAGAGATACCACGTGGGCACTCAGCGGCTATTGGCTGAAGGGGCCGAAGGAGCTCCCACAGCACCCAGGCCCTTCCCTTTCTCCTAGATCTATACCTCCTCCATTTCTCTTCATAAAAGGGCAGACCTCCAAGGGATATCAACCAAATATGGCATATCAAGTTACAATAAGACTAGGCACATCCCCTCATATTAAAGCTGGACAAGGCCACCCAGTAGGAGGGTTGGCAAAAGAGTCAGGGGTAATCCCTGTTTCCCCATGAGGAGTCCTGCAAGAGCGTCAAACTACAATACCATAACATCACATATATTCAGAGGATCTAGATCAAACCCTCACATCTATTGAGCCCTGATTAGTTGATTCTGTGGGCCATGTTCTTGTGGTGTCCTTGACCCCTCTGGATCATACAATCCTTCTTTCTTCTCTTCAGCAAGATTCCCAGACCTCCAAGCTCTGCCTAAATTTTGGCTGTGGAGCTCTGCATTTCCTCCAATCAGTTGAGGATGCAGCCTTTCTGATTGGGCTAGGCTCTGATCTACAAAGATAGCAGGGCATCATTTGGAATCATTTCAGTGACTTTTATTTTTAGCCAGTTGTTTTTGGTTCTATCCTAGATCTCCGGGTCTCTTTACTAAGCTGTAGATTCATTGAAAGTGAAGGGTGTGCATTATATGTCACCTGTTACAGTGCCTCACATGGTCCTTCTGCACCTAGACAGAGTGAAAGGATGACTAGATGAGTGTATGAAGAGTAAAAGAATGAAGAAGAGAAGATGGCAGAAAGGTTGGAACAAAACAATTTAAGCTTTCAGATGCATTTTTGAGTTAAGAGCAGATTTGGCTGCTTGGTTTGTTCATAGAAGCAAACAGCCAATAATCTCAGGGGCTGACGGAGGACCTGGGTCAAGTGAACTGAAATGACTGGTTGTTTCTGACTAGATACTAGATGGTTGTGGCTATTGGGTAGTGATTCAAGGGTTCCCAAGTTTCTGTAGAGAGACGAAGACAACTGATGGCTGAAAGGCTCCTCTCACATCCACACAGAATTAAGATCACTAGAACCTAATAAAATTATGAAAAGTTTTCTCAAGACATTGTTTACTTAGAAAGTTATTTGCTGCCTAATCTTTAAAAGTCTATGAAATAGTATGGCATTTTTCCTTAGCTGTAGCTGAATATATTGAGCATTTCCCTTTAAGTCATTGAATATAGTTCATTTGCAAAAGTTATTGTTGTATCATTAAACAATTAGAGGCAGAGCAGATTCAGTTTTTGCTACTGCTAAGAAAACATTCTTTAAGCATTTGTATTGGTTAGATCATCTGCCCTTGAGATGTAGAAGCATAAAAATCACAAGATTGGAGGGAGTGGATGGGGAGTATTTTGGTTGTGCAACAGTAGACGTATGATTAAGTAAAAGCAAGTTCAAATTTATACTGTTATACAGTGGGGGGGGGACTTAAGCTAGATATGATCTATAGAATAGCATGTTTGGGTCCCTGTCTCAGGTAGAGAGAGTCCCATCATTGGGATTTTTACAGTAAGGTACATGGACAATGGATGGAGATAAACTTGGATTAAACTCTACACATGTGCTGCTTTTTAGCTATATGACTTCAGATGAAGCCATGAAACTCTCAGAGCTTACTTTTGTCATCGGCCTGGGGACAACTCTGCAAAGTGGCAGATGACAAGTGGCCTATGCTGAATATATAGGACATAGACTATATCATATTTACATTTTCATTTTTATTTTACTTATTTTTTATTTTGTGATTACCCCTTTAAAATATAAAAACTCTCATTACTTGGAATCTTTTACAAAAACAGTTTGCTTACTGGCTTTGTAATTTACCCCTACCTTCAAGAATAGGATGAAAATAATACAATTTGTTTTTTAATCAATACAATTTTAATTGATCTATTTGCTATGAGACAGGGTTTAGTTATAGAGCCCTGGCTTGCCTGATATTTGGCTGTGTAGTTCAGGGGGGCTTTGAACTCATGGCAAATGCCTAGCATGTATTATGTGTCCCATAATTGCTGCATCTCCCAAATATCAGTAAAGTTGAACTTTGGGTCAGCTTCAATTGTTCCATAGCTGTTTTCGATACCATGTGTATATCATGGTGATCAGCAGGAGTAACAACTCTGAATTCATGGCGTGTAGTAGGTGTTCAATTAAGCATTATTTATTACCAGTGAGGAAAATGTCCTGGTGCCTTAGCATTCTTAGAGCATCTAGGGATGGAGCAGACATGCACAGCAGATACACAGCCATTCTACAGGACCAAGAACAGAGATCAGTTGTCACATGTCTGTCCAGGCTGTCATGCCAACTGAGTACACTGGAAATGAACAATGGAAACAGCTGGTTGATTAAGAAGGAAAGATTGCTTGGGGCTACTAATACCATCATTCACTCCAGAGAATTCTTCGTAGTCACCCAGGAAGGATTTGAGGTTTTTTCACTGTAATTTACTATAGGGTTGAGCAAAAGAAAACAAAATAGGGAATGCGTTGACTCCCACGATATCTCATGTTAGCCCCGTGTTTTCACTTTTTTCTTCTAGAGATTTGACTTAAGTTTAACTCTGAGGAAAGCAATGGCTGGTTTGCAACAGCCATATATCGAACCCACAGCCATTGATGCCTTCCGCTGTCCCAACTCTGCTGGACCCCATTGTTAGCCTTCCTACGTCCTCTCCAGTTCCATCTCTTAGGAATCACTTGGTAAATTCACTGTGGATATTTTTTTTCTCATGCCTTTTCACAGGATATTTGTGTTGAAGTGACCACCTCACTTTCTCTGTAGAGTAAATCTTATACACACAGTTAACAGTCCTTATCTGATCTCAGCACCGTTTTCTTCTTGTCCTGCATCACTTCCGCTGTTGACTGATGCCTTCCTTCACCCCAGCACCTAGTCAGAGTTAGGATATTGTGTGTCCCACTGTTCACTCCTGTAACACACTTGGTTCACACTGCACTCCAACTCTTGGTAAGAGCTACTGGCCTAGGAATTCTTGGAAAGAAACTTATTTTGTGCCCTACCTCTAGATATATACCTAGGACCAATGACTAGTTTCTCAGTCTCTTCATTGAGAAACTTTATTTAGAGTAGCCAGGTAAAATCCATGATGTTAGGTGAATTCAGATACACCGTGATTTATTTTTACAATAAGTATATTATTACTTGGAACACACATATTAAGAAACACTCATTTGTTTAAGATTCACATTTAAATGGAATGAGTTTACTTTTATCGGTTAAATCTGAGACCCTAACTTTATTGCAGGAATGAGTGGAATAGCAAGGATTTTTTTTCTGTATTGTAGCAAAAAGCTATTTTTATTAATTTTTATAGATTTTGAATTTCATATTAAGCCATAATGAAAAATCTCTACAATGTGATTTTGATTCTTGCTTATTCTTTGAAAACATATGTTTGTATTAACAAAAGAGGAACTGATTCAATAGGAAAAAATGAGTATTAGTCCTTAAGAATCTTTTTGAATACATGAAAGAGATATTGGCAAGACAATTATGATGTGAACAAAAATCAGACTGAGTGAGTTTACTGTGTTTAGACATGTTAAGATAATAGTGGAATAATAGTACTGAGTGGTTTTTTTTTGAGTACTTCAGTCTGTTAGTCAGTGGGTCTAGGTTCTTTTTAGGTACTTACTCAACTGTTCTTCAAATAATTGCTCTTCTGAAGACGGTTGCCTTCCCATTTTATAAACAAAAGCATTGACAAGAAGAAAACTTAAGTATCTGACTACAGGTCACATTGCTAATCAATGACCTTTCTGCATTTGAACCTGGATGAGCAACTCTTGAATCTGTCCTTCTAACTACGGTGCCCTATTCTCATAGTGAAAAGACTTAGGGTTACTATGAGTGGTCAATGCATCATGTGTGATTAAATGAATAACATAATATCATTATGATAAATGATAATTATGAATAAAAACCTCTTTCTCAATTTCTACTGGAAATACTAACAATCAAACTCTAAATCACTACTAAATATAACTGTTAATTATTGTATATATACTTGAGTGTCTTTCAAATGCTTTTATATATCTGTATATAATTGTCATCTAACATTTTAAGAGATTCAAAATGACACTATCACAGTTGCTTAGGGTGTTAAGAATTAGATGCCCTTGCTGAAAAATGCCTTCCTTAGTGTGTCATCTAGTTCCTATGATTGCTGCCAATGAAAGCAGGGCATAGGGCAACCCTGTAAATGACACTGCAGGATACTATGTCCAGTCTCTGACTTGCTCTAGCTGCCAGTCTGGTGACTCCATGTGATCAGGCTAGAGTGGCATAAATGAGCTCTGTCCCTGATGGTTGTGAGTGATTTGAGTGTGAAGGTTGAAGGGGTAGCCTTCTGACGGCTAGGTGCTGATAACTACAGTCCTAAAACTAAAAGCCTTTGGCAGCTGGGAAAGATCTCAGCAACCTTTCCCCTCAGAAGCTATTTTAAGCTATAAAGATGGCTCAGGGGCTACAGATGCTTTCTGCTCTTGCAGAGAACCCCAGTTAGGCTTCTTCCAGCAGCCATGTCTGTGACTCAGGACCACAGTTGTTGAGAGTGCATACTACAATTGTAGAGGACCAGATCTCAGCACCCACATTTGGAGGCTCAGCTCCAAGAGATCCAACACCCACCCCTGAACTCCACAGTAGCTCACATTCATATCTTTTCCTAAAACATTAAGTGGGTGTTCTTTATTGTATGTTTTTAAATTGATGTGTAGACATTCTTGACATACTGAACAAATTATCTTTAGGATAATTAGAAAGTTAAGCTCAAAATATTTTAGGACCATTTTTATGCACATATATTTGAATGGATAGCATTCAATATTTTAAGATCACTTCAGTATTTTACTTCTATGTAATAGGTGCTGGGAGATGTGGCAAGCCTGATATATCAAAATTCTTGATAGAGGATGATATGTTAAGCAAATTAAATACTTTTTGGAGTTTGATTTTTATAATGATTTGTCACATGCAACTTTTATTTAAATTGGATATTCATTTCAATTATTTATCAAGTCACTTGCCTCTGTTTGTCTTTGATTCATCATTATCTTTAGTTTGGCTGAAATTATTCTGTCTTGAAAGAACTAAACTGTAAGATCACTTAAATTTTTGTTTAGCGAGTGACTGTTCACCCAATTAAATCATAATAGGATATATCTGGGGAACATTTACTCAAAAAGATTATTTGAATTTAACATTATTTTAAACTCCTAGGTATTACTCTCCCATAAAAGAGGTCTATTTAATTCCCAGTCTGGGATTTTAAATTTTCAAATATGGTTTTATAAATATTTTCTATATTGTTCATACCATCTGACAATGAGACCCTATCATTTGAAGTATATTTTGTTTCTATATAAGGCATATTTAGTCACTTATATAACATTAATATGCAAATTTATATAGTACAGAGATGCCATTTATGCTACTTAATATTCATATAATAAGTCCTAATTATAAGCTTTTAATATCTTTCTACTGAAAAAGCTATTCTTGGATTCAGGATGAATCATCCTCTAAGGAGCATTGATATTTATGACTTTAGAAACTTTTGTCAAATAATAATTAATTGTGGAGGACTACAGTACAATGATCCGCACTCCACATGCAAAAATTGAAATTAAAAGCAATGTGTTCGTGTTGACAATGGGACAGGACATAGGAATCCTCCCTTTGTACTTACCTACAAGTAAGCATGAGTCCTACAGCGACAGTGTGTTATTTGGGTAATAGTGTCCTAATTGGTGACTTGCATTTTAGCACTTACCTCAAATGTGTATATAAACATAAATACTTAAGAGACAGTTTGATAACATGTCCACTTGTTGTATGAGGCTGCTTGTTCATCCCAGCTGCCCAGAACCAAAATAATCACACAGAAACTGTATTATTTAAACCACGGCTTGGCCCATTAGCTCTAGCTTCTTATTGGCTAACACTTACATATTAATTTAACTCATCTCCATTAATCTATGCATCACTACGAGGTCGTGGCCTACCAGAAAAGTTTCTGCATGTCTGTCTCCACCAGTGGCTACATGGCTTCTCTTTGCCTTCCTTCTCCAGGATTAGTTTTTCCCACCTAGCTCTGTTCCCCTATAGCTATTCTATAGACCCAGAGCATTTCCTTTATTTATCAATGGTAATCACGGCATACAGAGGTGAATCCCACATCACCTTCCCTTTTATGTTTAAATAAAAAGAAAGGTTTTAACTTTAACATAGTAAAATTATATAAAAGTTATTAAGCAAGAATTAGTTATATCTATTTTATCTTTTATTATAACTAAGGAAAACTATATTTTATTATCTATTCTTCAATTCCATCAAAGACTCCAGACGGATATGATATTACCTAGGTAAACAATAAGTTCATTGTAAGCAACTTGCAATACTCTAGAATTAACAGAGACATCTCACTGCCTGGACAGTCACACAAAGTTCTTCTGAGCATTGGAGTATCCATCTTCAGCTCACAGGCCCATAGTATCCAGCAGACTTTTCCACAAAGTAGGAAATTTCAAAGACAGTTTTGCACTTTTTGATGTAGCAAGAACCCTGAAGACCCTTTCTCACCTTTAAGCAAGTTCAGTAGTTATTTCTTTGTGGGTCCTGCATGTCCAGTTCATCAAGCAGTCCAGGCAAGAGCAGTTTCTTGCCCAAATGGCTAGCCAGCTCCATAAGGAGCCTCTTCAAAGCCCATCCTCATCTCACAGTAATTGATGCTACCAGGAGCAGATGTGTCTTACTGTTATGAAAAATCCTAAGTTCTTAAAACATTTAAATGCCATATTCTGTAGTCTTGAAAGGTTTGAAGAATACCTATCCATCTGAAATCCATCTATGTACATCTAGAAAACCTATGTAACATAA
Source organism: Myodes glareolus (assembly GCF_982192425.1). Taxonomy (NCBI): domain Eukaryota; kingdom Metazoa; phylum Chordata; class Mammalia; order Rodentia; family Cricetidae; genus Myodes; species Myodes glareolus. The sequence continues at coordinate 31,382,979 of NC_142032.1, forward strand.
CTACAAGTTTGTTTATTACAGATGATTATCTACTAACCTATATTTATTAATTATACATTACATTTTTAAATGAGCTGCACAAACATAATACCTTAATCAAGAGCAGAGATGTACATATACACTGAATTATAAAATTGACCTTAAATTTGTATCAATAAACCAAGATCTATACTAATGCAAATCTCCACAGCATATCCCCTTTTAAACGTAAAGAAACATTTATAGACAATATTTGGGACTATGAGCGTAGTTCTGTCCAAACTTTTTCCTGCTGTTTATTGGGCAAAGTAATTTTTTGAGGGTTCAAGGCAACCTTTCTTGGTCTATCAAACCACATTACTCTAGAAGAATTCCATGGGTTCTCATTCTCTGTGGAAACAAAAGAAGAACCTTTTTTCCAAAGCAACATATTCTTAGACTTAAATTTTAAAGTAAAGATACCTTTATATTGGTTTAGCTTAGCAGCCTGTACAATGAATTATCTCTCTGTATTTAGCTCCTTCACGGTCAAAAAATTCAAAGAAGATACAATATTATACATAATCCTGACTCTTTGTGAATTTTCCATCTTTCCGTTGCTTATTTATTTTTACTGTAGTACTCTTTTTCTTCTTTCTCCCAAGCCTATGTATATTTATCCAACACTTTGACCCATTTAGAGGCCTTTTATGTCTGATTCTGTCCTATTGTGTACCTGTAATTCTTTACTGTCCAGGGGTACTTCTTAAAATGCTAAGCCCTTGTTAAAATCTTAAGTTGTGGCATCACTAGGGTATATACGTTACTGCCTACCCTGCACAGTCCATCATTGCCTCTGCAAGCCTCTGCAAGCTGTGCACATTGCCCCATCTTTAGGCACACAGCCAGTCTATATTGCCACCAAGCAAGCTGTAGCATGTTGCTCACAAACCCCATTCAAATGTTTGGTCTCCTGAAAGAGCCAGAGGTTGCACTGGCATCACAGCCCAGAAAGTTGGCATTTCAAAATGGTGGTTTTTTTTTTTTCTGCTATCACTGAATTGAAAAAAAAAAACTTCTCTTAAAGGAACTGCATTCAGGAAAAAAAATGTAGCTAAACTTTATTTTTAGTGTCTAAAATTCCTTTTCAAGCTTTCTCAGGTTTTACGTGGCTTTAGTCTACCACATTTGCGCACCTATTTGTTGGAGGGGGCTGCTTGTTTGCTTCCGGCTGCCCAGCCCCAAAATAACCACACAGAAACTGTATTAAATAAATCATTGCTTGACCCATTAGCTCTAGCTTCTTATTGACTAACTCTTACATATTAATTTAACCCATTTCTATTAATCTGTGTATCACCATGTAAGCTGTGGCTTACTGGCTAAAGTTCTGGCATCTGTCTCTGGCAGGGCTTCCTGGCTTCTCCTGACTCTGCCTCCTTTCTCCCAGGATGTTTTCCCTGCTTAGCTCTCTTTCCTTATAGCTCTTCTATAGGCCCAAAACAGTTCCTTTATTTATCAATGATAATCACAGCATACAGAGGGAAATCCCACACCATCCATTTAACAAAATAGATGTAGAAGATTCATCTCAGTTCCTGTGACCTCTCTATAACCAGGTACTACATATTACCAGACACTAAGCTCCTCCCATAAAGCTTATCTCTGATCCAATCAAAAGTGGGTTGGCTAACATGAAAGGGGGGATTCTCATGGAGCTCCAGCACCAGTCAAAAATACTACAAGCAACTAAGAAATGCTTAGAGCAGGAGAAAAGTCACTGGGGAAGAGCCCCCAGTTGGTTACCCAGTGTTAAGTGGTCAACTCTGAAATCAAATATGTATTTGGACTGAGTAGATCACATTTATGTATTTAGGAATATATACAAAATTAAAGAAAAGTAAACTACAAATTTGAGAAAAAGAGCAGGGAGGAAACATTGGAGGGGTTGAATGGAGGACAGGGGAGAGGACAAATGATATACTTTAATTTCAAAACAAAAACAAGACAGAAATCATTTGGTTATTGTCATAACAGTCAGCCACTGTCACTTCAGTAATCTCTTGCCGAAATGTTGAAACTGTATCATGGAGAGTCTGAAGTTGTAGAATATTGTTGTTAACTCTTATCCCCTATCTGCCTGAATAGCAATGTAAAAGCGAGCGAGTCTCCCACATGGTTTTTCTGTATTCGACAAACAAGGTGTGCAATGTCTTTAGTAATTGTGCTGGTCTTACCAACAACGATGTCAAAAACCTGGTTAGTTTTGGGAGACTTCTGGAGACTGGCCACCTCCTCCTTGAACGATGTCCCATACCTGGGATTTTCACTTAATAATAACTCATGTCTTCTGGGAACAGAATTATTCACCCATGCATGGTATTTGATAATTCTAATACCAGCTATAATGGAATGTGAAGCGAATCATCCGAAATGGCTACAGAGAAGCAGCAAAAGCCATCAATCATGTCTTAACATTCAGGAGAATGAAATCATTCAGCTATAGATATGAAAGAAATATGGGTTAGTGTTGAATCTTAGTTCAGCTAAGGTCACATCATGAGCACAACAGAAAAAAACTAGCAATAAACATCCATTCTTTTCCTCGCTTTCACTAACTCCATGTATTAAACTGAACCAGAAGAACTTACCGGCATTCAGCCATTTTTACCTGGCAAAAAGTAATTTCATGTGGTTCAATTCAGTATGTGTTCATTGTCATTGAAGTAAACTATACAATGTGAAGTTCCTATGTCAAAAATATTATGTTATCAACCTAGAAAAAGTAATATGTACAGAAATGTAAAAATTGGATTCTTCCAACCTTATGGCACTCTTGCATTCACTGTATCCTTCCGAATATAGTTCCAAATGATGTACATTGTCTCAGGAAGTGAGCTAACATATAGGTGGATACATATACAGATGGAACCAGGGGAAACTAAACTTTGGAGTTAACCTATGAGAATACTTTTCTAGATGTCCAATTTTTATATTTATTGACACATAATTGCAGATATTTATGGGGTGTAATAAAATGACTCCACACACATGTGTGTTATGTAATTATCAAGCCAAGGTAATCAACATTTCTATCTCCTTAAGACATTTATTATGTATTTCTTTTGAAAATTATTCAAATCTTTTCTTTCAGCTATTTTAAATATATATTATTGTTAGCTATAGAAACAGTGTGTGAAGGAGCACCAGAACTTATTCTTCCTGCTTAATGGAACGTTTTTTTCTGATGATCAATCTCTTCCTCTTACCTCCTATTAATTTCCCAGTATCTTGGTTACTGTTCTATTGCTGTGAAGAGACACCATGATCAAGGCAAATCTTATAAAAGAAGAGTATTTAGCTCAGGGCTTGCTTATGGTTTCAGAGGGTTAGTCCACACTATCACAACCAGGAATACGGTGGCAGACAATCAGGTTTAGGACTGAAAACTTGCATCCTAATCTGTTAATTAGAAAAACTCTGGGTTTGGTGTAATCTGAAACCCCGAACACCACCTGTAGTGTAAACCTCCTCCAACATGGCCACACCTCCTAATTCTTCTCAAACAGCTTCATTACCTGGAGACCAACCATTCAAACATGAGCCTAGGAGAGCCATGCTCATTCAAACCACCATCACCAGGCTCTGTTAACTGTAATTCCATTCTTAAATTTCATGGGATTAACTGTCTTAGGTTCTATGTATGAGAAATATTATAAAGTATTTGACCTTCTGTGTTTGGCTTATTTAAAGTGAAATAATCTTTTAAATTTATCTCAGTTGTGACAAATACCATAAATTAACATTTATAGTTCAATAATATTCCATTGTGCATAGATGTACCACATTTTCTTAATCCATTCATCAATTGATGGTCACACTGGTTGCTTCCATATCTTGACTACTGTAAATAAAAGCAGATTTGTAAAAGTCAAACACAATAGAGACAGGGTTGAAGAGACCCTGCATGCAACACAGGGCTCTTGTCTACCTGGGCATCTCAAGTAGTGTTTTCTATCTTTTACACAAAGTCTATTATGTTCCTTAAAGAATGCTAGGAAAAGTCTCTGCTAAGTCCACATTCTAAGAAGGGATGGATCTCAGCGATAGCTCTCCTTCTGTTTCAGGTCTTTCAATTCTGTCTGGAGCAATGAGGAAGATTAGCAAGCAAACTAAATATCCTAGAGACAGAGAATATGAAATTTCTGATTCTCGGAAAATTCAAGCCATTATTACATTTATCAGCATTTATCATCACTATTTGTACATCCTTTTTCCTTTCTTTGCTTTTTTTTTTTTAATTAAGAAAGGGGCCTCATTGTGTAATCCTGCCTAGGAACTCGCTATGTAGACCTGGCAAGCCTTGAACGTACAGAGATTTCACCTGCCTCTATTAACTGACTGCTGGGTTTAAAGGTGTGTTCTTTTACACCTGGAATTCCTTTTTAGTTGTTGTTTGTTGCTGTTGTTTAAACTAAGGCAAGTTTGCTAATAATCTGTAATGCTTTGTGAGTCCTCATTGCAGGTTCTACATGTAAAATATCATACCTAAATAAGGAGTGCAGGTTCTGTAGTTAATCTACCCGTGTTCAAATATTGATCCTAGGTCATAGTTACTGTTAGCATATTTGGCTTCCTTGTAATATTATATGTAAAGCCCTTAGAATAGTACCAGAAAAATGAAGGATCTAGTAAATGTTACACATACAAGTCCACATCAATGGTGTGTGTGTGTGTGTCTCTGTGTGTGTGTGTGTGTGTGTGTGTGTATGACTAGCACAAGGTCTCAGCTTCAAACTCTTGATGCTTCTTCCTCAGCCTCTTGAGGGCTGGCATTGTAAGTCACCACCTTTCCTATTTAGATCTACCATTCAAGATATATTTCAGTCAGGCTAGCATATTTGTTATTAGGGGAGATGGCTATTAAGGAATTTAGTCCTTTTTTTAAATCAAATTTTGATTTCTTAAAATAAACTTCTTTCTGTATTTTATAAATAAAAAGTGAACTCATTAAGGACATAAAACTTGTTCTAGTTCACCTCGAAGAACTACATTATGTCCACTGTGTAGATGCATAATCAATATGGAATAATTTTGGTTTTAGTAATTTTTTTTCTCAAAGTTTATTAAAATACAAAAGTCTCCATTTCTGCCCCTCCTCCCAACCCCCTCCCACTCCGCCCACTCCCTCTCCTCCTCCCTCTCCATCCCCAAGAGCAGTCAGGGTCTCCCGCCCTGTGGGTAGTTCAAGCTCCTCCCCCCTCCCTCCAGGTCCAGGAAGGTGAGCATCGAAACAGACTGGATCCCAGAAATCCAGTATATGCAGAGGAAACAAGTCCCAGTGTCATTGTCAATGGCTTTTCAGAAAGACTCCGGGCCAACCACATTCAGAGAATCCGGCCTCATTGAGAGATTCTGGCTGGATCACGTGCTCGCTCAGTCCCAGTCAACTGGCCTTGGTGAACTCTCATTAGATCAGTCCCCTTGTATCAGTGGGTGATCGCACCCCTCGCGGTCCTGATTTCCTTTTTCATGTTCTTCCTCCTTCTGCTCCTCATTTGGACCTTGGGGGACTCCGTCCGGTGCTCCAGTGTGGGTGTCCGTCTGTATCGCCATCCATCGTCGGATGAAGGTTCCCTCTGATCTTGCCTTCCTTGCTCACGTTCTCTTTCCTTCTGCTTCTCGTTTGGACCTAGGGAGTTAAGCCCAGTTTTCCAATGTGGGTCTCCGTCTCCATCTCCATCCATCGCCAGATGAAGGATCTATGGTGATAAGCAAAATATTCATCAGTATGTTTATGGGCCAAGGCCAGTTCAGGCACCCTCTCCTCTGTCCAGAGAACAATCTGGGGATCTCTCCCTGGACCTGGGATCCCATTTATAATCAAGTTTCTCGTAAACCCTAAACTGACTCCCTTAGTTGAGATATATTCTTCCCTGATCCCATATCTATCCTTCCTCCCCCCCCAGTCCCCTGAGCATTCCCCATTCCTCCCCTACTCCCTTCTCTCTAACCCTCTCCCTTCCAACAACCCTCCTACCCCCCATGCACCCGAGGTTACCTGGGACTCTTGTCTATTTCCAATCTCCAGGAGGAAAACTACCTGAATTTTCTTCAGGTTCACCCTCCTATCCAGCTTCTCTAGGATCACGAATAATAGGCTCAAAGACCTTTAATTATGGCTAGAATCCATTTATGAGTGAATACATACCATATTCCTCTTTTTGGGTCTGGCTTACCTGACTCAGTAAAGCGTTTTCTTTTCTTTTTTTAAATTTTTTTTTAATTTTTTATTATTTTTTTATTTAATTTTTACTGGGAACCCCTCCAGAATAAAGTCTCTTGCAAACCCTAAAATGGCTCCCTTAGCTGAGATATAAACCTCCCTGTTCCCCCAACCATCCTTCCTCCCTCCCCCCTCCCATTCCCCCAAGCCTTCCCCAATCCTGCCCCTCTCCTCTCTCCCTGACCATCTTCCCTTACTTCCACCCCCCACCCCCCATGCACCCGAGTTTGCCTGACAATCTTGCCTAGTTCCACTATCCAGGAGGATAACTATATGATTTTCTTCAGGTTCACCTTCTTATTTAGCTTCTCTAGGATCACAAATTATAGACTCAAAGACCTTTAACTATGGCTAGAATCCACTTACGAGTGAGTACATACCATATTCCTCTTTTTGGGCCTGGGTTACCTCACTCAGTAAAGCGTTTTCTATTTCCATCCATTTGCATGCAAAATTCAAGATGTCATTGTTTTTTACCGCTGAGTAAAACTCTAATGTGTATATGTGCCACACCTTCTTTAACCATTCTTCTATTGAGGGGCACCTAGGTTGTTTCCATGTTCTGGCTATTGCAAATAGTGCAGCTATGAACATAGTTGAACAAATACTCTTGTAGTATGATAGGGCATCTCTTGGGTATATTCCCAAGAGTGGAATTACTGGGTCCTGATGGAGGTTGACTCCCAATTTCCTGAGAAACCGCCACACTGATTTCCACAGTGGCTGCACAAGTTTGCATTCCCACCAACAATGGATGAGTGTTCCCCTCACTCCACATCCTCTCCAGCATAGGCTATCATTGGTGTTATTTACTTTAGCTATTCTCACAGGTGTAGGATGGTATCTCAAAGTGGTTTTGATTTGCATTTCCCTGATTGCTAAGGAGGTTGAGCATGACCTTAAGTGTCTTCTGGCCATTCGAAGTTCATCTGTTGTGAATTCTCTGTTCAGTTCAGTACCCCATTTTTTAATTGGGTTAATTAGAGTTTTAGTGTCTAGTTTCTTGAGTTCTTTGTATATTTTGAAGATCAGACCTTTGTCTGATGAGGGGTTGGTGAAGATCTTCTCCCAGTCAGAAGGCAGCCTTTTTGTCTTACTGACAGTGTCCTTTGCTTTAAAGAAGCTTCTCAGTTTCAGTAGGTCCCATTTATTCATTGTTTCTCTTATTGTCTGTGATACTGGGGTCCTACTTAGGAAGAGGCCTCCTGTGCCTATATCTTGTAGACTACTTCCCACTTTCTCTTCTATCAGGTTCAAAGTGGACAGATTAATGTCGATGTCTTTAATCCATTTGGACTTGAGTTTTGTGCATGGTGATAGATATGGATCTACTTTCATTCTTCTACAGGTTGACATCCAGTTATGCCAGCACCATTTGTTGAAGATGCTTTCCTTCTTCCATTGTATACCTTTAGCTCCCTTGTCGAAAATTAGGTGTTCATAGGTTTGTGGGTTAATATCCGGGTCTTTTATTCGATTCCATAGGTCGACTTCTCTGTTTTTATGCCAATACCAAGCTGCTTTCAATACTGTAGCTCTGTAATAGAGTTTGAAGTCAGGGATGGTAATGCCTCCAGAAGTTCCTTTATTGTATAAGATTGTTTTGGCTATCCTGGGTTTTTTGTTTTGCCATATAAACTTGATTATTGTTCTCTCAATGTCTGTGAAGAAGTTTGTTGGGATTTTGATGGGGATTGCATTGAATCTATAGATTGCTTTTGGTAGAATTGCCATTTTTACTATGTTGATTCTCCCAATCCAAGAGCAGGGGAGGTCTTTCCATTTTCTGGTATCTTCCTCAATTTCTTTCTTCAAAGACTTAAAATTCTTGACAAATAGGTCTTTCACTTCCTTGGTTAGAGTAACCCCAAGATATTTTATGCTATTTGTGGCTATCATGAAAGGTGATGTTTCTCTGATTTCTCTCTCTGCTTCTTTATCCTTTGAGTATAGGAGGGCAACTGATTTTTTGGAGTTGATCTTGTATCCTGCCACATTGCTAAAGGTGTTTATCAGCTGTAGGAGTTCTTTGGTAGAGTTTTTGGGGTCGCTTATGTATACTATCATATCGTCAGCAAATAGTATTTTTGATTATTAATTTCCTTTTCTTTGGAAGGATTGCTAGGATAGCTGGACCAAGTTATATTTGTAGCTTTTAAAAGAATATCCGCCACTGATGTGCATTTCTGACAACAGCGTGTGAAGTCCTCTTTAGACTTTCTTCACTCACATTACTTTCCTTACTGACGGTACGCAGTCTAATTGTGATGAGACATTTGCTAGGTTATAATTTTCTGTCCCTTGATGATTAGGACACTGAATGGTTTTATTTTTCATATCCTTGTTAAGCATTCCAATTTTTAAAGAAGTATTTATTTTTGTCTTTTGACCATATTTCAACTTATTTATTTGGAAATTTTGGTCATTGATTGGCTGGAGTTCCTTCTAGGTTCCAGACAACAGCTACTTGTCAGATATATAGAATGCCAATATTTCCCCATTGTTATGTTACCTCTACATACTAATGACTGTTTTCTTTGCTGTTCAAGGCTTTTTTTTTTTCAGGGACAGAAGAGAAAGCTTTATTGTAGAAATGCTGGGCCAGCAGGTTTAAAATAGGGACAGACTTTCAAGTGCACACACCAGTCCAGGTTCTGTTCATATCAGAAGCCCTCTCCAGTTTCCCATGTGTTTGTCCTCTGCATCAGTCACTTTCTTAGGGTCTCAGAACTGTTCAAGGCTTTTTAAAATTTATTTTTGTTGTTCACGCTTTTTGATTATATCTAAAAATATATTGTTCATATTAATAACAAATAATGCTTCTGTTGTATTTTCTTTTAGGTGTTTCAAAGTTTAAGTCATACATTTAAGTCTTTAATCAACTTTAAATCTACTTTTTGTATGTGGTGAGGGAAAAGAGCCCCGCATAGTTCTTATGCATGGGAATATCCAATTTCCTCGTATCATTTATGGAGGAGACTATTCTTTCCCAACTGTTTTGGTTTGTGACCAAACTTTTGTCAAAAAATGTGTTGACTGAGACTCATTGATTAGTTTGTGCCAAACATGATTGTAAAGGTGTATACTTTCTTCATTCACTGCTCAATTCTACTTGTAGTATATGAATTTTATTAGGATTGGGGTATAAACAATTTTGGAATAGTTTTGTGATTGGATTGGAAGTGGAACTGAGAGTGATCGGATTCGGAAAGCAAAAGAAAACAAGACAGTTACAACGCTGCTTTCCACCAGCAGTCAGCGTCATCACAAACTGCACAGCGCTCTGTGATGAAACACTGCTATATTTCTTTAGATTTCACTTACCTGCTTCTTTGATGATTATCGTTTTCTATACATTTTGATTAGCCTACTTGTTTGTTGAGGTTTCCTTTTGAATTTTCCTATAAAAAGGATTGGCTTCATCCTGTGCGAATGTAATTTAACTGGAGCATTAAACCGTTGCACATGACGGAGAATGAATTGCTGTAAGCTCATAGGCAATTGGAGGGGTGTCAGTTTCCATGAAGGCTGGCACCAGGGGAGTGCTAGGGCTCTGTTGACAGCAGTCATCCTGCCCCAGGGCTGTGAAGGGAGATCCCTACTCTGACAGCTGCCCTGTGTGAACTCTGCCCTGCCTTGGCTTCCTACCTCTGGGCTTGTTCCCTTGAGACCTCCATGCCCCACAGAGTTCTCTAGTAGCCACGAGACCCAGGATAATTGCTTCAGAAGACGAGGAATCCATATAAAGCCTTGCTATGGATTATTCCGACAGTGACAGTGACTCCACTTTGGGATACAGCGATGATGAAGATTCCAGTGATGAAGTCCAAGGAACAACAGAGTCAGTGCATATGAAACTGTATCTGTAGATATTCGGGGATCTCTTCCAAGCTCTGTAATTTCACAGGAAGTGTCTAACTCCTCACAAAATGTTTTAAAAGTGACTACTATTAACTATTAAAAGCTTTGCTTTTAACTTTTTAAATCAATGATGTGCTTGTGAGAATACTTAAGAAAGCCAGGCAGTAGCTAGCTTTGCAATGGTCCATTTTTAAATCACTATTATTACTGGTAATGTTGAAATCAACTAATATGCAGGCACAGAACTATATAAACATAAGATTTTGTTTCTAAAGACTGTGAGCATGTTTTGTCTGGATTGTTATGTATATAACACAATTTATTTAATACAAAGTAGCAAGCTTCACTGCTGAGCAAGCTGAGTCCTGTGTAGTCAGCGTCGGCACTGCCTTACAATTCTAGATGCATAATATTCTCAAGAGCAGTCCCCAAACAACTTAAAAATTGCTAAATACATACCAACAAGTAAAAATGAAGGAAATCAAGGTAATTAAAAAATGTCTTCTTCCGTGTTTTTCTTTCTCCATGTCTAAGCCAGCAGTATATGTAACCTTTCTAGCTTGGTCAATATTCTCTATAAAAATATAATAATTGTGGATGGCTAAAATGCTTTGTGACAACATAAAGTCTTTAGGATCCTCCTCTATTATGTGTACTTATAACATTAAACCAAAATCCAGATCACATACATTTTTACCACAATATTTGAACCCACAATAGAAACAAACATACAAATCCAGCTGGACCAGGACTGAACGAGCATGTGGTCAAACCGGACTCTCTGAATGTGGCTGACAATAGGGGCTGACTGAAAAGCCATCGATAATGGCACTGGGACCTGTTTCTACTGCATGAACTGGCTTTTTGGGACCCTAGTCTATTGGATGCACACCTTCCTAGGCCTGGATGGAGAGGGGAGGGCCTTGGACTTCCCACAGGGCAGCTTAGCCTGCCTTTCTTAAGGAGGGACCGAGAGGGAGGAGGGGGAGTGGAGGAGGGGGAGGGGAATGGGAGGAGGGGAGGAAGCGTAAATTTTTGAATGAAAAAATAAAAAAAGAAACAAACATACACAATAATCACATTATTGGCAGCTTTCCCCATTAATCCCCTCTCATTAGAAGCATGCCCATCAAAGTGGAAGATTAACATATTTCAAAGTCAAACCGGGCAGTATTTTTTGTTCCTCAAAGAAGCAGGGTCTCTGAGCATTTCTGGATACCTGAATAGAGGGGCAGTATTAACTGAATACTAGAGACAATGGTTTTGTGACAGCAGCATGGGTAGCAGCCAAATGAACTTAGCTGCCTATATAGCATGACATCATTATACAAGTGGACAGCAGGTTAGGGCTTATCCGCACATGGGAATTCTAACTTAAGAGTTAAATGTCAGATTTATTTTGTGATTGGACATCAAAATATTTTGATGCTGGCTTCATTAACAAATATTATTTTATGATAGCTATTAGGAACACTGCTCAAAATTCTGTGTTTTAATACATATATAATTATTGTAAAATTTAACTCTGACAAAGTATATGAGCAGTGTAGATTTGTGGAAAGAATTTGATTCGGAGAACAGTGAATCTGTGTTCAAATACTAGGAGTGCAATTCGAGAGCTGGGTCTGAATATTGATGTATTATGTAGCTTGTATTCTCATGTATGCATCTTAGACAAAATAACTGCCATTTGTTATATTCCATAAATGATATTTGTATGAACTCTTTTTATACAGTTCTTAACACGTGCTTGTGTTTAATATGCAACCTTACTAGCTTGGTTGGTCAATATTCTGTATAAAAACATAACAGCTTTGAATGGCTAAAATGCTTAATGACAATATAGAGTCATTAGGATCACCCTCTATTTTATGTACATTGTAACATTAGTATCTGAACCCAGATTATATTTATAAATATAAAATATTTGTTGAATTTCTAAATACTCTCAATATTTTTACAGTATATATAAAATTTTTTCTGCTTCAGGAAAACAATGCATTCAATATTAAAAGTCTGTCTAATCTAGATAATATAACAAAATTTTAAACTATTGCTTATTTATGATTAATAGATTAAAATTTATATCCACAAAATCTATCCAGAATTAAATCCAGAGTTAAAGACTGTTATTTATATTATTTTTAAGATTCTTAATAGTCAATATGGAAATATTTCTAAATAGGCAATTGCCATTTTTATTTTTTTCCCTCCTATTTGGTGGCAGGTAAGAGAGATTGAGGAATCTGACTGAGTAGTATATATAGCCCAAGATGTCCTTGACTCGTCATGATCCTTCAAGTGCTCGGAGACTGGAGTTAAAGGTGTGCATTCACGTAGACAGTCTAAAAAGGCAACATTATAAGTAGTCAAGATAAAGACAGATATGGAAGAGTAGATTTTAAATGATGTTTTTATCAAGCCATGGTAGTGTTGTTGTTTTAAGAAGCTATGTGTGGGGCCTTATGATGCCAAAACCACATGGTGAGAATAAGTTATTCACAACTTACGACGCCCACGGGAATGATGCACTTCCCCTGGCTGTGTTTACTTCACACACACAAATCACCTTCTATAGAAAACGGTAATGGGTCTGAAAATATTTCATCTGCAGTTCTCACTTTGTGGCTGGGTAAGAGTGACAGTGAGTGGCTTCCGTTCTTTCTCATGCTCAGTGCGAAAACTGGGGTTTACAGTTTGCAGATCTTGGATTCCCAGCAGGTTCCTGTGACTCTGAAGTCTGAATTTAGGGCTGGATACATGGATCAGCAATCAGGACCACATACTGATTGCAAAAATCCCCAGTCCCATTCCCCAACACCCATGGGTGGCTTAAAACTGCCGCAAACTTCAGTTCCAGGAAGATGCAATGCCTGGGCCTTTGAGGACACTGCATTGTTGTGCATATTGCTGTGCACAGACAATAATGATGATGATGATGATATTGGTAATGGTAGTGGTGGTGATATTTTCTGATCTCTAACACCTCCAGGTTCAGAAATGCAATATCCATGCTCTTCTTTCGCATACACTCAATAAACAGCTCCTATATTGGTCAGTAAGGATTAAATAGGAAGCAAATATAGCCATCATCCCTCACCTCTATATCGCTTAGCAGAAGAGAGATTGAGTCCCTAGTTGAATAACCACATGAATAAATATAGGAATTATGAACAGGGATAGCCAGTTCCGTGTGGAGAGGTGTAAAGTGAGGAGAGCAGATACACAGGGAAGCCCAGGAGCTAATTCAGGATGGCATGCCTCAGGAAAGGGCAAAGGGGATAGGATCCAAAGGACAAGCAAGGGTGAAGGAGGCATCCAGTTGGAGAGAAACTGCTGAAGCCTGAGAACAGCAGGTTATGAAGCCTGGGCAGGACGGAGAAGATATGTCTGCCACTTTTGAAAAGAGGCCATGTTCTTTGGAAGGCAGAGAATGTGAAGCACACATGGGAGGCTCACACTGGCTATCCTAAACATTTTACAATCAGAGGAAAACTTGGTGTTGGGGTGGTTTTATAATCCTTTTTCTGGTTTAGAAACAAGAGGGATGATTTGGGGGAGAGGGGAGGTAGGGGAGGTACTGGGAGGAGAGGAAAGAGGGGAAGTTGCAGATGGGGTGCATTGGATGAGAGAAGAATAAATAAAAATAAAATTCAAAACTAAAATCCACAACAAGGAAGACCTTTCTTCTTTAAAGAACAACCAGTAAAACACACACACAAAAATGGAAAAGGTGTGTAGGAGAAACCTAATCTGTGGGACTGAAGAATACTTTTCATGAAATGTCAGGCAATGTGTGCAGAAACCTATAAAATCTCATTCAAAAGTGTAAAAGTCGACTCCAGTAGGGGAAAGACATGCCATGGTCTTGCCTGGAAAAATTAATATCAGAAACTGTTGCTTCTGGATTAATTCAATGAAAGAAGAAAAATGATTTTCAGGTCCGTATCAAATTATGAATGCTGAAGAATATCACAGGGGTATATTGGAAAAATAATGTTAGTGAAAGAATATTTGTTTTTGCTTTCCCAAGTACCAAATGTTGTTTCTTTTAAGCAGCTGTAACCCAAATAAGATGATAAAGAAAAATGAAGGACATAACAAAAGACAGGTCAATGGGGGAAAATTACAGAATTTGGACTATGTGTCAGAACTTGATGTATCTTCAGTAGTAAGCACTGGGAAAATCTTTATTTTCAATACTTTAGGTGTCTGGTTTGGGTGGAACATTGTATTTCGTGGTTTGAAAACATATCAACCCAATATTTGTTTATGCATTTACCTCTGTGATATATTTTAAACGTATTTGTCATTAATCATATTAGCTTAGAAATATTATCGTAAAAGAAGAGGGTACACTGTAAGGTGTGATTTAATGTAATGACAATAATAATATTAAGTTTATGGAAGCTGAAAATGACTTGTGAAGTTAATTTACCAAATTCATTTTTCACCACCGAAGATACACCAGGGAAGATTTTCAAAAAGCCTCAGAGACAGACTTCACCTGCTATTGTTAAAAATGTGTTTTTGAAGAGATAATCTTCATATATTTAAGTCACTGTGAATAATATTTATCAACTACTGGAAGAACCATGAGTTGTGGGACACATGAATAGCTAACTATATATCATAAAGTCCCCAAACCTTAGTTACATATAAACAGTGTTAAGACATTAAGAAAAATATTTAAAACTGGTACTTTGAGCTCAATGATACAATGTCAAATTGATAACAGATGAATTAGATACTCTGTTTCAAGGGGTTTGTCTTCAGACTCTTTTAGAGCTTTAATTTATCCATTCCTATCTTGATTACCATGCAATTAATTCAGAAATCCCCAAAGAACAAAGGAAACAGTCTTATAAAATGTTCTTCTAGTTGTGTAAGTGAAACTTTAAATTTGATAATTGTAACAACTGTGTTATAACTGCAGTAAATGTGTGATTTATAATATGTGTAAAGTGGCTCTTCACGTGAAGCCTAAACCTGAAAATGCATAAATCAAAAAAGTTTATATGCTTTGTTTCCTGGATGTGTTGCCATAGTCGCTTCCCTTTTGTCTTGAAGGCTCTATCTTAATGTGTCTTTTTTTTTTTTATGCAGGGAGGATGTGAGAACAGCAAACGTAATTGCTGCAGAGGCCGTCACTTGCCTTGTGATTGACAGAGAGTAAGTACATCGCTTTTTCTATGTATAGCACACACTCATATCGGCAATATGCATATTTCTGGAATTAGACATCATTTTTCGGAGCTTTAGTACGTGTTTAAAATAGTTTTCTTGTAAAATGAGCTCTGTATTTTACCCTCATATTAGTCTTAGAGGAGGCCAGCTCTGTCAATCCAGCTTTGTAATCTTTAATAAGATGCTTAACCACTATGAACGACAGCTTTATAGGCTCCCTTGAAAAGTGAAGATAAAGCAATATCATAGGGATATTTTGAGGATTAGTAAGAGCATGTAATTAAAGCATTTGCTGAGTGCCTTTTACTCAGCAGGTGCTTACCTAGTGCTGGCAATTTTGGTGTCTTATTTAGAACCATCATTGTTATTGTTTTGAGTATATTTAGATTTCCTTTCTGTTTCTCCATCCTGAGACTCCTACACCAGAGGCCTCAGGGAAGACGCCCTTGTAAAAGCCATCAGCTTCAGATGTGGACAAGTGGCCGTTTAGAGAAATGAAAGGCGGTCCCATGACGTCCGTCACTGCCTTGTCTCTTCTCTTCGTTATAGTTTCTGGTTCTTACCGAGACAATCGGTAACTGTAAATGTCAGGTTATTGTCACTAGAAGAATATTGCTCATATGCATCCAAGTCACATGGAACCAAAAAAGCAGATTTTTTTCCTCAATGCAGTGTGTGAGCAAGTTTCTCAGAAAGGCTGAGGGCCTGACCCAAAGAGGGCTGATAGCAAACCACACTAGTGGATCCTCATAGATACGTAAGACTTTATGCTGCGGTGAATTACAGCCGAGGAATAGAGGACAAAGCTAGGGAGATAGCACTGAGTGAGCCCAGGGGACTCAGGGTGGAGAGGTTCCCAGTTTGATCCAAAATCCCTACTTTTGAGGTCCCTTCATGTGGGATCATGAAAAGCTAAGCCCTGGCACAGCTGTCACCAGATGGCTGCATCCACAGGAAGCTCTGAAATGGTTGTTCTGTCCTAGGTACCAGAACCAACAAGGATCTGTCCTTGCTGCGTTTACAGAGCTTCTATTCTACTGAGGGTCTACCATGTGGAAAGCATTGTGCTAGGTAAAGAATCAAATGTGGGAAAGAGTCTGAAAGTGTCAGGAGGGCAGTGTAGAGTCACCTGAATGAGCAGTACCCATGGAAACCGTGAGCCAGCTTCCACTGGCAGGAGGAAAACTGTGGAAAGATTGTCAGAAGATATTTTATAAGACCTAACTGTGAAGGTGTGATGAGGACTTGTTACCGTGACACTATGATGCTATAGCAACAATTCTGGTAACACTGAGTGTCCAAACGGTTTCCTGTTAACAAATGATACCACATGATAGACTTAACAGGAAGTACTGTATAAAGTGAACTAGGGAGGGAAGGTTTGAAAATGGAATATTCAGTTGGGAGTCGAATTCCAACTGGCGATCATGAAGTCATTTATAGGAGGAATGGGTAATAATGAATAGATTTTAACAATAGGTAATAACAAAGGGTTGAATATTTGATAAAACTAAAGACCAATAAATAAGTTAAGAATATTGTTAGGACAGAGAAAGTTAGATATAGAAGGGGAATCAGTTTGGGAGGCATGATGATATTCCATTGAGAATGAAATCCATTCGTGTGCAAGCCACAGATGTGGGCAGGAGCTCATGTACCACTACCATAAAATTAATATTAACACTGCCTACATAGAATTAACAGCTAAAGTCATCAGGTGGGGTGCAATTCCATGAAAGAACAGACATAAAGGTATAAAGATCAGAACTTATTGAAACTCAGTTAAGTTCAGACAGGGGAAGAAAAGCAGATGAAAGAGAAGTCAAGGGAAATCAGGCAGTGGAGAAAAAGGACATCTCAAGGATAGAGAGAAATTAAATCCTAAGTTAGAGAAATAGACGATTGGTGAAATATCAATTCACTGTTAAGAGTGTTCTAAGAAAACTGGACAAGACATGGTTAAGCTGCATGGCAAGGACAGGCTGGCTTCTCACATAGCAAGATACTAAATTACAGTTGGATATGACAAGTGCAAAAACTGATGCTCATTGTGGTAGCTGCATATATTTATGTGCATTTCATAAAGCTAGAAGAAAGGACCTTTAGTGCTTCCCCCAAAGACAGAAGGTAGATGTACTTAACTGATTTAAGCATTATATAGTGTATGCAAGAATTAAAACATCATGTTATCCAACCAATACATGCATGTGCAAGCACACATGCACACACATACACCCAATTGATATGGTTTAGTATATAAATTAAAATGAATATGAAATTAAAAAGTGATAAGTGTTGGAAAGAACACAGATAAATGAACTCATATTGTTGATAGGAATGCAGATTAGTGTAACAATAATAAACTATCATTTGATTAACTAATGCTGCTCCTGAACATTTTATAATAAGCCAAGATATGGAAACAACCTAAGTGCCCATTGGGGGATAAATGCGTAAAGAACAAACAGTACATATCACATTTATATAAAAAACATAGAGTAAATATTCCTCAGCCCCTGAAGACTACCCTTTGTAACAACATGGGTGTATTTGGATGACTGCTAAATGAAATTGGCCATGCAAAGAAAGATAACACCTGAGCTCAATTATGGAAGTCAGAAAGAAAGGACAAAAGATGGTTATCAGAAGCTGGTGGGTAGAGAAAGGAAGAATAGGGAGTTGTTGATCAAAGAATAGATAGAAGGGACCTTAAGATCAGGTGCACCTTAGAATAACTATTGGAAATGTTGCTGTTGCTATTATTTTGTTTTGCTTTTGAGGCACACCTCACTGTGAAGTTCTGAACCCACTGTGTAGAACAGGCTGGCCTCAAACTCAAGAAAACCTGTCTGCCTCTGCCTCCTGAATTCTTGATTAAAAGTATGCACCACCTCACCCAGCTGAAGTTGTACATACTTAGAAAAGCAGTGAAATGGAAGGCTGAGTCAGGCAGATACGAGTTTGAGTCCAGGGTGCTACAGAATAAGTTTGAAACAAATTTTACCTAAATATATAGAACCTGTATCCCAAAAAAATCCATAAACAACAGTGAAAATAAACTTCAAGTGTATTATTAAAAAAAAGAAAGAAAGGAGAGAGGGTGTTTGCACTTACTGCTTGGTTTAGTCTTCCTACGTGGCACACACATTTCAAGACCTGTGTGTCTTGAAACATATAAACCATGCCTATAATACATCTTAGTAGGCTGAAGCGGAAGGATTGTAGGGAAGACTGGGTCAACAGTGAATTCTAGGTCATCCTGGGCTACTATGTGGGTCTGTCTCAAAAAAGAAGAAATTCCAAAATAAAGTAAATATAAATATACAGTTGTTTAAATACAGGAAGAGAGAGGGGCATGGTGAAGTTTATCTTAGTTTTAAAACTTTCTGATGATAAATTTGAGCAGATATTCAGAGAGGGAATAACTGGGATGCTGAAGGAAAAGCTGATTGTGGGTTATGACAAGTCTGGAGACTGTGGATAAGTGAAGGAAAGTTGTTTCAAATTCACATCCTCCTTGTTTTTCGTTATTTTTTAAAAATCTCTTAAAATAGTCAAAACATAAAAGAGGATGGTTAGGAAGTCTGTGAAGGTATGTTGTCCTTTACCTAAGAAAAGCTGTGGAAATTTATATAATCTTCATACTGTCTCTAATGCATAAAATAGAGAAACTGACAAAGGTAGGAATGAGGGTGGGTTGGAGTGTGGCAGCTTAGTAGGGACTGCGGGGTGGTCACAGCCCTTTGTGCCCTGCAGTCCTTTATATGTTATACATTTTCATGTTTGTGTGACAATGTCTGAGAAATAGGTAGCATGCTTTACAGAAGATAGGATTGAATCCCACTGAGGTTTAGTAACCTGACAGGTTTTAAAGTAAATAGAACCCACATCAACTTGACCGTGGGAGGGAAAACTGGACAGGACTTTGAGGATCTTTATCATTAATCTTACTCCATCCCTTCTGCCCACTGATGTTGTAAGAACCAAAGAAGCATCAAATGGCATTGCACACACACGTTCTTCCTTATCCTTCTCTTTTCCCATCCCTAGGCTTACCAACCATGCAGTAGAGATGGATAGGTATTGTCAAAAGAGCTCAACACTTGAATGTTGACCAAACGATTCTATGAGAATATGTGAAACTACCCAAACTCTAAGTATCACTTTCATTTTCAGTGATATGATGGGATGCTATTACCTAAATTATAAAATTGAGATAAAAGCAAATAATTTAACATGTATGAAGAAATGTGCTTAGCAGAACATGTGTGATAAGCTCTGAAAAAATGTGTCCTTCCCGCATATGTGTGTGATTATATACATACATATATATGTATATATATATATATCACAGAAAGGTCCAGTTTTAAACACAAATACAAAAAAAGACAAATTGGGTATCTGAACCTAGGTTTATGACTTTTAGGGAATATCTTGAGTCTCTAGTAAAGCGGCAAATGCATAGCTGAAAGAAAGAGAGACAGAGACACAGAGAGAAGGAATTAACTGCAGTAAAGGGAACCTGTCAAAACTGCTGCTGGTACCTAATTTATGTCCAATTAGAGGAGCACCGGGGCGTCATTCTGTGCAAACAGATGGCAGACATTAGGACTGTCAGCAACAGGAGCTCCCTTCACTAATTTACAAGCTAGGTAGCATGTTCCATAAGCCAGCGGTTATGCTTTCCTGGGGGGAAGCAAGAGAACACCATTGCAACCAATCATAGATGTCAGACTTTGGTTCTAAAGAAACACTCATTGTCAAACCAGAAAATAATGACCAGAGAGCTGTTCCCTCCAACAGCATTTCCTGAAGATTATTATCTTATCCTATTTAATGATAGGAATATTTATCCTATTCATTTTCTTCACACCCTCCAATGTTGGTCCCCCAATGCCATTTGACTACATGTCTTTCCGACGCTGCCATCATATCTGATGTCCTACATCCTCTTCCCTTGCTCTAGAGGCATCAAATACATCCGTTTTTCATCTCCACGTCTTACTTCCATTGTTTCATCTTCCAGGCCTTTACTTTAGGCTTTGCATTAATTTGGGTAAAAACTAATTAAGGATTAAGATATTTCCATACAAGGGTTATCTGATTTTGATGATATGCCCCCTGATGATTAAAAAGTGCATGAAAATCCAGAAAAATGGTTTAGGTTTCCAGGAAACTTCAGGGAATGGAAGAGAGACGCGAGAAGAAAGACTAAGAGACTACAGTTCTTTCAAACACATTCTAACCCATCCATGAAGTTGGGTTCCTGCGGGATTACGTGCCAATGGTAACTTGTCCACCTAGGTCACCTGTCTCTTCTTTATATAGCATGCCATTCTCTGTCCACATGATTGCACTATTAAAACTCTATTTGCCACATCATATTTCATAGTGTTAGCCTTTCAACAACCTAAGAGATTGTTATTGTGGTTCATTTTGGGGGGAAAGAAAGTTGGGGGTGCTGTGATGATATTGACAGGATGATTACAGGAAAACAAATGTGCCTTGATAGAATGCTGTCTGCTAAATCATTTGGCCTGTTCTTTTTTTTTTTTTTTTTTTTGGAATGGAGTTGTGGCTGACTACTTTTCAAAGACATGTAGACATGTACTAAGTAGGAAAGATAAAATCCAGAAATTTAGAAGAAGGACACTGTATTAGTTTAGCTTAATGATGTAAGTTATAGCCCGTCCTTACCAAGTGTGAAACATGAACATTTACATAAAAGAAGGATATTCCAGGAATAAAGTCGTGGAAAAAAGATGGAGGGATGGCTCTTCATGATGCTTGCTTTCCCTAATGCCTTAAACTGGTCACAGACCTTCCACTGATGCTGATCCTTTTGGCAATGATAAACAGTTTCTCTCCCTGGGATGTGCATTGAGGAGTTCCAGACTCAACTCAGTAGCTGAACCAGAGATCGGCACTTACCTGTCCTACATTAGCCATCCCTAACCATATACTTGTCATTTATGAGATTTCACAGAAAATATATGAATGGTTTCTAGCCCTACTCTGTCTTTCAGATTCTATGGACTCTGTTACAAGCTCAACATAATTAATACATTGTTTGGAAATGACAAAACTTAGCACATTCTTATTTAAAAATCATTTTTGAAAAATTTGACAGGTCTTAATTGCTTATCCAATACCTAGTAATCAGTCATGAGATTATATACATACAAGGGACCCTAAATAGAACCAGCAGGGTGTGTGTGTATGTGTGTGTGTGTGTGTGTGTGTATAACAATTAAAAAAAGAGGTCATGTATTTAAGAAGGAGTAAAGCAGTAAGGCAGAGCATGAGAGGACTTGGAGGGACAAGAGAGAAGGAAGGGGGTGATGTGATTATATTTTAATTTAAAAAATAAAAAGTTCATTATGTGAAATTCTCAATGAAGTAATAAAAATTTTGATAGAGCAAAGAAAATTTTCTAAGAAATTAGGTGAATCAGAAATAGCCTAAAAGATGTTTAAAAAGGAGAGGGGGGAGCTTCCTCTGCAGAGGACAGATACTGACCTCAGGTTTGTGGGATGTAGTTGGCACTAAAGCTCGTGTCTACCATCTGGCTTCAAAGCCACCCTGTTATAGCCTCTTCTCAAGATGAACTCTGCTTTGTAGGAGGCAATCAAAGTCTAGGAGTATCACTCAGATCACACTGTTTAATTATAATAATTAGTAAGACAGATGGTAAAGGTGCATTCTTGCATGTCCAGGTCTTTTGGTAGATCTTAGGACTTTAAAATAGAAAGACTTTGAAAATCCACTCTTACAAACCCTCTAGTTAGGAAACAAGAGTCGAATCCCAGAAGGAATATAGATTTCCAGCTCTTCATTGCTGTAGACTGAGCTACACACCTCATAACATGTGCTAATTATGCCTCATCTGCATCATTTAATGCTCTGGATGATTGAAATAGGAAGCATAATGGAATAAGTACATATTGAGCCTCCATTATGTGTTAAATTTTAGACTCAGTGCTATTTTACACACACACACACACACACACACACACACATACACACACATATACACACATAGACAGTTGCCTTCAAAGAGAACTGCACCTCTGAATGAATGGGTAAGATCAAAAGAAAGAAGAAACTAATACTGATGCTTTATAAACTGAGCTGAATTGTCTGGTGCCAATTCTACCACTTCTTTAAAAAAGAAAGAAATAAAGAAAGAAAATATCAGTGAGTAAAATGTTTTGGTTTCAAATGTTTCAAATGACATTCCACTTGGGTAAACACCATCACAAGTCAGATCCCAAACACTTTGGTTAAATAGTTGGAATTAATTGATTAACATGTCATGTCCATTAATTCAGTTATTTTAGTTCACTACATCAAAAGCATGCAAACCCTTTCTGACTCATTTTCCTTGTGTCTCATGAGAAATTGCCCTGTTATTGTTTTCCTCTGTGCCACGTTCCTTTAACTCGCCATGTCATGCATCTCCATTAGCTATTTTGATTTGCATTCTACAAATTAAGAAAAGAACAGAATCTGTTTGTTTTGTTTGCTCCTATTTTCTTGTTTTAAACAGTCTCAGAAATGATAGTAAGAGCTCAATAGATATTTTTTGGGGTGAATGAATATATGACCCTGTATCAGTCTTGGTCTTATCAGGATGGAGAGAGTATATAATAACTTGAACATGAAGGACGAGGTGTAAACAATTAGAAACTATGGCAGATAACTAGAGAAATAAGGTGTGTTTACTGAGAAGTCGAAAGCATATGGAAACAGCAGCTGTAAGGAGTAATCACTGCCTAATCCCAAAAACATGTTCCCGTGGGCTCTTTACCTGTCCTCTTTTCTGGCCTCCCCTCTCTTCTCTCAGTTCTACTGAGACAAAGAACTGGACCTTATTACTGATATGGTTTCTGAGAGCCACTGCTGTTGAGAGCTCAGTGGGTAAAAGAATGGGTTGCTCTTTTCAAGAATCCAGATTCAATTCCCAGCATTCACATCGTTTCTCATAAGGTCTGTAATGATGCTTCCTGGGGAACCAATACCCACTTCTGGCCTCTGTGAGTATTGCATATGTGCACATAGTGAACAGACATACATGTAATCATGTCGACAGAGGTCTCTGTTCCACTCAGTCCTGCAGCCATTCAATCTCAAAGAAACACACAGAGATCTACATTAATTACAAATTGGTTGGCCTAGTAGCTCAGGATTCTTATTAACTCTTATATCCTCTATTAACCCATAATTCTTGTCTGTGTCAGCCATGTATCTTGGTACTTTTTATCAGTGAGGCATCCTCATCTTGCTTCCTCTGTGTCTGGGTGACGACTGCAGACTCAGCCTTTACTCTTCCCAGAATTCTTTTGTTCTGACTGCCCCACCTATACTTCCTTCCTGATAGACCTGCCTGTATTTCCTGCCTTGTTACTGGCCAATCAGCATTTTATTAAAGCAATACAAGCAATAAATCTTTAAAGGGTAGAAGACCATTGTCTCACATCAAAATCAAAATACCCATACATATAAATAATAGTAGTATCAAATTTAAAACTCACTGTTGTTGACATCTTGGGACTAGGTACTTGGTTTATGTTGGGGTATTTGGGGTAGGAGTGAGGGTGTGTCTTTTGCACTGTATAATGTTTAACAATATTCTGACCTATCTACTTTCTACTTAATACTGCTAATCTCCCAAAGTGATGAACAGAATGTCTCCAGGCATCATCTAATATCTCCTGGTCAAAAAAACCCACCCATCTAGGAAGAATATAGGCAATAAGTGACAGTTGTAAAGTAGTTGATGTGTCATGCCAGTAGAAATGGTGCCAGAAATCTCACTGCAGGGTTCCCGGAAAAGCTACTCCCAGGCAATTGAAAAGCTATGCCAAGGGACATCGACTGGACATTGGGTACTATAAAGCACATACTGGAGGAATCACAAGCACACACTGGGATATGGGAGCAAAATGCTTCATTCTCACTTTGTTTCTTCAGTACTGACAGGATGTCATTGCTAATCAGCAAGGGAGAATTATTTACAATGTAAGACACACCTTCAAAAGGGAGTGAAAGGGCTGAAAAAAAAATCTGTGCGTGGGGATGCATGCCTATAACCCTCATACTTGAGTGGCTAAGGCAGGAACATCATTGTGAGTTTAAAGTCAGTCTGACTTACAGAAGCCAGACCTTACTTACAAAAATATAAAAATAATGCAAACAAAGATGAAAGATGTGAGAGAGAAAAATTAAGAACCAGGACACATTCCAAACCAAATCCTATTCTACCACCCAGGGACACAAAGATGAAGAACAGCAGCTTCTCCTGTTAGTATTAACTTGTGATCCTAACAATACAAGGATGAACAAATACTTAGTAAGAGCTGAGGGCAGAAGAAGGTGTTTTGCCTGAAGCATCTCAAGGAATTCCTTGGACAAAGTGATATATGAGCTAGGTTCTTTTAAGTATGAGTATGAGTTTTACAAATAAAGGAAGAAAAAATGAAGGCAGGTATTCACAGGGGACAAGGCATATACAAACACAGACTCGATGGCTTTTGTGCAGTACCAGCTGGAATACAGTAAGAACAGAGGACTTACAGAAATAACTGGGGGAAAAAAATCACACAGGTAGAGGTTGAGAGATGAGATTGGGAAGAAGAATTGGGGACAGCTTCTCAGGAAATCGTCAAACAGAAGCTAGATAGAGGGTTCAACAGTTAAGAACACTGGCTGCTTTTTGCTGTGAACCAGGGTTCTAATTCCAGCACCCACATGGTGACTCACAACTGTCTGTAACTCCAGCTTCTTTGTTACTGTGCGTTTATATACATATATGCATACATACATACATACATACATACACACATACACACATACAGAGGAAAGGTGTCATACATATAAAGTAGAAAACCAATAAGTTCATATTGTTTAAAAAGAAATCCCCAATATCTCAAACTGAAGAATCTGATCTTATCCTTTGCAAACTAAGAGGACAGTGGAGAGCTGTTGTTGCTCCTTCAAGTGTTTGTTTTTGAAGGAAGGGAGCAGAGAAGCTCCTGGCTACAGCACAGAGAAGAACTAGCAGCGGGAGACAGTTAGGGGAAAGTCACAGCAGCCCTAAGGAATGTCTGTTAAGGTTGAGAGTTTTAGCCTGAAGGTTGCACTAGAGTCTAAAGCAGATTTGGGAGATTCTGAAAGGTTACTGGTGAGAGAAGAGTCTCTCCTGCAGAGACCCCGTGGCTGTCGGCAGGTCAGCGATGTGGGAGGGAAAGCCAGTTGTGAGGGGAGACAGTGATTGCTTTGGCTGTGGACATGCTAAGTTCCAGCTCATTCAGATGCTCAGAATTAAGTGATCATCACCAGCTAGAAATGCTTTGGATTTCCTCTAACATTCAGAAGGCAAATGGAAGTTGATACTGGAGTTCATAATAAATCCCTTAACATTTAAGTGTCCTTGGTTTAAGTCATTATTTTATTTTATATTAATGATAAATAATTCCTTTTTTCCACTCAATACTTGAAAGTTTACTATGTTTCTGAGGCTTGTATTTTTGTCCAATTTTTTAAAATTAGTTTGAAACTTCAGCAATGCTTTGATACTCGCAGACTGTTTATATGGAAAGATAGTGAAATAAACCCCAAAATACATTTTATTTTCTAAAATTTAAACATTAAACAGTAATCCTTAAAACAAAGTAACCTTTCAAATATCACCTTTGCCTGTCTGAGCAGTGGTTCTAGATGTTTCTTTGGGGAGGCAATTTTAACATGTCTTGTAGTAGAGTGGGTACAGGGGTAGGCAGAAGCCAGTGGCACTTTCAGATAGAAGTCTGACCATCAGGTTAGAAACAATGGGAAAATCATTAAAGTTGAAATCTGCTCCAGATACTCACTGCACATTTTTGGGAGAGTTAAGTAGATTTGCTTATTTTAGTGGCACCCTTCCCTGGTGAGACAGTCATTATAGGCCCAGCTGGGTCACAAAGAAAGAAGGGTTTCCTTTTCTTTTCAATATGGCTCACAGTTGGTACTCGTCTGAAGCACACAGTGTAGGAACAGGAATAGATCAGCATCAGCCACAGTAATAGGGATGCCTCATCCCTGACCAAGTGTTAGAGCAGAAACCTTTTCAGAACTTATCTCTTGGGATGAGTTACAGTGGTCACCTTATCTACAAGCCCTTCTACAGCCATATAATTGAATTAATTTTGAATAGATATCTATCTATCAGATTTAGCAGCTGATAAGGAAGGTGCTGTCTTGCTAGCTGAATTGGAGATGGATAATACGTTATCATTGAGAAAGAAACCTGAATAACAGCAGTTAATGAGTCCTATTTCTCTGGTTTCACAAGATGGTTCTCTCTCTTTTTATTTATCTCTAAAATAACCTAAGCTATACAGTTATATATGTAATAATCACCAAAAAAGAGGGAATTCAGAAAAGCATTAAATATCTTTTCTTTTAAAAGTAACTATTGTTAAATTCCATCAACTTTTAGTATATTTAATTAAATTGGTCATTCCACCTTGATTTTTTTTTCTGCTTTATCCACACCAAACAATAGCGTTAATGCATTACGTACTCACTGAGGTTGACACAGAAGATATGCAGAGAAGGACAAATTAGGCAGATTGTTTTTTCTCACAGCATGCCTGTAGGAAATGCTGTTTATCTCCCCTACGAAATGAATGAAGCTTCAGAAAGTCCTAAAGTCATGTTTCAAAATGTATAACCTGTAAACAGACTTAATGACACTAACCTTCATGACTCAGAACGTCACATTGATAATTTGTTATAACCATACTGGGTTTCTCTGTCTTCTTACAGCTTTATCTGTACTTAGACATTTAAGTCACTTTTAGCCTTAGTTTTGTAAAGAGTTCTGTGCACATACATCTTTCCTTACCTTCAGAACTATTTCCCTGGAGAGACACACAGTGGGGGAATTACTGATTGTAAGGTCAACTTGTTTTAAAATAATTTTCTAGAATCATCACACAGTTTGCCCCTTGATGGCAATGCATGGGAATGTATTGTAGCCCACCACCACAGCCAGCTTAAGTTTTTGATGGAAATAATTTTAAAAGACACAATAATGGGTAGTCAGCACAAGGCATGAAGAATATCACAAGCTTAGAGGAGTGCATTTCACCTTTGTTTGTGTCATGATTGCTGTATGGAGCTCAGTTATTAACAATTAAAGCTATGAAGGTTTGCTCATTGTTTGAAAATTGCATCTTTATCCCAGGAGAAAATAAATACATTTTAGAAGCTTAAGAAAATTGGGAAAAGAGAAAAAAGTCAAGATAACCGTCTTCTGAATTGTCAAAAGTAAATAGTAAAGGTCAAAAGAGTACCTGGAAGAGAGGGTAAGTTAGAAAGAAATGGAAATTATCTAAGTGGCTAACATGCTTAGGAGCTAGAAAACTGACTTGATGAGATTCAGCTTGTTGATGGCAGATAATGCTGTTAGTGATAGGAAGGGAAAAGCTGAGAAAAGCTAATTCATAAGCCTGAGTATCTACATGTGATATCCCCAATGTGTTCGTGTGCTTGCCATCTTGTGCATTTGAGAGAAAGAACAGCTGGCCAGAATCAGTTGCCTCCTTTCAGTGCGTGTTTAGCGGAGAATGCCAGGGTCTGCAGTAGGCAGCTTTCCTCTTAGAGTCAGACCTGATTGTCCCTCTTTGGGTCATTGTCTTTGCTCCAACAAAATAAGTAGGAAGCCTGATTCTGTTTGAGCAATTAAAAAGCAAACAAAAAAGAAGCAAGTGGAATGGAAGAGGTCAAAGCAGAGAATAAAGTGTGATTCCTTCACAGAACGGCTGCTAGTCTAAGTAGCCTGAGTAAGACCACAGTGGCAGAAAGGGCAAGGAGTTCCCAGGAGACTGCAAAACTGAGCCTGAGGGGCTCCAGTATAAAGGAAAGTTCAGAGAACACCATGATTTGCACTCTGGATTGCAGTACATAAAAAGGCCATTAGGAAAACAGCAGATTCAGGAGCAAGTGCGGAGAGAGACTGCTATGTGCAGTTATGGGGAAACTGAAGAAGATGAGGTGTCAGGGAGAGACAGGTAATGTTCAACAGTGGTAGATGGGTGGATAGGAAGAGGTCAATGATAACCTCGGGACCTGAGCCAGAGACTTAAGAATAAGGTTAGATTTTGAGAATCTGTAAAGAAAGTTTTGATTGGTGCGCTACATAAGAACTAGATCATAGTCTAACGTTGACTATGTCATAGTCATATGTCATATGTCATAGTCAACATTAGACACCTGGTATTGTTTCCTAAATGTATAGTTTCTGGTGAATTAGATAGCCTTCCCAAGCCCTGTCTCATGTCTACATTGCTAGCCTGGGGACACAGGCAATGTCTTGAGGCATTTCTGTTATTACAGTAGATTTGCTGTTCATGTCTTGGGGGCAGAGAGCAGGCCTTCTCTTAAACATTTTAGAATGCCCTGGGCAGCTCTCTACAACCGGGAGAGTTATCCTGTCAAACACATCAGTTTAGGTGAGTATAAGAAATCCTGATGGAGGCTTCCTGTAAAGTAGGTCGCTGTGCTTGCCTTGTGGGGTTGTGAGGTTTCTGTCAGATAAAGCAAACATGAAAGAATAAATGTGCATCAGAACTTAGGTATTTAAGGAAAATAACTATTGGTGGAGTGGGGGGAAAAAAGGAGGTTTGAGTAGATATTACGGCTCCCAAAGACTCAGGTATTTGAATGCTTGACCAATAGGGACTAGCACTAATAGGGACTAGCTTTGTTGGAGGAGGCAAGTCACTGTGGGGGTGGCCTTTGAGGTCTCATATACTCACACTACACCCAATGTGGCTCACAGTCAGTTCTACTGCCTTCAAATCCAGACATGAAACTCTCAGCTACCTCTCCAGCACCATGTCTGTCTGCACGCCATGCCATCTGCATGCATGATGATAATGGACTAAACCTCTGAAACTATAAGCCAGCCCCATTTAAATGCTTTCCTCTTTAAGAGTTGCCGTGGTCATGGTGTCTCTTCACCGCAATAAAACCTTAACTAAGACAGATGGCAAAGACAAAAATTTCAGTACTTATGTTAACAGGATGGTGAACGGAGAAGCGTATGTGTGTCATGTATGCTGAGAGGCAGCAGCGCAGAGGGCAAAGGTGAACATGAGGAAATCAGCAGTCAGGGGCAAAGAAGCAGCATCTGGTGCTCTGCAAACACATATTTCTGTATCTGGGGAATGCAGCCACTCTGTCCCTGAACCTCAGATAGCTCATGGAGGAGGGGAACGGTGAAGAAGAACGCGAAGCTAGTAGCAACGATCACTTTGAGGGGCAGTTGTAGCCAGAGTGAACAACAGAGGAGAGTGAGGTGCAAACCTGGAATAGGTTGAAAAGTAAAATGAAAAAAGGACAAGGGACAGGGGGACACTTATTTTAACTGGATGTCTGGCCCCAAAGGATAATTTTATGGTGTAGGGTTAGAGGCGCTGTAAGGTTAACGATGTAAAGAGGAGTCTGAAGGAAGACAGCCAGTGAAGAAGATACTGCTGACAGGACAAGGGTCAAGAGGAGAAAGAGTAAAGAAGTTTTGTAATAAAAAGAGAATCTGCACAGGGGAAGGGATGGTTCAGGAGCTAAGAGTGGTCACAGATCTTCCAGGGGCCTAAGTTAAGTTTTTAGCACCCGGATTAGGTGATTTGCAATTGCCTATAACTCTCCAGTTCCAGGGAATCTGACAACTTCTTCTGGCCTCAGAGGGCACACACACACACACACACACAGTCATGCATGTATTGATGCATACACACATTTATACACACAAATATGGAATGAAGGTAAGCTATTTTTTTAGGGGAAGGCCAATTTGCTGTAGAAAATAGTGTACTTGCCATGACGGCAGTATGATCATCATCACACTGTATTGAGTGGTGAGGGAAAAATGGTGAAACCAAGACCTTAACATTTTCAAAGTTATGAATAAAAATGTCATTAAAATGCTTCATATACCTGTGGCTCAGGAATAGCCTGTGCAGAGCATGCCAGAGGCCCTGGATGCTACTCCAGAACCAAGAAGCAAAAGTAAACAAAAGGCACCCCCCAGAATAAAGAAAACTAATTGAGAAACTAGTCCATCTACAAGGAAGGCATCAGTGTACATGCCCTTCAACCTAGCACTTGGGAAGCTCAAGCAGGATTGCAAGTTTGAGCCCAGCATGGGCTACAATATTCGTGATTCTTTTTCAAAACACAGACACACACACACACACACACACACACACACACACACACACACACACACACACACACAGGAAGTTAAGAAAATTTAAAGAAATCTGAGGTTTGGAACAGATAAAAAAAAGACATACTGGCGGGAGTTAGTACTTGAATTGACCTTGGTGAATAAGTAGGAGAAGCCCCAGGAACAGGAAGAAAAGGCTCCAGTCAGAGGGTGGCTGGGGAAGGCGTGACAGGCTCTCATGTTTAGTTGTTGAACAGTTCTTTGCTCCCTCACGAGAAGATCCTCAAGAAAATCCTCAAGAAGATCCTCGTAATTATGTCTCTTGATAGATACATTGAGGTCCTAACATCCAGTGTGACTGTGTTAGAAACAGCCATGAAGGAAGTAATAAGGCAAAATGAGCTCATTGGATAGAACTCTAATCCCATAGGACTGGAGTCCTTGTAAGAGGCAGAAATCCACACTGAAAAGCTATTGTGAGAACTCACTAAGCAGGGATAGAGATGCCCCACCAGAAAGCAACCGTGATCTGCCCTTGACCTCAGACTTCCAACCTCTACAGTGTTAGAGAAGACACTTTTGTTGTGTGTCAAATGTAGTCTCATGGGTTTCACGTGGCAGCACAAGAAGACTAATGTGCTCCCTCATTAGTGCCTTTCTAGACAGTGTGCAGAGAACTCAGACGTTCCGTTAACAGGCGTTTATCCTGAAAGACTGGCCTGACCGTGGAGGCTGGATGCCAGAGAACAGATATGTAATTCCAAAGCATATCCTCAGCTGTTTTTCATCTGCTTCAGCCTTCCACGTTGGGAGACAGAATGGTGTCAGCAGTAGTCAGGATTCGGAGTTCAAATACCAATGGAGAGCTTACTTGTGGCTTCAGTTAAGTTGTTTTAGCCTTGATTGCTCATCCGTAAAACAAGAGAAAAACCCAAGTAAAAATATAAAAACTAAAAAAGTGTAGCTTTTCATGTTTTGCTTGCTATTTTTATTAAACATTTTAAGTGTTAATTCGTGGAATTTAAGGATATTTTTACTGTGAGTATATAATAATTATGGAAGAAACATCTGTTTGTTTTCATTTTTATTTGTCCTTTCACAGTTTCATATATATATAATATGTATTCTGATGATAGCAATTCCCTCATTTCCACCTCAATTCCCCCTCCTTCTCTCTACAAGCCCCTTCCCATGTGCAAGAACTTCACTGTGTTGTTTTGAGACCCACTGATTTTCACCTAGGGCCATCCTCGTGACCGTGAGTGTGGAATATCGAGCCTGAATGAGCTCCTCAGTGGGTACTCTAATGACAGTGACAGTCACTCCCCCAGAACCATTATTAACATAGACTGGTAGGGTCTCTTCAGTTCATTACCACTCAACCATTGACATGAATAGCCCCAGACTTCTGTAGGTCAACCAAGGCAGCCACCGTGCTGTGAGATCATGATTTATTAGCTGTGCAGTACCCAGAAGACAATATTTCATGACCATTCTCTTCTGTCTCTTACATTAGCTCCAGCCCCTTTTCTGCATTCCCTGAGCCTTAGAGTTGGGTGATATAAATGTCTTGTGTAGGGCCGAACACTCAACCATCACTTATTCTCAGAGTCACGAACTGCACTCACCACCCCCATTGCAATGCAAAGCTTCTCTGATTCCAGCTAAAAGTGGCATATAGTCTGTTACTATAAATGTAAGTGTTCAGAAGGCAACTTGACACCATGACAATTGAGCTAAATGAAAGGAGTAATCTCACCACTATGATCTAAGATGACCCGGGCCATGTGTCTTTGGCCATGTTTACAGTACGCAGAATGAACTCGTTCCTGCGAATCAGGCCTCAGATCCAGTCAGAAAGGGTTGTTGCTTTCTTAATAGTTGTGAAATTATTGCATCAGCATCTACTTCTTCCTGGAAGATAAATATTGCTGCATGCCGGGCTAACAGCTGGGTAAGACAGTCTTAACCCCTGCAGACTGCATAGTATTTTGCAGCACTGTGAAAGCCAGCCAGCATGGAGGAAACTTCCCGCTCAGTTCCAGCAGGGTTTCTCTACAATTTGCAATCCATATACATGGCATTTTCAGCAATATAAACTTAGCAGCTAGTTCTAGTTCGGCAGCCCAGAGTTATTTTTCCCAGTCATGTCATAAAGGCAAAAATAAAAAGTTCAGTGATCATTTTTTATAAGATTGTCAAGCTAGGGACTAATATCTTTACTCAAAGCATTTTCAGTCCTAAATAAAAGTTTTCTAAAAAAAAAGATACCATGGGATAAATTTACTGTGCTCTCTAAGGGGTTCATTTATAACTTTCCTACTACTTTGCAACTACATGATATTTTTCTATATAGACTGTAAATGTTATACAGCTTTAAATGGCAATTTATTTAAATGTTCTTTAGAACTGTTATTTGATGTAATTAATATGAAATACATTAACTATATGTTTTACCTGATATAAATAAATGAAGCTTACTTCCTTTCTTTTGTCTATTTGGAGAGGAATTTTTATAAATTAAATGAATTGATAATTTTAAAATATCTTTTAAGAAGTGTGCTTGAAAATATTTAATATGTAAGACATTTGGATATATGTCCTAGTTTTTATTTTAAAAATAGGAAAATCTAGGGAAAAATCAAATGTTTGCCCATTTGTGATTTTTATTACAGAATAGATCATAAAATAACCTTGAAATTGAGAATCTTCAACGTTATAAGGAATGTTAAATAATTTAGGGTTGATACTTGATTTTTACAGGGCAAAATGGACTATTTTGATGAAATTAATGAGGCATCTTTGAAATATCAGCATTAGCTTTCAAAACAGTGGTATGTTCCTCAGGCAGTCAATAGAGGAGGAGTAATTCATAGATCCAGGGATTGCAGAAGATGCAGTAACGTGAGGGAGGTCCTGGCACTGCAAAAGTGTGTGTCAGAAAAGGGCAAACATCACCCGTCATCTTCTGCTCACATGCTTAGGCATGAAATGGATGGATCAAAGGATGGATCCAACTTTTCCTTTCAATGTTTCTGTTACGTTCGGACAGTCTTCTCGTACACAAAGAACTACTGGTGGATGAGATAAGCTAAGATCATTTGAAATCTAGATTTTAGTATGGGGAAGACAACCAATATTTAAACAACGTTGCTTTATAGGTGGTACTAAGTGAGAATAAGTCCAAGTGACAGAGAATTAGCAGGAAGGCTTAGGTTAAAGATTAAATTGTAGTGACTGCCCTGGGAAGACCTGTCTGAAGAGGATGCACTTGGATTGAGACCTGAGTGATATTAAGGAAATTCTATGCAAACACACAAGCGAAGAACATTCCAGACACAGGATGTAGGTCTTCAGGCAAATGCGTGGGAGAAATCAGAGTTATATAGATGCTAGCAGAATAGTGACATCATCTGACTCATGCTTGAAAAGATTATCTCGCCTGCTTACAACGAAGAGTGTCCATAAAATAAAACAAGACTGTCCCAAGACAGGCACTGGTGGACAAAACCAAAGGACAAGACATAAAAGGGATTAGCTTCCAACCACGGAAACTAGAATCAACAGCATTTAGTGTTAGATTCAATATAATGGTAGAAGGAGGAAGAGAACAATTTAGGAAAAAGTTTAACAAAACTTTATGCCAGACAGAAATACTTCCAACTTTTCAGACTATATGAGATCTGTTATAGTTGTTTAACTTAGTTGTATATATAAAAACAGTTGTAGGCAATACATAGTACATAGACTAAATATATCTGTGTTCTGATAAAACATATTTATAAATACATGCAGCTCATTTTGTAGATGATAGTTTTCTGATCTCTTGATTCAGAATTGTTTCTTGAATGCAGGAAAAATAATTCTCTTCCTAGAAACTTTATTATTCAGAAGCTCACAGGTCCAATGAAAACCCAGATCTTTGTCATCAATGTCATCTTTCATGACAGGATGGAAAGAGTAGGCAGTCCTGGCCTTGCTGAAGAAAGTACGGCATCATTCAGAGACTCACTACATTTGAGCCAATCTAATCATTTTAGAAACGAGCTAAAAGTAAACCAACAGACACTCAGATTATGGATTTGCTTAGATTTTTAAAAATTACACATTTGTTGATATTATTAGTTGAATATGTGGTGATAATTTGGAAGAACGGTGATTATTATCTGCTTTGCTTTTATGCATTGTTATTTATATACTTTGAATTTTCATTAGGTCTTTTTTATTGGTATATATGTACAGACGTATGCATACTTGTGCCACAATATTGGGTGAAAAGTCAGAGAAGAGCCCATAGGAATCAATTCTGTCCTCCCATCATGAGAGTTCCAAGGGTCCAATGCAAGCTTGGCTTCATTAATTTAATCATCTCTACATCCAAAAGCTACATTTTAAAATTATTGTACATGTATATAAAATATATATGTATATAATATATATAACTCAGAAAATTACTTTCTCATTTAAGATTTTCCATTTATTCTCTGTCTTATAATATTCAATTGTTTAGAATAGATTATTGACTTATATAAAGATGGAACAAAGAAAACAAATCTGCTTCAAATAAGAGATGAATTTTGTAACCATATTTGGAGTTTGAGAAGTTATTTGGAGGTTCTAGTACGGGATTGCAGTTACTCATATACCCTTGACTGAAGATCACTCTTCTTCATATCAGGGAAGGTCATCCGTGGGCAAAGTCATCCTCTTCCACCTTCCATGGAGTGCACAGCTTTAGGAAAGACACATATGTGACAGTGGGGGAGGAAAGAGACACCAGCCTAAGGGGCCAGATCCACTGAACACCCCAGCAATCAAAGGAGAGACAGATGTCACAGCCAGATTGCACCCTATTCTGAATTTAAAAGTCTTCCTAGTTTTATTTTCATTATTATTTTTATTATATTTTAACTCACTGAGCCTAATACCTACATATGATTACTAAAAATTTCATAAAATATAGTAAATCATGAGGACTTAATATCAATATATTTTTATATTTAAATGCATACACATGAGTTATAAAAAAGGCTTTATAAACTGTAAATTATGTTTAAATACTTCTCTTTATCAACAACAGTTTCAGTCCTTGATCCCTGCACTCTACTAATTTCGACTTTTGTCTTCCTGAGAGTTTTAAAGCCTGTTTCCCTTTAGACAAGGTCTCATCATATTCCAGCTGAAGAACAAAATTATACACATTTTAGACATACCGCTGAGTAATCAACTCCCTTCAGAACGATGTTTTGGTTTAATAATGAAAACATCTTAATAGCTGAAATTATTACCCACTGAGTCAATCACCAGAATGTCCTCCAGCAGACACATTTCCTAGAATGAGTAGCATCCTTTCCAATGATGCCTCTTAAGAAAAATGTCTACAACTGTTAACCTGCTTGATGGGAAAGGGTCATTATTTCCTTTCTCACTTTCTCTTGCTTTCTTTCTGCCCTCTTCTTCCATCTGTCCCTTTCACCATTCTTCTTTCTCCCTTCCTCTCTGGCTTTCTTCTCCCTCTGCACCTTGCAGTTGTCTTGAAACTACCAGTATTAAATTCACGGGAGACGTGACTTGTTCTCCTGTGGTCCTGCATTTGTGATTCTACATTCAAATAACACCATTTTGGTCACTTGCTGTAAAGAATCCTCCCTTGACATTTCAGAAAGATTTATTTACTTTATTTTCTGTGTATGGGGGTTTTTGCCTGCATGTATGCCTGCGTAGCACTGTGTGCAGCACCCAAAAACGCACAAATAGGGTCTCAGGTTCCCTGGAATCAGAATTACAGGTGATTGTAAACCCCATGTGGGTACTCTGAATCAAATTCAAGTCTTCTGGAAGAGCAATCAGTGCTGTTAAGTACTGAGCTGTCTTTCCAGCCCCTGCTTGACTTGTTAAAATGGGATTCCTTTCCCAGAAAATTTAACGTGCAAGTGTATCTACAGCTGCTTGCGTCCATTGAGGTATGCTGTTGAGACCACCTGAATTAAAGAGTTTTACATAATAAAAGCTCCCTACTTTCTTATGAAATTGAACCTACAGTACATATGAAATTGACTATTTTGTTTTATAATACTGAAATATGAAATATGTATGACTATGATTTTAAAGAATTTAATGATTTATCTGTAGTTATTTGTTTTTAGAGCTGATAATTTTTTTCTATTCATTCAGTTGCGAAGGTTGTCAAGAGATCTTACTAAGATCTTCAGACTATAAAAATGATGACAGAAGTCATTTTTGTTAGACAAGTCATGCCAAAAGAAATATTTAGAAAGGCAACCACCACTGGATTCTCTAGAGTAACAGAATGTATAGAATGAATCTCTCTCAGAGAAAGAGAGAGAGAGAGAATACAGATAGACAGATAGATAAAAGATAGACAGATGGATGGATGGATGGATGGATGGATGGATGGATGGATGGATGGACGGACGGACGGATGGACAGATAAGATAGATAGAATCCATATATGTACCCATATATATGTATCCATAGGCTTATCGGCTGTGGTCCAGCTAATCAACAATGGCTGCCTATGAATAGAAGGTCCAAAGTCCAGTAGTTGTTCAATCTACAAGGCTGGATGTCTCAGCTTAGCTTCAGGATATGCCAGAATTCCATAGCAGAAGCCTTTAATGTCAGTAAAAGAATGGACTTCCTCATTAGAGCAAACAGGCAGAGAGAGAGCAAGCTTCCTTCCTCCATGCCCTTTATATTGGCTGCCAGCAGAAAGTGTGATCCAGATCAAAGGTGGATCGTCCTACCTCAAAAGATCTGGATGAAAGGTTTATTTTCTCACCTCAAAGATCCAGATTAGAAGTGGCTTCTTCTGCTTCAAATGCCCACTCATTTGGGTTTTAGTTGATTCCAGATGTTGTTAAGTTGACAATCAAGAATAGCTCTTCACAACCACTTGTAGTATTATGTCCTCAAAGACCTGTTTGACAAGGGTCCACATAGACGTTATGTATTCCTGAAAGGGAAAAAAGTGTGCAACAAGTGGTGGAGAGCCTTCCTACTAGGTGCACGGCCATTGCTTCAATTGCCAGGACTGCAAATAAACAAACAAGTCAACAAATAAATTTGCTAATTAATTCTATAATTCTACTACATAGCTTATTAAGGTATCTTTAGTTATTTATTTAAGTTCTACCTCTTAAAGTACTTACTGTTAGCTCTCCATCTTTTATTTTTTAAAATTCACTTACATATAATAGCTGACTTTTTTGTTTTAAAGTATTTACCATTTTATTAGAATCTAATTATTCAATGTTGTAATATTCTTTTGACCAAGATTGTCCTTCAAAAAAAATTATTTACAAACAATATATGACCCTAAGTTCCCAAAGACAAAAATATGATCTTTGGTATGGTTTATCATGAAAAGAAATACTGTATGTTCAATCTACAGTTTAGAGTAGCAATATTGTTTGTGTACACAGTTAGCATACTTCCTGCTTTACTGTGTATATGTGTCTGTGTGTTTATGTATGATATCAGATATACATAGATATTCTACAACATTTGTACATATAGTGACCTATTCATTGTTTAAATATTGCTTAAAGTTTTAAAAAATAAAATGAAATATGTATGCAGTGATGCGAAGTTAAAAATAATATTGAATCATAGGTATTTAATGGCTCTGACTCTAAATAATAGCATGGCTATACTGAGAGCAAATTAAAGACACTCCCCTGATGGCATGCCACTGCATAACTAAGCCCAGTTTTGGATATTACAGTTTCTCTGAAACCAGACTTGCTCCAAGTTTAGTTATGGACCAATATATTCTATGGGAAAACAAGTAAATTAATCATATAAAGAATAATGCTGCTGGGTATAGTGGCACACACCCAGAATCCTACCAGCCAGAAGGCTGATAAAGAAGGATCATGAGTTCAAGACAACTTTTGCTGAATAATAAATTCTAGGTTAGCCTGGGCTTTAGCGTTGAAACACTGTCTCAAAACAAACTAGCCCAGGGGCCTAGGGTAGAACCAAATACTACTGTTCTTTCTTTAAAAATAGCAAGAAAATAACTCCTAATGATATTCTGCTATACTCATATCCCAGTGTCTTGCTCAACCGTCATCAGAGAAGCTTCCTCCTACAGCAGATAGAAACAAATACAGAGATCTAAAACCAGACACTATAGAGAGAGTGAAAGACCTGGAAACACTCAGCCATAACCAGGATGTCTCCATCAAATCCTTTTCCCTCAGGGTTCAAGGAAACCTGTAGGATAGGAGGCAGAAAGAGTCTAAAAAACCAGAGGGGATTAGGACACCAAGATAACAAGGTCCCCTAAACCAGTACAAATGAATAACTCTGTTATGTAAAAATTCATATTTTGGAATGAGATTCTTGATTTTCAGGGCCAGTGTCTCAAAACTTCCTTTGTGTCTCCTTTTGCATATCAGTATGACTGTGCTGAGCACGGCAGAGCAGTGACCCAGCTCCCAGATGGCTGACCATTGGGGATCTGAGGGAACAGCTGCCCCTCATCTGTTGTTCCTCTCCTCTTTAGAGTTGTTTTTGCAAGCGTAATTATAAGTGAAAGCAGTTAAGTGACTTTGAAATTTAAATCATCAGATTTTCTGCTGTGTTTCAGGAACTGACCAAGCATAATTTATTATTTCATGCGCACTCAAACTGTATGCCCTTTAGAGATTAAGATTATGAAAAGGCTGTGGATATGAGTCAGTCTTCCCCAGCTTGGTCTAGAATGTAAGAGACCCTAGATTCAACCCCCAGGTCTTCCAAAAAGAAATCGTACAGATGGAACGGGGAAGGTAAAATGCTTGGTGTATAAGTGTGAGAGCTAAAGCGCAGCTCCCTGGTGCTCACCCAAAGCCAGGCCTGGCCTAGAAGCCTATCTGGAACCCTGTGCTTAAAGTAGAGACAGGTGATTCCCCAGAGCAAACTGGCTAGAAGAAACAAATCAGATTCTGCTTTGAGACTCTGCCTCAATATGTAACACTGGAGGAAGATCAAGGAGGAAATCTACCATCAGCCTCTGGACTTCATGTGTGAACACACACCCACACACCCATACACATGTACATACACACACAAACAGCAACATACACATGCATATACAAAAAATATAGAGGTAGAAATCATAATTTAGTATATTACCTTAAAGCTCCCTAGTAAGAGCCTATATAGTACTAATTTACTTTTATCATTATCGTCAAAGCGTGGTGATTTGAATGGAACTATAGTATAGATTTTTGAATAGGAAAGAGAACAATCACATCCTTCCTAGGAGTCCATCACATTTATTTACTGGGTGTAAGATTTGGGGTGGGCTTCTAACTTTGTCACAAATTCACCAATAAAATGGAGGTGCTACTAACTTACAACATATTGTATAGTACTCGTCAGCACTGAGCAATGCCTGGTATAGTCGCCACTCATCACTGTGACCAAATGCCTGACCGGAAGAGCTTAAGGAAAGAAAGATTCATTTCCGCTCACTATAAAAGAGGGTTTGGCTGTGCTTACATGGCTCCATACACTCAGACAGAATTCTATAGCAGATGAGTGAGGCAAACAGAAACCACGTAGGCACCAGAGACAAGATACTGCCAAGGACCTGGCCTAAGTGACCATTTCCTCCAGGGGTGGGTGTACTACTGATGAAAGTTGCCAGAACCATATGAGACCTGAAGTTTTGGTTATTATGTGACAGTCCAGACAGATTTCTATCGAGTTTCTTCTGTGTTTCTCATCCAGTCTATTCAGTGGTTGCCAAAATGGCATGTGCAAAAGAGTTATTGCATCTGGCTGTATTCAGTAAATTTCAAGAGAATTCTAGTATGTGTGTATTCATTACCTTTTTTTTCTCTATAACATCTTAAAGTTTAAGCATATGATAGATAATGCTTCACTATATAAAGTAAATCTAAAGAGAGTTCTTGGTACATAGTCAATATTGAATAGGTTGGCTTTAAGTAGTTAATCTTCCTACTTCATGGCAAAGTGAGTTTGTTTTCACTTTCTTAAATAGGTTAATTTTTTTATAATTCTTAATTTACCTATAATGATTATTTTCTTTCTTTTCAATGGAGATGCCTCTGCTGCTTGCCTTCTAAAGGTTGCATGAAATTAATAAAAATTAATGCTAGTTAGTTGACAGAGTAGGCATTCCTTTATTGGTAGATTTTTTTGTTATTTATTTGATAAGGGGATTGACTTACAGTTAGCATAGTCTATATTTCAGTCCACCCAGTTGGCTCAATTTCTGTTTTTGCCAGACATGGTTGTTAAATGTGATTAGATGTTGGGTACAGAGGTTGACCAGATGGAAGAAGCCCCTGACCTCATAATTATCACCACCTGATGAGAGGAAATTCTGCTATCTAACATAGTGTTTAGCAATGTATCTAAGTTGTTTGAATTTACTTTTATTAAGATGCTTTTAAATCATTTCACTATTCATGAATGGTTGCCATTATCCTGACTTTGCAGAGGACTTAACTTGATCACTCTGGTTTTCCTCTGACAGCTCATTCAAGCATTTGATTGGAGGATTGGATGATGTTTCGAACAAAGCATATGAAGATGCAGAAGCGAAAGCAAAGTAAGTGAAACTCACTTTGGGGACTTTATCTTGATAAAAATGATTTTAATAGGATAAGGTCAAATATTTGGACTTCATGTCAGTGCTCTGGCAGTAAGATTCTGATTACTTAAAAGAACTATTAAGCAAACTTGTTATACAATAAGCTTACCTTGGATGTCACTTTTTGACATGAATTCTTAAGTTTGTAAAGATTAACTCAAGAAGGTAAGTGGTAGTTTCAAATCCAATGTAAACAATTACAATAAAGCATGTAATTGTCAGACTGAATTTACTTTCTGATGGTATTAGATGCTAACTATCTCATTAATTATAATTTTATATAAATACAATTCTTGTACAAGGATGATTTGCTAGAAAACAAAGCTTTAATGTTTGACAAAGATGTGATATATTCAAGATTCTTTTATTTCAAAAAAAGTATGTTACTTTAAAAAACATGGTCTTCATAATCCTCCTACTTCTCACCAATACAACTGACAATTCATATCCTATAGGACAGCAGAAGGATTAAACAGATAAAATTTAATGTTAAGTCCATATTCATGCCAACATTTTATCAGAAACTTTGTAGTGACCTCAAGCACAAAAGAAGTAAAATATTTTCCTCCGAGAATCCAAGAAAATAACATTTGACCTAGAAGTAAAATATTAAGAACTGCAAATATGCAAATAAGATGCCTAGTGGCCATCTTAAAAATGTGAGCAGCTACTTCAGACTTACAGAAAAAGCCACTGTCTTGTAGAACACAGTCCATCTGCTCTGAATTAAATCTGTTTCCTTGCTGCTCTGGGTAGATGAATTTCACATAATTCCTATCGTTCAAGTAGAAGTCGATACCAATCTCAGCCTTAAAATCACCAGTGGTGGGAAAGTGACTGTGAATGAGACCCTTTTTAACATCTATTGGCTTTGTAGAAATAACAGCGAGACTGTCTGAGTTCAGACCACTCGTGGATTCACTTACACATGGGCCACGTCAAGGGAATAAAGAAACGAGTGTACTTAATCCAGATTTAGACAGTTAGAAGGAAGATCTGACCACCGTTGGCCACACAGTAGTATAAACCAGAACAAAAACTAAGCCTTTGTCCCTCTGCTCTCTCTTGGTCATGACTCCCAACACCTGTCTCTCAACCTCAGATAGCATATTTTTAAAGTGGTAGCTACTGCTGCATTTTAATTGAGGGCATTATGCAAAGCCTTTGTAAATTGTTACAAAAGTAGAAGACCTTGTTGAGGTAATCTTTGGAAACATGCTTTGACATGACCATGATAACAGATATTAATTATTCCATATGCATGAAGATATTTTGCATGATTAAGAAGTATTTAATCTTTTATAACTTCTCATATGTATGTAGTAATTTGTTAAATCATACTTAAATATCCATACATACAGTTTAATAAAACAATAACAGTTTGACTAAACAGTTATAATTATGGAATAAGAAATAATAAAATGACTGTCTACAACAAG
Source organism: Myodes glareolus (assembly GCF_982192425.1). Lineage (NCBI taxonomy): Eukaryota > Metazoa > Chordata > Mammalia > Rodentia > Cricetidae > Myodes > Myodes glareolus. Next base: position 31,425,557 of record NC_142032.1, read on the forward strand.
ATACTTCCCAATGTTGTTTGACCAGTAGATTTGCTAGACTATAATTTGAACATCAGGAAACAAACATACAGTCTTAGGGTATACAGTGTGTTTTTATATATGTATTAATTAGAAACTGATTACAGTAACTAAGCTTACTAACCCCAACTATCACCTCACACAACTTTTGTGTATGTGGTGAATTGGTCAAATTCTGATTAAATTAGCCACTGACATATTCAATAACCGCAGGCTTGACTGGAATTACTAATTTGGCTATCTATGGATAGGTCCAACTACCAGATTGTATCATTCACTAGTCAGATTAACCAACAATTAGTTGAACTATGCACGGGATCAAACTTGCTTATAGAGACCTCTGATTAGATCAGTTGCTAATCTTCTCAATTGCTGGTGAATAGACCTCTACTCAGACAGTCTGCTGTCTCAGAAGTCTCATTTTCTTAGCAAACTTCATCCAGAAAAGACTTATATTAAATTGTTGGATTATTACTAAAACCAAGTGAATGTATCCTTAATATCCTTTAATGTTAATCATTACTTAGAAAGTATAAATAATTTGCTTAAAAAAATCAACACACATCCCTGATCTGAATTCTAGAGAGAATGATAATAAGACGTTCATCTTTGAAATTGTCTCATAACAAACAAACATTAGATTATATTTGTACGGTGCTAACAAGAAGCATCAGAAGGAGTCCGACGTAGTTGTCATCTCACAGTCAGATGTCCTGACTCAGAGGAGGCAAACTATGAATTTCCGTGAGGTAAGCGTTTTATCTACACTAGCAAGCTCAGACATCTATTTGCGTTACCGCTGCTGTCTCTTTCCGTTGACTTTCTTCCCTTTAAATACATCCACATTCACTAGGTATTTCAGGAATTTTAAAAGTATTGCTTGGACCATTTAGAGACATCTCTAATTGGTCTAAATTTCCTGAATAATTCTGCTAATGCCCCTACATTTCTGTGTAGATTATGAAACCCAGAGCAGGTACAACAGCGGCGATGATTAGACTCCACTGTGTAAACTGAACTTTTTCAAGGCCCCTTTGGTTTTGCAAAAGCCATGAAGTTTGGGGTTAATATTTCTTAAAACTCCGCTAAAATAATCATGTTAATTACTAATGCATGAAGATTATTTTTCATGTTTATTCATATTTGGGACAGAGGACATAAAAGCAGGACTGATTGTCACAACTGATTCCTTTGCAACATTTAAAACTCAGAGACAAGGAGCTCATTACCTATTGGCATAGTACTCTCAATGGCAGACTGATTGCCCTCAAGTGAACATACTATTATTCTCATAAAACCTGTATTGATTATGGAGATCAGACAGTCCAGGAAAACTGGCTTGAAAGAAACCTTGACTAGAATGATTTTCAAAGTTCTTCTAATGAAGGATGTGTCCTCTGCCTACATTTTTTCCTAAAGAAAGAACCGTAATTTGTATATTGTACATTTTACAATCAACTTAGCTTATCATAAAAACCTTTATGGTAAAAATCACACTCTTAAAGTTGTTCGCATATGCCAACGTTATGTTCTCAGGTTAAGGGCTTATAGTGGGCAGAAAATTAAATGCTCTTTTCATTTATGCTGCTGTTTATTACTGTGAAAATGTTTGGTAGTTTTACTTTTTATAAAAATATTATGGCAAGATAGAGAAAGAAAAAGGAAACCAACCAAGCCAATCTAACATATGCTCCTAACTCCCTTTGCATTCTAGTTACACTTCCATGTTTTACATATTGTTTTTCTCCATTTAGTGCCATCACATTATAAACATACAGCAGCATTCTGGGCTCTGCTGATATGGTCTTAGTAGCTGCCCGGGAACACAGTGAATGGAAACCTAGTTTTCTAGATTGATGCAAGTTAAAGCCTTATTCATTCAGTTTATTTTTCTTTTCAACATAAGTTCTCAATCACGTCTGAAACACAGAACAACAAAAACAAAACCTCGCCAATAGCAAAAGCCAGCTACACATATGGGCCATCCAGCTGTGCGAATTTCTCTGTATCATGCATCCCCAGAAAGCGCCAGTATTTTAGACCAGTTTGTCCATCTGCCACCTACTCTCTCCTGCTGCTTCATCTTAGAGCCTGGGGATACCCATATCTAGGTACTTGCTCTGAGATATTCTGAAAGTTGTATCAGTAGACTGGTGTATGCATGTAGTAACAACCTAAGATGATGAGAATTAGTATTGTTCTCCATGAGAATCTCATCATGCTAAAATCCCATGTGAAGTATGCCCATGTTTTATATCTTGCCATGTCACTTGTCATATAGACCTTGACTCCCTCTGACAACTCATAGCTCCCCATGCACCAACCTCACCCCATGTTCATTCATTTTTTATAGACATTGATTTACTCAACAGATACTTTCTGTATGCCTATAAAGTCCCCCCTCCCCATATATCAGGGACCAAAACAGACATGCTCCTTGCTTTCATGCTATATTTGGTCTCGTGTAAGAGAGATAAGCAATCACTAAGACAAGACTTCTATGATGAAGTGATGTTATCAGAACATTTGAGCTGAATCTTGAATAATTAGCTGATGCTAGGTAGGCATTAGGTGAAGTGGACTAGGTGAGAAGGTACGGGGAGAATTACAGAGTAAGAAGCATTCACATGGCAAAGGAAACTCTGGAAAGGACCAGCGAGAATGGAGAGCAAGAGGATCATGAAGCTGGGGTTGATTGCTGAGAAATTTAGCTTTTAAAAGTCAGGAGAAACAGTCAGAAAGACTGTGGAGACACGAGAGGTACGAAGAAAACCAGATGTGTATGATGTCATTGCGGCCAAGAGCAGAGTAATGTGTCTTGGTCCTTTTGGGCTGTGATGCCATGAAGTGATGAATAAGACCAAATTTGCCAAGACCCCCTGGGATAGCCCTGTTGCTTTGCTTCGCGACTCCATCCTGTATCAAATTGATTCACTTGTTTTTCAGAAGAAAATGTTGTATTTTAGGGAAAAAGAGGAGAGGATATTCAAGAGAGAAACATCTTTTTTTTTTCAAAAAGAGTCAAATCATCTTTTAGACAAGAGGTTTATGAAAATTGTCAATAGGCAACGCAGTGGAACAAGAGGGGTTTGGAGAATTTCAGTCCTGCTGGTCAAGGCAAGGTGCGTGCTACTCTTAAAGATTCCAGGGGAATGAGGAGGTCTAGCACAACTAGAAAGCAGGCTTAGTTAACATGTGACCGTGGTACATCCCTGAAGTAGAGAAGCAGGGCATATGTGACTCAATATTCAAGGCAAGAGTTACTCTACCTGAGCAAGCGAGTGGGGCTTGGTTAATGTGCATGACCCTTTCACGTGGACCTAGTTAGGCTACCTCTCACCAGCAGGTAGTGAGTGAGTCCTACTTACACAGCCCCTCTGCTTTGGGCTTCATCACCTGGAGAGCCTGAGTTTTCCAGCAGGATCCATCTAACAGCTTCGGCTAGCACAGGCCGAACAATTTAAAATAAGCGAGAAAAGAAAATTAAGATAAGGAGCCAAAAAACCAAACGCAGATGCAAAACAGAGCACCTCTATCGCTGTATAAGGAAACAATAACAGACAAAGACTTGACAGGCACCAGAACCCTGACTTATTGTTCCTGAATAATAAAATACCACAGTCACCGCTCCGTTCCCCTTTGTAAGAATTAACCAGAGCATTGGCGCAATCCCTCGGCTTTATATTGAGACAATCCTGTTCTCATGATTAGTGTTCATTGATGAAGCTTCCCTTTGGTTTACAGGCTCATTTGCAAAGCAAGGTTTTCATCTGTTTGATATTTTGCCAGTTACTTTTGGTGGTGAGCCTTGTTCTTCGACACAACATGACAGTAGTAAAAGACCTCTCCTTCTATTTCATTAGCAGACGAGGCCTTCACTTGCTCATTCTCTCTGCCATAGGGAGGTTCCTTGCTCTCTGGCAGCAGATCTTGCTCAGGGCTTTGATCATTAACTCAAAAATGCCAAATGCCCTTAGAGGCACAAAAGGCCATGCAAATCGGAACTCAATAAACATATGATTTCAAATGTGCAATCCTGTTAACAAGGGACTGATGTTTTGAGCATAGACTTTGAAATTCAGACCCTTCTCCCCCTCCCTTTTTACTGGATTTTCCTCCTCCCTGGCCTCTTGGAACAAAAACCTTAGCGTTCCCACAATCTTATCAACAATTTACTTTAAACAACACAGTCTTGATCTAAGCAATTCCCAAGGAAATGGGACTAGAAAATTGTTTCTTCCCCTGTGGAAAGAATTCAAGTGAGCAATATCCTGTTCCCAAATGAGAATGCTATGCCAATTAAATGGCAACCACGCTGTGAATGACATCCCGAACTCGTCCTCAGACTGGAACTGGGAACCTCTTGACCACTTGTCGGTTGAGCTGTTAGAGGATAGCCCCAGAGTCTGGGCAATAAAAATTACTTTCCATTTTATTACAGGGCAAAGGGTAAGAAATAAGAAATTTTTGCAGCACTTGGCCCTGAGGTCAGTTTTTAGCCTGGCAAGAGCCATTTGCTTTTGAATTCCAGGACATGTTGACAGTCTAACAAGGGCTATAGACTAGTTTCTAAGACCACCAATGCCAGCATTAGTATTTCAGTATGACTTGAGGTTTCAAAGAGCATGAAGTAAATTTCTCCCTCAAGGATGATGAAACTGATTCAGTTACATTTTTAAAATGTGATTTCAACATAGAAGTACCTGGTCTTGAATAGAAACTTTATAGCTATTTCATTTTTTTAAAAAATTAAAGCTCTCAAAGGCAATTGGCTAATTTATTTTGCACTCTGCTTGTCTTTAAGACTTCCCAGGTAGCAAGACTTTAAATATGGGATCCCAGGATGCCCTTGCATGCAACCTTTTCTAATTGGCAGATAGAGGACTGAAGATGACCAAAACTGTAGTGCTGCTGACTAGTTTGGCAAATATCGATGGATCAGTGGGTTGTCAACTCTATTTATTTCTTCTAAGAAGGCTGCAAATCAAAAAACGGACAAATGAACTGGACAGATAGTTTCCCCGAAGAGAAACACAAATGGTCAGTGCTATTTTAAAGACTGTTCAGTCTCCTTAGTCAACAAAGAAAGAAAAATTAATACTACCTTGAGATGCCATCTCACCCCAGTCAGGAAGGCTGTCATCAATAAATCTGACAGCTGATGTTGGAGAGGATGTGGAGAGAAGGGAAGGCAAAGTCTCTGTTAGTGGCGTTGCAAATTAATACAGCCATGGGAGAGATCAGTTCGGAGATTTCCAAAGACATTAAAGAAGGACCTACTCTATGGTCCGATATTTCACCCCTAGGCATATAAGTAGAGAACTATATACCCTACCATGGAGATATTTGCACCCCCATGTTTATTATTAATTTATTTGCTATAGCACAGAATTGGAATCATCCATATATATATATATATATATATATATATATATATATATATATATGGAGAGAGAGATACAGAGAGAGACAGTGAGAGAGAGACAGAGAAACAGAGAGAGAAAGCACAACTATTCCATCTCTAAAGAAAATGTTTAAAGTATTTGATATCAAACATAGTCATACAATTGTACCTAGAAGTAGTCTCTGCCCTGCTGGTCTCCCTGGACTGTTTTTTTTAAATACTTTTTTGACCCACCTGTTCCTGAAACCACTTATAAAGTAATCATTTGGTGGCTTAGTATCAGTTACAATTGTTTGGTCAATATCTTAAGTTTCTTACTGGCTAGCTCTAACTATTAAACTAACCCATTTTTATTAATCTGTATTCATCTCAAAAAAATACATCCTCAAAAAATACATGTTCTCCTTCATATTTGTAATCTAACTAAAACTATATGTATATATGAACAAATGTGCATACCGGGACAGCATATCATAGCAAGAAATGGTTAGATATTAGGAATGTGGAAAGATTGAATGCAGAAGCAATGGTCATAACTCATGAAAGAGGATATAAAGCTAATTATTTTTCTACATCTAAATCTCTTATGGATTTTTAATTTTTCTTCATGGATAATTGCAATAAAATGTATCTGATAGTGAAGGTAGAATCTCCAATATGAAGTTGCACAGCTTCCTTTCAAAATGGCTCCTCTGATTGTGTAGAAGGTTAACTTTGCATCTGGTTAATTTGGGTATGTGATTTATTTATTTGCACATCTTTATAATAAAAGTATTTTTGAAAAATTAAAATAAAAAGGAGGTACATGTCCTTCCCACTATCTCTATATTCTTCCATGATAATTGAAAATTATTTTCAAAGCCCCAAGAGGGCTTTAGACTCTGGATAATTAGGTCCCATATAACAATAAAACTGGCTTTTCCAGTGCCCCAAACTTGCACAGCATTCAAGCAATCCAATGCATGTATCCTTTTTGTATTATTCATGTCCTAATTTTGCTTGTAATATTTTGAACGCATAAAGACAAAATACAATCCAGTGTATCTCTATGTGTTTTTGGCAGTTTCAAGTGACAAATACCATTTGACATAAAAACTCTTTCTGTGACTTACATGGATAGAGCATGTGTCTAATTCTGCTTTGTGAGTTGAATGTGGGTGTATTTAGAGAGACAGTCTGTGAGTGATGCTAGCCAGCTCTTGGCCAGTTGACCTGGCTGATGTATTGATAAGGTTGTGTACACAGTGAGTGGAGCATCACTAGGAACTGGGAGCAACATCTTCTGACAGAACCGTGTGAACTTGAGCAAGCATGCTAGCCCTGTGGGACAGTGTCCTGATCTGGGGGGGGGGGGAGGGTCCTAAAACCCTCCCTGGCTTTCTACTTCAGAAGGTGCATTCTTGGGCGCTCTTTCGGGACCTGGCTCCCCTTTAGACAACACCACTTTCACTGGCTTCTAAGCTGATAAAGACATCTCTGTGGCACTAACAGAAAACAAACATAAGAATCAACAAATAGCTATGTATTTTTTTCAAACAGTAAGTTATATTTCTCCCCTTTTCTAATTTTAGGTATTGCTCATACTACTTACGCCATTTAAAAGAATTACTTAAAAAATCAGGCAGACTTGCTTGAAGTTAGTTATGGTAATTCAGAAGGGTTAAATAAATTAGCCCATTGAAACAGAATTTTTCATTTTCACCGTTATAAATAGATTTTTTTCTCTTTCTGATATGACATTTAGATATGATAATAAGCTAGGCTATCTTTCAATAAAGAGCTATTAGAAAATTATAGAGTACTTTTGAAACTGGGAAATGTTATAGTAATGTTTCCCAATGAATCCTTTCAGAAAGAAATAATTTTTAAGTAATGACTTAAATGGCGGCACAAATCAGTTTTGATATAGTGAACATAATATACGTTGCTAATTTACATTTTTAAATTGTTATTTGAAGAAGACACGCTATAGAATTGGAGTGCGGCTGTTGCTCCGAGCCATTTGCATGTAGCTCACCATTTGCCTCCAGCGCATAAATTACAGGGTTAGTCAATTTTGTAAAGCACATCCATCACTTCAGGCATCCAGCCTGCTCCCTACTTTATGAAACATGCAGAGAGATGCCATTGCTTTAGTCTCACAATTGGGGCAAGCAGTTTAGACCTTCTCAATAAGTTACTGACTGAGCACTTTGGCTAGTTGTGATCCTATTGTACTTGAAAAGGAAATAAGACAGCTTCTGAAAATTAATGACTCTAAGATCAGTTTGAGTTTAAGAGCTTGCAGTAGTCAGGTCTAGTAGTGATTCTCCATCTGTTGTTTATGGGGTGTAGAAAAAAAAATCTCAGCATAGTATGCCTGTTATAATAATAAACTTGATTTATAGAACTGTCAATTTCATCCAAAGAGTGTGTTTTCTGAAACCAGATTCTCTGCTCATCACATTAGTGTGGAAATGATTCATGTAGACTCGGGGTTTTCTTTCTCAAACCTGCTAACTTTATTATAAAAACAATTAAATGAGCGATGAAGAATGTTTTAGATTGTCTATCAACTTTACATTTCAAGCGGACCCAGAAGTTTCCTGCAGTCTCAATAAATGGCCACCACATCTCTACATGAACAGAGACCAAATGATGGCTAGGAATTTTGACAGTATAAACTAGGAGGCCGTGTCAGGAAACTGTTTCCAAGTAGTTATTATTCGTATTTTCTTTTGCATTGACATAAATATCAGAGCAATAATTTCACAAGCTAGTTAGGGAGCAGGGAGGACGTTTAAGAAAGTGAAGCTACCAGAGAAGCATTGAATTATATTCACGCACATTCAACCAATGGAAACATTTGCGAAAAGGATCCATAAGCTTACATGACCCAGTGATAGCTAGTGTTTGTGAAACATTCTTCAGTTTTCACATAATGAAAATACTGCATAATGATTCACGTTTTAAGAACACGTTTCTGTGAGGACATGCCTATAATTGTGAGATTATGACACCACTTTTAATAACGTGAGTGCATACCATCAGCTATAACACGAAACACAACCGCATTGTTCAGGGTATGTTAGTTTAGTTCATATTTTCAACTATTTATTTCCTCTAGACGTCACACGAGAGATCACAAAAGTCAAAGGAAAGTGCTTTTTTCTCTGAAAAGAACACATGTACTTAAAAACCAAACAGATAATTTTGAAAACAGAAACTCTTAGACCGATGCTTTGCTGTTTGGCTGAAGGCAAAGCACACTATCTACTTTACATAATTTTCCTTTTAGATATATTGTTATTAAATACACTTCTATAATATTTGATTTTGAAAACTTTGCTTTTTCAATAAATGCCAATGGTCAAGTAAATAAAAAATAAGGAACTCATTTTTTCCAGTTGTATCATAAGAATCTGCCAACATTTGATCCTGTGTAAACTACTAAAATAGTTTAAATATTATCATATGATTTCCCATCCTGTGATTAGTGGGGTATTTCAGAATTGGGTGACTGTTGCTAGGTATCCTCTTACATTATTTAATCCAGGTTGATGACTGCCTTCTAGATGCACCAGGATTTAGCCATCAATCTCCATCATGTAAATGTAATAATAGTTTCAAAAACAGTATGACTCAATACATTTATTGATAATCTGATTTTATAAGTCAGTCTTTTGCCATTATTTGTAACTGTAGAATAATCACAGCTGTCTGTATCAATATAGGGTTTTCAATCTTAGCCCAATTTCAGGCTGGGTAAATTTAACATTTGAATATAGGGAGAATATCTGGTAAGATTCAGGGTGTTTAACCACTGACCTCTGACTCCTGGATGTCAGTACTGTATCATAACCCTCAATTCCTGAGTTACAACAATACTTCAATTTATCAACACTGGGGAGCAGCACAAGATTATGGGTGAAACACTGAAAATCTGTTACTTATAGGTATGGGGGGGGCGATACTCCACTTCAACTGAAATGTTTAGTTGTCGGAATGATATCATACGTGTCAGGATTTTAAGACTTTCATTTTCAGTTTTGAGATATAAGATGGGATAATTAATTAGCAGATTCTGGTTCATCAGATGCTGAGTCTTTGGGTTTAAGATGTCAGCACCGGTAGGTTAACTGAAGCTGGAGAAACACTCTCATTTAGAGAAAGGACATTGTTGGCTCGTGTTTTTTAGACTGGAAGTTGCTTATCATAAGAGCCTCAAAAGTAATTACTTGTTAGACTGCAGTGAGTTTCATTACATTCATATCATTTCATGGGCTATAATTTCAAAACCTGGCATCATATTAAGAAAGGAAACATGGAAATAGATTTACATAAAATGAACCTTCACTATTACATTGGTAACATATTACAAATGCTTATTGTGAAGTTGGATGTATTACAAAGGAGAATAGGTTACAGGCAAAAAATAGAGGTGCTTTAGAATTCTGAAAGGCATGTATTTAATGAGTCTCCTCAACTACTGCAGGCAGACACATTTTTGCATTATACATTTTGTGGACACCGTTTGATTAACTTTTAAAAATAAAGGGCCTGGCATTCTTTAAATCCCTCCTCTGTGATAATGGCTAGCAATCCATTCCACCAGCACAATGCCATGCTGCCGTCCTGATGCCTGCTGACATGATCTCAGTTTCTCATGTGCTTCCAAGAGCCACATTCTGGTTGGTTTCACTTGCTACGGATCGAAGAAACAGCTGGAAATCATTGAAATTACTAGGGAGGCACAAACCCTCCATTCTATGAGTTTCCAGCGTGTAGGGCAGGGACCTGGTGAAATTTTGATGTTTTTGTTTTTAAAAACAAAACAAAAAAAACCCAAAAGACAAGAATGACTTAAGAATCCAAAAAGACCTCAAGGAGAAGAAGAAGTTCATGCCTGTCTTAGTTTCCTTCCCTGTTGCTGCAGAAAAACAAAAGCAAACAATAGCCACAACAAAAACCTGGCAAAAGCAACTTGGCTCACAATTCTAGATTATACTTCAACACGTTTAGGAAATCAAGGCAGCAGGAACTTGAAACAGCCACATCCTCAGTCAAAAGAGAATTGATGCATGCATACTTGTGCTCAACTCACTTGGCTTCTCCATGTTTAGACAGGATTCCCAGTCTACAGTGTGATAGCCCCCTCTTTAAGGCTGGGTCTTCCCACATCCGTTAACATAGCCAAGATGATCTTTGAAGACAAGCCCACAGGTCAACTTACTGAAGACAATTACATTGTCTCATGAAGATTCCTTCTCCAGGTGATGCTTCACGGCGAACGGTCCATAGTTCACATTAACCATCACAGTGCCCTAGAGGGTTTGTTATAAAACAGTATAATTTCTGAGTGAGTTTCACCTGCGGGTTGTAATGAGTAGGACTCACTGAGTTCATCTGTTTGATTTTGACCACTGTTGTTGGATTCGTGAGGTACAGGAGTATTTCTATGAGTTTTTTCATGTCTATGTATTTTGTATGCACATATATTTTTTCATGTGTATATGTTGTATATAGGACAAAAACTGATTTTTTTTTTGGTATGGGCTAGAGTCAGAACGTTTAAAGAGCATATTGAAGGAACTAAGAGCAAAGCCTCTTTCCCAATTCAGTTACGTTAATTATTATAATTTCATTCTTTAAAAAGCAACCGATGTGTCCTAGTTAACATTGTCTGTGACTTAATACCACCTAAGCCATCTGAGAATGGAGTCTCAATTGAGGAATTTCCCAGGTCAGGTTGGCCTGTGGGTTTGTCTGTTGGGGATTGTCTTTTTGTTAACTGGTGTAGGACAGCCCAACCCACTATGGGTAACACTATTCCCGGGACAGATAGATGATCTTGTGCTATGTAAGAAAGCCAGCTAAGCGTGAGCCTGTGAGGAAGCCAGCTACCAAGCAGTTTCATCTATGGTTTCTGCTGTTCTCCCTTGGCTGTGAATGAGTTGTTTGATTAGTAATAGTGCTATGCGGGAGAGCAAACAGATCTGGCTTCAAGATCCTGCTTGAGTTCCTGTCCTGACCCCCTTCAGTGCTAATCTGTGCGGTAAAATAGACTCTCCCTCCCCTGAGCTGTGTCTGATCATAGTGTTTGGCACGACAGCAGAATGAATATACTTTTCCTTATGTACGTTATCCAGTGACTCCACATTGCCCTCCATGCTCATTAGTTTCCATAGCGGACTGCAGAGAAGAATCGGTGGTTTAGAGCACACACTGCTTTTGCCAGGGACTGAAGTTCAGCTCATCTAAACTGGCTTGGGAGGGCACACGTTTGCCTGTTAACTCCTGGGGTTCTGATGCCCCCTTCTGGCTTCTTCAGGCACTACATTCACATGCATACCTCCCTGCCCTTGCCCACACACCGTAAAAACACGGGGAATTGGATTTCAAAAAGAATCTAGCAAGAAAATAAGGGAACTAGAAGTACACATCTGTTGTGTAGATGTTTTTCCGGACACATGTGATCATTGCCATCTTAAAAAGTCAAAGCAGCAGTAACAACTTGATCACGAGAGGGGCAGGGTCAATAGAGTCACAAAACTCTAGAGTCCCTTCTGTTTCCTTAAGATTAACAATTGCTGTGCAGAGAGGAGCCTTCCTCTATGGTGTAGTTATTTGCAAATGTCCCAGTATTTATAAATAATCCCAATTAAACTCATTGGTTCAGTTAGCTCAACTTGGGCAGAAGTGTTTCCTTCATCTTTCATTGTCCTCTCTACGGTGGAGGAATAGAAGTAGGCTGTCAAGGAGCCTTCTTGCAACATGGTGCAGTATCCTAAGCACAAACCCATCTAGTGGCCGTCTGGCAACGCCATCTCCAGAATCAGAGAATAGATGTCCTTATTGTGAAGAATAAAATAAGCTATTGTTTTAAAACTTAAAATACAAAGCATGTAGTAGGCAAAGAGACTACAAAGCAGAAGGTAAGTTCTCCCCCAGAGGGAAACTTCCCATCGAATTTGAAGGTTCCAATAATTACAATGACGAGTGCCTGTTCTTCCATCAGGGGATGATGGAATGCTGTCAGAGCCCTTCGACGGGCATGTGTGGTACCCTAAGTGTTTAGCTGTGTTTTTGTTTTTGCTTTTAAATCAAAACACTATTCTTTGTCAAGGAAAAAAAAAAGACTTTAAGCCAAGGAAGCATTTTTTTCGTGTCAATTTATTTATGAAAATCTATTAATCTTTTCATCTGTAACTCTGTAAGGTGTGGTTACTGATAAATCTTTAGTATAAGAACATTCTAAGCTTTACACTCAACAGTCCAGCCCCTGTAGGTATATTCGTGACAGAAAGGGCTAAATATGGTCAAGATATCATTTTCCTTAGACCTCTGAGGTCCTAGTGGACTGACATGTTTCTCTTTGTCAGTTACTGCATGGGCACCAGATCACTGGTGGGCTTTCATGTGACCATTGGTGGGCTTGCACGTGTCCCTTGGTGGGCTTTCACATTGTGTGGAAGGCGGCAGGTAGAAGCTGGATTATGCTTACAAATGGGAGAATAATGAAAACAAGCAAGTACCTCACCCTGCTCTGGGGACTGTCGCTGCGGTCAGAGTCTGCTTGCTTCCTTGTCGACTCTTCACAACATGAAACTTGAATCCCTATAGCTGCTAAAATTGTGTGTTTATTTCTATATTTATTGGATGATAATGTCCGTTTACTGTAAAATATAGCATAATCCTTCACTTACAGAAACTCTCATCAACCAGAAAATTCAACTACTCCAAATTAGTTTTACTATAATGGATATTAATAATCCTGAAAACCAGGAAAACCAACAAAAGCCCATAGCCATCTAAACTATAAAATGATATCTCATTTGTATTCATTAATTCATTCTTTGAAGACTGGTTACTTATCCATATAACTTGTAGGAGGCAAATAGAAGTGATTTAAATACTCAAATTATAAGAACAACTCAAATGTCAGAGAACCAGGAAAGTTCAAATGCCTTCTATTGAAGCCAATTATAATATTATTGAGATAGGCAAATGTATTTTAGGGCATTTTCTGAAATGTTAAAATGCTACATAAATATGACATAATCCTGTTGACTTTTGGCGATTATAATTTGCTCTAAAAATAATCACACATAGCTGAATGCTGTGATGTCCCTTGAGGCTGCTTTGTCAGAGGACATCACCGCAAAAACTCTAGTAGTTGGTAAATTGAGGCAGGTGTCCTGAGTTAAGATCCCCCACTTCAGATTGCCTTGTTGCTTTTAAATAGTGCTTTGGGACTTGCCTCTCTCTAGCTTTGAATCTTTGAATTTACAACCTGGCTATATTTATGTTCAATTTTTTTGACAAATTTTTGAGACGGTTCAATGACTATTAATATATTTTGTGTTTGATCACTTCCCTTCCTGCCACCTTAAGTTGGTTTGGTTGATTAAGAGGTAGTAGTAGCCTAGCAGTTTTGATTTGGTTTTTATTATTATTTTACATCCCAACTGCAGTTCCCCCTCCCTCCTCTCCTCCTAGCCCCTCCACCCCCACCCTCTGCTCCCAACCCCCAACCCACTCCTCCTCCTCCAGTTTTGTTCAGGAAAGGACAGGTCTCTCATGGATTGATATCCCTGGAAACCTTGTGGTTTTATATGGTCTCCCAACAAGCTTATATTAAATGTTTTGCTTTACAGTGGTGGCTCCTGTCTGTCAGATGTCTCCTTGTGTTTTAAATGATCACTATCCAATTTCAACGTTCCTCCCATAGCTGCATCTCTTCTCTTAAAACTTTGACCTTATCGAGCAGAAATGTAATACACAGTTTTCTCTCAAACTTTCCCATCGATACATGAAGGCAGGCATCTGCTCTACCCTATTCCTTTGATTACACTTGCAAATAATTGGTGCCTACTCTGTCTTGGTGACAAGTGAGGTCTACTTTCTTGCAAATTTTGTATCATTATGAATTCATGGATTTTTATATTGTAAGTGTATTTTCAATGTATTCAGTAATTTTCTGGTTGAAGTTCCCTCGGGTTGGTTTGTTGCTTCCTCTTGACATGATTCATTAGTTGCTTTCTGGGTAATTTAAATGCAGCAGTAATTTAAATGTTCGAATTATAAGAACCACCCAAATGTCAGAGAATCTGGAAAATTTAAATGCCGCCAATTAAAACCAATTATACTGTTATTGAGATAGGCAAATGTATCTAAAGCATTTTCTGAATATGTTATTTGAATATAGCATAATCCTTTTGTACTTATGCATTCTAAGGATGCTGAATATAGTGCCAATAGTAATGAACTATTGCTTCCTGGGTAGCAGGATTATCTAGATTCCTCCCCTTGTTGTAAACAAATCATTTCTTGACGAACCCAGGTTACTTCTCTTCGGCAATGTGGCCATAGAGCTCTTTCATTTCTGAGCTTTTGAGTGTGTGTATTACTTAACGCATGATGCAATCTCTAACCTTGGCTCATTTCCACCTTGTTCCAAGATGGTAGCTCACTACGTTAGCAATGATACTTGAGATTATACCAGAAAACTTTTTTCATCAGTCATGTTAGGTTGATAATCTCACTGCCTTAAACGGACATATTATTTCAGCAGAACTTGGCTAATGATATCTGCTAACTAGACTGTGTTTTGTTTGTTTGCTTGCTTGCTTGTTTTTTTTTGTTTGTTTGGGTTTTTATTTGTTTGTTTGTTTGTTTGTTTGAGACAGAGTTTCACTGTGTAGCCCTGGTTGTCCTGGAATTCACTCTCTAGACCAGACTGATCATGAACTTGCAGACTTCCTCCTGCCTCTTCCTTTTGGGATTAAAGGCATATACCACCACCACCTGTCTAAGTTCCATTTTTTTTTAAAATGTGGATTTACTTTACATTCATAATTGCTTTCTTATCTTAAGGTTTTATGAGACTCTATCAGTAATGTAGAAAATATAAGCCATATTATATCAGTCACTTGTCATTTTGCTATGGCAAGATACTCGACAGAAGTAGTCTAAATGGCTTATGGGTCTATGAAACAAAGTCCCTGACAATAGGGAAAGAATGGCAACAAGAAAAAGAAGCTGCTGGCCACAGTGAATCCATGTTTAGGAAAACATCTAATACTTGAGCTCAAATTGCTTTCCCTTTTTTATTCAGGTCAGTACCACAAACCATGAAGTGATACTCCCCATATCAAGGTTGGATCATCCCAATCAGTAACTGAATCACAATAATCCTTTATATACACCCCTAGAAGCTTGTTTCTGCAGAGATCCTAAATTTCATCAGCTCCACAAGCAAGGTGAACTATAACCCGTGCATATGTGAAAGTATTCTTGGTCCTCAGAGTCTGCTGAAGTAAAGGCTTCAGCTATTTTTTTTTTTTTGTCCTGTTGCTTGTGTTTTCATTCACTCTCCTCTGCCTCTGCTGAAGCCTTTCTCTGTCTTTTCAGGGAGTTTCATGGACCCTTCACTTTGGTGGGACCTTTTATTGGATAGGAAGCTACAGCCGTTAGGTGACTGCTATGGGATCCACTGGGAAAGACAAATTCCTGGGCAAATTTTCTGTCTTTTCAGCCCCTTGCCAAACACTCTCCCTCCCTCTTTCCCTCCCACCCCGACGATGGAGAGAGCAGGGAAATATGCCACTTTAGAAACGAGCGCCACTGTCTTAATTGTAAGGAAAGGAAAAGAAGCTACTTCTATTTTTCCTCTGAAAACTCACATACAAAACTCAACCCTTGATTTGTATTAGCTAGAATCTTTATTTCTGAGCCACGTGTATACAGCAAGAACTAAATACTCAGGAATAGAAAGTGCTTAAAATTAATAGGATTAATTTGAGCTATTTAAGTAATAGACAGAAAACTAAATATGTGCTATTAATGTTAATAGTGATATTAGTAATGACAACGAATAGATTGTTATTGCTTCCTTAAAGTTTGCAGTTGGTCTTTGTCTCTCTGTCTTTAAAATATAAAACTTACTACTGAAACATTTAGTTGGTGAAACTTACTATAGGAAAAAAAAGTGAATTACACAGCTATCAGTGCTCAGAAATTAGAAAACGTTATCTTATATCTACTGATAATTTTATAGCATAAATTTTATTCAGGTAATGATACTTTTCATTTTTAAAGTGGAAATATGACAGTCCCAACTATCCAGAAGTGTCAGACATGTGATGAAGGTAATAAAATGGAATATTTTACTGTATGAGCCAATTAATGTGAAATAATTATCAGGGTATCCTGAGGGAGTTTCTTAAGGGGACATTTATTATAATAAATTGCAGCAGGTCTCATGTGCTTCAAACTGAACTTATGAGAAGCGGCAATTTAACAATTAGCTTAATGAATGAGAAATATTCTGCTAAAATTAATGTTTAGATGGCCTTGTGATGATAAGAAAGTAGATTATGCCGAAGATATTTTGACCTCATAACTATCATCCATGGCACAAAATGAGAAAAAGACTGGCATAGTAGCATATGCCAGTAACACCAGCACTGCAGGTGATAAGGCAGGAGAATTACATTGTATTTGACCATGGATACATATATTATATGATAAATATCAAACTGAGATGTAAATCTGAACTGTCACCAAGTATTCTTAGTGCTATTGGTTTTACTATCCCTTACTTTCATTGTGAGTTAAATCTTTTTCTTGCGTAGCAGAATTGAAAAGGTTGGCTGTTCACTCAAGTGCCTGCAATTCTCAACCTTTTCAATTTCATTCTGTAAACGCTGTAAGGCATAGTCTGTTTGGGCTGGGTTTACTTGTATTTTCATCTCTCTCTCCCTCTCTCTCTCTCTCTCTCTCTCTCTCTCTCTCTTTCTCTCTCTCTCTCGTGTGTGTGTGTGTCTCTGTCTCTCTGTCTCTGTCTCCCTTTCTCTCTCTCTCTCTCTCTCTCTCTCTCTCTCTCTCTCTCTCTCTCGTGTGTGTGTGTGTGTGTGTGTGTGTGTGTGTGTGTGTGTGTGTGTGTGTATGTGTGTGTGTGTCTTAGAATAGGACATCGATCTGTAGCCCAGGCTGGCCTGGCATTCATTATGTAGCCCAGGTTGGATCTAGACGCTCTGTAGACCTCCCGTCTTATTTTCCCAAGTGCTGGCTTCACAGCCACAAGCCACCACACAGACTTCTTTCCCTCAAAGTTTCTTTTAAAGTCCTGCCACTTATGGATGTCACCTTTCTACACGGAGTTAAATCTTCTAAATGTTTTTAATTTTGTTTTGTTTCATTGATAACTCATAAATAATAGCTCACAAATCAAGCTCTTGATGACTTTTAATTGTAGAATGTCTGAATGATGACCAGTTTTTACATTTAATTTGTCTTTCATTGATTATAGATTGAGTAATTAAATTTAATGAATTATTTGCCATAGTGAGATCATCTAAATAAAAAACTGACAGCCACTCAGATATTCATTCATAGTGTGGAGTTTTCACACACATACCTTGGATGTGGCAGGGAAAAGTTCATCCACATAATCCTCATGGTTTAAGTAAAAACTGAAGAGAAAATGAACATTGACCTTAATTGTAATGTATGAAACCTCTGGTCCAAAGCAAAAGTTTTAGTCCTTGGGAAGTATCACAAACATATGAGGAAAAAAGTATAGAGAGGAAATTAATTAAAATATAAATTTTAAAAAGAAGATTCACCAGCTTGCATGGAAGGCAGCTGAAAACAATATGTTTACCAGCAAAGAAAGATATTCATTTTTTTTATAAAGAAAGATATTCATTTTTTTTATAAAAGCCCAGTTTGGGGATTGTCTAAAGGGACTCCAGGGTGTACATTAACTGGTGAATTAGAAGTTCACTCGCCAAGGTGGCACTGTGCGTTAGCAGAGGCAAAAGTTGAAACACTGGGGATTCTGGGTGGATGGACTCTATGAGGAAAAAGCAGTAGTAATAGAAAAAAAAAACCTCTCTATATAAGATCCTCAAAATATGTTATATAAGTGATTCATTGTTTAAAAATGAAATAATTATGAAAGTATGATTTTATATAATTATGTGATTTATATTAATTAAACTATATACCCCACTCAAAGAATAGAGCATTAGTAAAATTGTATCTTTAGATCTGTAGTCATTTCATTTTAGACAAGAAAAATAATAGCAAGCACAAAAAGCAAAGGTCATGCATTGTGCTTAGTTTGTACAACCTCACTACACCTTTGTTAGGAATGCATTTTTATAATTTCCATTTTATTGGTAAAGAAATGGACACAGTCAAGTAGCTCCCTACTTGCACAGCTGGCTACTGAAGCCATTTTTGTTACATGTTAAGAGTCCTAGGTAATTCTTCACAAAATTAAGTCATTACGAATCAGGAAGGAGGGCTCTTCTCGTACTTCTCCCAACAGCAACAGGAGAATGGTTTCTGGACATTAATTTCATTGTGTCTGGGTGCCCTGCAGAGCAGCAGACAGAATTTCAGAAGGCAGTTTGGAAACATTTCTTTCAGTTAGCATATATTTTCTTTTTCTTTTACATAAATTTTAAACAAGGTGATAGAAGAAGTATAAAATTATTTACTTGTCTTTAAAACATCTCCTTTTGTAGTGTATAGACTGTAATTTTTATAAATAGAAATTATACACATAGAAACTTGTCATATACTAATGCTTTTAGGTATACCAAAAGCTTAGAGTTTACCAAAACAGCACTAGTCAACTTACCAATTACATTGATATTTAAACAATTCTGATTTACAAATGAAGTGATGAATTGGAAGAGACTCCAGGTGTTTTCTTTTGTGGCTGTGTGGGCACTATCCCAAGGCTGAAGAAGGACACTTGGCTGTGAAGGTAAGAGCAGCATCAGTTAGGCCAGCTTCATTTCCAGTCTTTGCATGGTTAAGGAAGCAAATTACAATGCTTGAATAGCAGGTCAGCAGGGGAAGCTCATGAGCTGAGCTAGTCAGGAGTCTTTCCTGCGGCTTCTCCGATAAAGTTAACACCCCCTGATGCAAAAATAAGCTGTTTGCTGTTTGGGGTTTCATTGTTGAGAGCAAAACCATGCTGTTTGCCTTCCCTGCGTAGAACTGAAGGATCTGATTGTGCCTCCCTCTCTTCAGGTGGACAGTTTCCAGAACCCATTTCAGAAGTATCAAAACCATGCTGCGATACGTACATCCATGGCACTGAACATTTTAGGCATTCCCCTCCCGCGGCTTTAAAATGAGCAGTTTCCTTAAGTGTGATACTTTCCCTCTATATTTTTTACTGAGAATCCCAAACTATGAAGTGACAGATCGCTGTTGAAATTCCATGACATTTTACAGACAACTTTGAAGTTTATCTGGATGTGGAGACATTTTGCATATTTCTTAGTAAACATGAGTATTTGGGATTAAGCAGCCCTCAAGCTTTTAAAATGAACCTCTGCTCACGAGTTAAACTCTAGGGGTGCAAAAGCACTGGGGCCCTTCTCTTGCCCTTCCCTTGCCCTAGCATGAGTGATAAGTTCATGTTGAGCTTCAACTATAACCTGGATAAGAATATGTAGACTTGCCAACCAAGGACAAGACTCTACCTAATGGCAATGTCACTCATTGTGTCAAAGCATATTCTGATATAATCACCATAAAATTAACAGAAGAGCAACATGGACGCATGTCATTGTGTCCTCCAATGGTGATAGATACAGTTTTAGCAGGTAAGAGCAAAACTTCCCAGTACAAGCTGCCACTTGAACTTGAAATGGCCACATCACCAAGCTGCACATTAATTCCGGCTGTTTTCCTTGCTAAACACCAGCACTACATGGCTAGTCCATTTGAAAACCTTCAAGACCACCAATGTCAGGTGGTCACACTGAGTCAGTAAATTCAACTCACAGGGCTTTGGATGTCAAAGTGACATCTCCAGTGTGGGCTCTGTCATTGTACAGACAAGGAGGTCCTGAAGGCTTGGATTCAGTTGCTAGAAACTTGAGAAGTATGGCTCTTGTATATTACTAAATGTGTGCATGGACTGCAGAACCACTGCCAAAGCTTCTCATTACTAAGAGGAACATTGAAATGTTAGATGAAGGTCCCTGGTTTCTGAGATACCTAAGGGTCTTCTGGCAGTGCTAAGGCAGGTGATTTACAACCTGCAGCACAGACAAGAGGCTCAGATTTCACATCTACCACCCTGGGAGGTCACAAGTCACACAGCTTCTTCACTCACACCAGATCAGCATTGAGTTTGATTCTATTCACGTAACTCTGAGAGAACACAAATACAATGTTTTAAATATTCAAACTGTTTAGCATTTTTCATCAAATGTCTCTTGTGTCTCCGTTACTTTGTCATTTTCCAGATAGATCCACATTAAAACTTGAACATCTGTAGTACACAATTTTGATATAATAAATTTGAAAATTGCATCTCTTCAGGGTATAATTACTTGCTTTAATTGCTGTGCAGCTTGATAAATATTTGTACCGTGGAAAGAAGTTATTTGCTTGAGAACATCATTGATGATTGATATATGCATAATTTTATGACTGAACATTTCAAAAGTGAGTCAAAGAAATTGGGTTTACAATGCTACACAATGTATTCTGACTGAACAGAAAGGAAAAATAATTTTGTAATGTCTGATAACAAGTTTAAGAAAGTAGAGACAGTGAGTGGACACAAACAAGAAAATACATAATAATTTGAATGATAATAGAAGTGCTTTTGCTATTGTACTCACATCCCATGGGCTACATAACAAAATACAACAAGCAGACTGCTTTAAAAGAAATCTGTTCTCTTAAATGAAAGGCCAGAGAGAGATAATGAATACCATTTAGCTGCATTCCCAACCAGACCACACACTCCTGCGTCTAGAGAAGAATCCACTGCTTTCCTCCTCTGGATTCTGATGGCTTCAGGATTTCCTCGGTTTTTGTCAGCTTCAATCCGGTCTTTATCTCTATTTCCACTTGCATCTTTTGGTGCATGTGTGCACATAACTCCCTTTATTTCACTTTTTTAAGGACACTCAAGATAACACTTAGGATTCACTCGGACAATTCACGAGAATATCCTCATCACTAAGTTTGTAACTTAAGCCGCAACTGCTAAAGGTTTAGTTTAGATAGATAGAAGACCTGTGCAAGACACAGAGAGCCCTGGATTTGATGCACAGCATTGTGATAATAACAAATAAGTAAATAAATAAATAAGTCGATATTCTTTTCCAAATAAGGTAACTATTTGTGTGATGGGTAACCTAGCAAAGATGTGTTAGCTGGTTAATTATTCCAGGAGATCATGATTTCTTTTCCTTTCATATTATAGGCAGTGGTGTTCTGAACAAATCTAAAGTGATTCTTGATGGGGGTGGGCTTGGTTTCTAGCCATACATGATCTTTTGTTTTCTTAACTCCATCCCAGTCCTGCTTCCGATATTTCCGTCTTTGGCTCAAAACAAAGCAGCAATCTTATTCCATAAAGTTTTCAAGTATCCGTTCCCACACCACAGCCTGACATTTGGGGTTTTATAGACTACTTACTACATCTACCATTTCCTGAGTAAGCGTCGAATGAAAATTCTCTTTGTCCTCTTAGAGAAAAAGGACACTAGAAATTGCCTTGTCTTGGGGTTTCTATTGCTGTGATAAAAATGCCACGACCAAAAGCAAGTTGGAGGGGAAGAGTTTTATTTTATCTTATAGTCTGAAGTCAGTTTATCATTGAAGGAAGTCATGGCGGGAACCTGGAGGCAGGAGCTGATGCAGAGGCTATGGAGGAATGCTGTTTACTGTCTTACTCCTCATGGCTTGCTCAGTCTGTTTTCTTATAGCACCCAGGACCATCTGCCCAGGGTTGGCACCGTCCACAGTGATCTTGCTCCTCCCACATAAATCATCAATCAAGAAAATGTATCTCAGGCTCACCCACAGACTAACATCATGGGAGGGAGGATTTTTCTCAGTAGAGGATCCCTTCTGCAAAACAACTCTGATTTGTGTCAAGTAAATATAAAACTAGCCAGCACAATTACATATCTCAAAAATTTCAGTTTATCTCTCTCTCCAAGACTATACCTGCTACACCCTACAAATAGACCATCTGTACTTGATGGTCTGAAGTAGACAATTCCAAAGACCCCTTAGACAGGCATGAACTATGGTCCTTCTGCATCTGCTTTTAGTTGATGCCCAGTGATTGAGTTTCTTATTTTCTTGTGATCTACAGATATCCGAACAGGAAAAGCTAGCCTCATCATACACGGTGCAGAGTTGTGATCCTTCAGTCCATGTTCCCAGGGAAGTCATAGCTCTCTCCAAATAAACTTTACTTGACACCCACAAGGAGCATTCCTTGGGCTCTTTTAGAGGATGCAGACCCTGGGTGCACAAGGAAGTGTCTATACTGAAACAAATTCTCCTCTTGTGTCTCATTCACACACTGGCCTTTGTCCGCTTGGTCTTGTAGGATGAGTTCATTTTATTTGTGTGGTGATCTTGATCATTTAGAAGATTAGGAGTAGGAAAATTACCAAAACTTTTCACTTCCCAAGAAGCTGCGTAAAATCCAAAGATCATGAAGAGTACTTTGGACTCAAGAGTAGATTTGATTTCCGTGGTAGTTCATTGGCCCACCTGGCAGCACAGGCCTGAATCTCAGCTGTTCCAGAGGTTGAATAGAAATATCACACATTCAAGACCTGCCCCGTCTATAAAATATGTTCAGGGCAAACTTGGGCAACTGATTGGGTCTTATCTCAAAAGAAAAAGTAGAAAAGGGGCTGTTGATAAAGCTCACTGGTGGAGAGCACTTGCCCACCATGCCAAAGGCTCACAGTTAATTGAACTAGAACTTGATTTGTGTCAGTCTCTGAGCTAATCAATTCTTCTGTCTCTTTTTTTTCAATTTAAATTATTTATTTATGTTACTTAATCCTCAGAGCTAGGGTGTGTTGTTGTTGTTTTTATTACTATTATTATTATTTCAGCGAAGAAATCTGAGCTCAGAGGGATCAGGTGGCCTAATTAGTGACTGTGGGATTTATTGCTGCATTGTAAGTCTGCAACGGAGTCTCTAGAATATCCCATTACAAGGCTATTTCTTACAGACTTGGATTTAAATTGGAAATACACTTGAGTAGCTAGATTTCAGTGTGAAAAGTGTCCCTTGTTCGTACTCATATTTCAACTGAAAGGTACTCGGAATAAGAAAGGCATCATATTCTTTCTCTCTGTCTCTCTCTCTCTCTCTCTCTCTCTGTGTGTGTGTGTGTGTGTGTGTGTGTGTGTGTGTACTTAAAAAAATAATGGCTTTCCTTATGGCATTTTCCTAGAAGTCATTATACTTTGTTCTTATTCATATTTCTCCTCCACTGCTAGTTCCATTTGCCCTCCTCTTGCTGGCCCCTTTCTTCTTTCCAAATATTCACCCTTCTACTTAACATATCATATTAGTCTCTCTTTTTCCCTTCTTCTCAACTCTCCTTAAAAGTAACACTGTTTCCTAGTTTTAAAATTGTTCTCACACATGTAGGCAGTCAAGTTCATCTTTAAGTCGGCATTATCAAATCCCCCTCTAAGCAACAGAAGCAAATTTACAGCCACTCAGAGCTAATATTGGGCCACTTAGGCACATTAGTGTTCTACAGGGAGTGTCAAGTGACCTTGTGTGAAATTGCAGGAAGATGATCCTTAAGGCAAAGACAAGTGCAGTAGCAAATTACTCTTGCCCTGCAGCCACTTCTCTATCTTGTTCCTATTTGGTTAAGAAATTATATACATACATACACACATACATATATATGTACACACACACACACACACACACACACACACACACACACACATATATATATATATATATATATATATATATATATATAGAGAGAGAGAGAGAGAGAGAGAGAGAGAGAGAGAGAGGGCTTATTCCTGTAATGGCTTCATTGGTATTATGATTTCCGAGTATATATATTCTGAATAATTTATATTACAGATGTCTGTATGTGCTTTCCTCCTGACGAATCTAACCACAGCTAAATTGTTAGACTCCCAGTGAATCCATGTCTCTTTCTAAAGCAGCAATGTCTGAGTCTGTTATTGTGCCAAGGTCTTCAAATAGTTTATCTCTTTTTTGTTTGGTTTGGTTTATTTTTCTTCACAAATTTTTAGTAGTAGAGAAAATGTGCTTGAGCAAGAGACAAAACTATTTTTTTTTCCAATTTTAAGTCTCAATTTAAAAAAAAAAGTTTGATCCGGGTGGGTACCCCAGTTTATAAAGGCCAGCACAAGGACCCTAACTCTATCTCCAGAACCTGCTGTTTTAGCTTTTTTGTTTTTATGCTTATGGGTGTTTTGGTTACATGTATGTACACATCATGTGTGTGCAGTGGCTATGGAGGCACAAAGAGGATATTGGATCCCTTCTGAGCTGCTGTGTCGGTGCTGGAATAAAACCTGAGTCCTTTGTAAGAGCAGACAGTGCCCTTAACCCCTGAACCAGTTCTCCAGCCCCAGAACCCCTCCTCCCCCACCACACACGCACTTTTTTTTAAAAAAAAAAAATTGCCAGTTGCTGCAGAATGTGCTTTTCATCTCAGTGCTAGTGTGGTAGAGACAGATGGATTCCTCGTGCTCCCTGGCTAACCTATCCTGCTCGTCAAGTTCTAGTAAGAGACCTGGCTTCAGAAAACAGGGTGAAGGCTGCTTAAAGAGCTATGCACAAGGCTGAACTCTGACCCCTATGCTCATGTGTTCACAGGAACACAGCTCTGAGTACACACACGTGCACCCATATGTGCATTGCACACACACACACACACACACACACACACATACACACACATGTGAGTTTTACTGACAGTACTAACTGGGGTAGTACAGGAACGGGGGTTCATCGGATTATTCGTGTATGTGTCTTCTCTTTCAGGCACTAAGATGGAACTATGTGCCTCATATATCCTAGGCAAACACTCTATGTTGGGCAGCAACCCAACTACAAGGGTCCCGCAAGCCCAGCAAATTCTGTTGTAGCACAGTGGCAGCTACAGACAGTGCTTAAACAATTGAGAGAAGCTGTGTTTAATAAAACTTTATTTATGGGGCCCCAAACTTGGATTTTATATATTTTTCAGGTGCCACAAAGCATTGTCTCCCCTGCTTTGGCATCTAAAGTTGTAATAGCTGTTCTTAGCTTATCGACCCCACAAGACAGGCTCAGCCTGGCTCAGCCTGGACTTTACTCATCTCCCCCCCCCCAATATTGGAGACCTCATTTAGTTAATATAAAAGATAATAAAGTTGTTTTTCCAAGGACTCTCTCAGCAAGTGGGGAGGAGAGGGACGAGAATAACAAAAGATTTTGGAATCTTTTTCACAGAAAAGATTCTGCTCTTGACTGATCATTTTTAGAATTTGTAGTCTTCTCCAGCTCAAGTTTATTTAAAATTGAAATCTAGATTTTATTCCAACCTACTTCTCTCCTAATCTTCTGGTTCGTTGATGGCAGAACCCCCTTTCCTCTTTCCTTCCCTGTCATATGAAGCCCATCACCAGGTACATGCCTATATAACCCCATTTGACACCCTTCCCTATTCTTCTATGTTCCGCAACCATCTCTTTTCTCCAAATCAGCTATGTGATGATGCCACACATACTGAACGTGATGATGTCACACATACCAAGTATGACTAATGTCATAGCTACTGACTGTTCTTAGGCAAGTTAACCAAAACCACTCAGACTCAGTTCCTTGTCTGTAAACAGGAAACGCACGCATCCTCGCTCTGTGCTTTGATGTTAAGCACTGGCTGCAAGCCCTATTGTAGGAGCAAATGCTTGTTTAGCTGCAGCTGCTGCCTTTCATCCTTGCCGTCATCTTCACTGTTGCTTCTCTAGTTAGAACGGTTACCGCTTGCAGTTAGAATGTCATCAGATGCCTCTTCCTCTTAAGTCTGTAGCACACACCTGCCCCTCTTGCCTGTATTAGCTTTGTGCTTTCTACTCTTTGGTACCCTGATCTTCCCTCGACTTCTCGTACATTCTATAAACCCTTAACACCATGCCAGCTGTTACCACAGCTCTTCAGATAACTGTACTCTCAACCTCAGTGTGTGCAACCAAGAAGCCTATCCTAGCAAATCATTTTAAAATCGTTCCCCACAAGTTTACAGCGACTCAATCACAGAAGCCTCCTCATTTCCTTTATAACGGTTCCCTAGGTGGATTGTTCATTTAGGGATATACTTGTTTTTCTTGCTAGAATGTGAACTGTAGGAGAAAGGTATGGTCTATTCCTATCTCTTTGAATACTCTTTGCAAATAGTAAACTTCAACAAATACTGACTGACCAAAACAAAGAAAGATAAAACTTCAGAGCCATCATCCAACTGTATCAGGATTGATATATATTTACTGAAATTCAATAAATGAGTTCTCACATTCTTGGGGATAGGCATAGAAGGGAGAACATGTTTTTGCCATGTATTCCAGGCTTGTCTCTATGTAAAGGTTATGCCAAGGCTAACCTTGAGTTCATAACCTTCATGCTCCAGCCTCTCAAGTACCCCAGCCTTTCAGGGTTACAGATGGGCACCACCGCAGCTGGATAGCACCTGCTTCTGTCCATGGAGGTCAAAAGAGTATCTGAAGTGGCTCCTGAGTTAGGCCTGTGTGAAGAATAGAGGAATAAAAAGGATTGATGAATGTTTTCAAAAAGTTTACACATGATTGCTTAAGTTTTCTCTTAAAAGAATGTATCGAAATACTATCAATAAGAATGCATCTCTTCCCCTCAAGTGTTGTCTCAGTCTTTTTGATTAAACATTATTCATAGAGAAAAAACATGTCTAACTGTTGCCATCTCTTATCCAATTAACATGTGTAGAACTCTTGACAGCTATTATACAAAGAGATGAAATTCTACTTGCTTTTTTATTTTCTCCTTCTATATCTCCTTTTTAGGAGAATGAAACCAATGTCACCCAAATCATTTGGCTGGCCTTCTCTTCCAATGCTCGTGTGAGCTGTCTTGGAAATGCTGTGCAGTGCTATATTCTGGCTCACATCTTTTTAGACCATGGTCTCCGTTGGGATGCATCTCAGCCTCAACCCCCTGGAAAGTCTCTAATACGACAGAACTTTTAGCATACACAGCACACTTCCCGAGCTCAGGCAATGTGCAGACACATGTTTAAGGGGTCGAATTATTTGCTGCTGATTCAAGCAAACACATTTCTGTTCACGAATGAGTTCAAGCTACATACCCTAAAGATGGGTCTTCTCCAGGGTCCGGTCTCCTTTCCACTTCCAGGGGTTTCTTTGATCACCAGCTGTCTAATTATAGGATGCATCTGTAAGCTCAGCCCTCACTTAGTTACCTATTTAAAACATATATTTACATTTAGAAATTGCTGCTATCAAAGGCCTGGTAACAAGTGCTGCTAGATCAGCCACAAAGCTCGCAGAGGATGGACTTATTCAGATATTGGCAGTCTTCCACTAAATTTTCTTCACTATAAATGCAACATTAATTAAACCTTTGAAATTAAGTAGTTTAAAAGCACCCAAAGATATATACATAGCTATCATTCAAATAAAAAGAAAACATTCCAATAACTGACTAGTGGAGAAGGATAGGAATAATGACTAAGGGTCTAACTAATGGACGACACAGATGCATGGACCAGGTCTGCCACCAACTGAGCTCTGGGCAGCTTTACACCTCTGGACAATGTATTTGTGACCAAAATACCTTTTTAAAGATTATAAATGTCCTCTATAAATCTTATATTTCTAAAGCTCTGAGTTGATTTTTAATTCCGCATGAATTAACTCTTGTTAATTATTTGATCTTGTATCCACCACACCACACCATCACACTACCATCATCCCACAACCACCACACGAACACGGCCATCATATCAGCACACCACCACCACCACCACCACCACCACACCACCTCCACCACTACCACCACCACTGCCGCCTCCACCTCCACCACCTTCACTACCACCACCACCACCATTTTCACCATGTCCACCTTCACCATCACCACCACCACCTCTACTACCACCAACACCACCACCTTTATCACCACCACCACAAGAACACATCACCTCCACCTCCACCACAGATTTTTTATCACTATTCAGGGAGAGGAATAGACATGTGAACTTAAAGCCAATACATTTTCAAATCGCTTGCTATTAATTATTTTCCCTGTAATCAGGTACTTTGCAGCATGAAAAGAAATGGAATCTACACTTAGCTCCACAGAAGCCTAACTGACATTTAAGGACAATGCATATTGAATTGACAGTAGATGCATGCTTTTTAAATACATCAAAGTCAGCAAATATTTCCCCAATAATGTTGGCTGAAAATGCCCTCCATATCTTATTATAACATTAATGTCTTGACATATAGAGTCAGTGGGAAACATCACTGCATTTTAGAGATGTTCAAGGTAGAGAAAACCTTTATGGTCAACACGTACAAAAATATTCTTTCATAACTCCAATGCAATTATAAGACCATATATGCACCCAGTTCAGAGGCAAACAAACCTCCAAACTGCTTTGTAGCTCATTGGAGAGAAATATTTTTGTTCCATTGAACACAGGGAAAGTTGTAGTGAAAAGGTGCCTAGGGGTCCAGGGATCAGCTGTAAGTTCGCACTGCCATCTTGTTTCCACAGTGAAACTCTCAACACAGAAATGAAACAAAGACACAGACTTCATCCCCAGAGACAGGAGGAAGAGCAGGCCATGTAAAGAGCACAGGCAATTTGAGTTGTTGTTTTAGGGTTCATGCAGTGGACCTGTAGGTAAATGTGAAATGACTCAGTGTATTTAAATAGCCTGAACCTCAGCACCCTGACTGAGCAAACATGCTACAGTAAACACAGCAAGGTGACAATGTAATTTCAGAAGTATCTACACCATTCACTATTAGTGGATGATATAATTAAAGCCAAGCTCAGTTCCAAATATTTATAAATAACACTCTCTTGGAATCTTAAATGCAAAACAAATGCTCAACACTTGCACAAAAATACCTTTCTAGAAAGTCAAGTTTATATATTTCAAATTCTGATGAACATCCAAAATATGGAATAAACTTGCTATTTTTCAGTTTGGCAATCCACAAGCCTCACTCATGGATCTGCTCCAATATACCAGACATTCTGCTAGCAACTGAGACATTAAAATGAATTACATACCCCTTTCCAGCTCCTGGAGCTCCCACCGTATATAGGGAAATGGATGCATAAATGCCCCAAATCCTAATACCCCAAAGCACAGCAGCAGAGAGGAGAGGAGAGTTCTGTCTGAGAGAAAAGAAGAATGAGAGTAATGAATTAAAGATGGTCCTCAGATATATGTCTCTTACTGTTCTCTTTAGTAACAGAACCCACCGTGACATGAATTTGCATCAGTAGTGCGCAGCATGAGTCAAGGGGATAGATTCATAAACTGACGTTACTAATTTTTACCAGTCTGCAGTTTCTTTCCCTACAAGATGGAGAACATGCTCATGTGTGCACACCTCCTTCAGAATTTAGACAACCATTAAGTAAAAATATTGTGTAAATCACTCTTTATAGTGATGTACAGTAAATACATTCATATTTAATATTAGAAATTGTTTTTATTTCTATATAAATTATAGCTAAAATTGCACATAGAGGACTTTTAGGAATTGTTTACAATTCCTATGAAACTGAAGTATAAAGTTTGAGTCTAAAGCATAAAGTTTGAGTAGAGAAGATAGATTGCATACTTTTTCAATGTCCCCAGAGTTCTAATTCAGGGCAAATGCCTTTAGGCACTCAGTTTAACTCTCCGTGTGTTTTAGAAAGTTAAATATTATAAATTGGAAGGTGGTATGAGTTAGGTGACAAATCAGGAGGTATTTCGCTGAGGCAACAATTTCTGCTATCAGAGTTATATATTCCTTTTAATATTTGCATCACTGTGTATGATTTTATGTTAGATTGGATATAAAATTTTATTTTTTTAAAAGCAACATTAACGGGGCTACTCAAGATATTCTAAATACCATTCTAAATACAAAGCTTATGAGCAGTTGACTATACAGGCATTTAGACAGTTACAGCAGCATCCTATGCCAAGGGAGGAATACAGGCATTTAGAAAGTTACAGTAGTAAGAACGTGAAACAGTTGTTTTCTGTGCATCTTTTCTCAATCAGTTTAGAATTTTCTGTCCTCACTAGGGGAAAATAGCTTGATAACCTGTTGGTAGTAGCCATACTTTTATGTTTTTTCGATGAGAATAATTGCCTTATTCAATTTTGAAATTATGTATTTCAGAGGATAACCTTCAAGCACAAACGATACACGACAAAAGAAGGAAAATGAATTCATTTCCATAGCAGGCACAAGTAGGAAGACAACTTTGGGGTTGAATTTTATTCATAAATATCATCAGCAAAAACACATGGATGACAGGGCCGGTACTGAATAGTTACATATGTAAAGGTGCAAATGTAATATTGGACATCTTCAGGATGAATACAATTAGGCTCCACATTGAACCAAACCTTGTGCTTTTGTTCCCTCTAGTGGTAGTTTTGGGAAAGTCAGCAGACATGCAGCAAACCTAGAAAGCAGCATAGGAGTCAAGCACTGTCCCATGATCCATGCCTAGGTTCTTCTCTTGCCCAGTATAAGTGAAGGCAGTAAAAGCCAAGGGACTTTTGGGATTCTCTAGGCGGCTTCAAAGAATACAAAAGATTCAGAGTTTAGCGCGCTGTGCTGATCATTCTGGAGCGGGCTGGTTCACATACTTCTCTACAGTAGGGTTACCAGGTGTATAAAGTGAAGCTCGATTTTCCATTTCATTCAGTTAATGTTATTCCTGGGCAGATGGCATCAGGTCTCAGTTTCATCCAACAGGCTCCTGGATCTAGAGTTTTTTTTTTTTTAAAATAAATCATGCAATCTTTCCACCAGTTCTTCCACAAATCTCTCTGAGCTTTTAGTGTAGGGTTTCATTGCAAACATATCAACCATGATTGGACACTTCATGGTCACTTAGTCTCTGTATTTTGACCACCGAGTTTCTCTGTAATTGTCTTCATCTGTTGCGAAAGGAACCTTTAGTGAAGCAGGGTAAGAGCTACACTTCCTTTGGCTGTAAGGATAAGACAGCTGCTGCTAGTGTCCTCTAGGCAGACCAGGAAACTGCCCCCATGAAATCTCAACAATGTGGATGCCTGAGTAAAATCTGCATAGTGACGATACCTGCCAACATGCCAGTATGTATGGGGGAAGGTCTCAGCCCTAATTGAAGAGCTGCAGGCCGTTGGTCGCTGGGAGGGAAAGAACACATTTTTCTCAGGAATGAGCTCACTGATAGACTGTCAAATCCCACCCTATTAGTCCTGGACACACTTCTGCTAATGGACTTAGTGGGTTGAGTATATATGTCTGTATGTATACTTATATTATCAAAAATAAAATAAGAAGTCATGAATTGGGGAAGAACTGGGGGCACGGAATAGTTGGGTGTGAGAGACGATGAAGCTCCGGCCCAAGGTGGACGTAGGTTAGAATCTTCCCGGTAAGCCACCACCTCGTGGTGACACACACATTATTAGAAATGGGTTAATCAAGATGTGAGAGTTAGCTAGTAAGAGGCTAGAGCTAATGAGCCAGGTAGTGTTTAGATGAACAGAATTTGTGTGTTGTTATTTCGGGTGTAAAACTAGCCAGGGAGCCGGGATCCTGGCAGGAACACAGCCCCTCGCTCCTTTTGCAACAGAACGGGAGGAGTTGGAAGGGGAGAAGGAGGGACAAGAGCCACATAAATTCCGTGATCATGTATGAAGTTCTCAAAAGAATTAAAATTTTGAAAACCCACATATAGCTATCAGAATCCAAGAGACATAATTTCACATAGATTTTGCAAACTCCTAGAAGCTAATTGCACAGACAGCATTAGTAGCTAGAGTTGAATGTGATTTCCATGCCAGAAAAAAAATGTCTACTGAGACTCAAGTCGCCTCTTTTCTCATCAGAACCTTTCCAAATTAGATTTACCTGAAACTGGATATGGTTACAAGAACCAATTAAGCAGAGTACCACGAATAGATGGTTTTATTCCCAAGTGTCTGGAATTTAACTTATCTTGGGTGCTATATCTTCTGTGACCCTCAGTAGAAAGTGAACACCTAACCTTTACATGACTATCAGTATTTTTTTTTCAGATCATACTTCAATCCTTTTTAAGAATTAAATAGGCTGAAATCTTCCTAAATTTTCCCAATAGCCCGTCTACACAGAACCTATACACACCTACTTACATGCCTCTGACAACCTTTCAGGCTATTCACACGTCCGTTTTATGGGGCACACAATTCCTTTCAATGTGTGAGTTCAGATGCCACTCCGGAGAGGAGGTAAGAGCCGGGGGATCACGTTTCTCTTGTCAAGAGAACACTCTATTAACTGCAGCCTGTGTGCCATCCCACTTCCTGTGCTCCGCGTTGGTGATGGAGCAAACCAGCTGTGGTGTGGGAACCATGCAGAGCTCTGATTCTCAGACCACAGGTCATGGAAGGGTGATTTCCCTTTCCTCTAAAATAGCACCCCAGGCTCCTCTGATCAGCCTCCTTCCACCTCTGGGTCATAAGCCAACTGAAGAGTGAGTTGATCCTGCTTCCTGTGGCTGTATTTATTTTTACTTGGCCAGGAAGGCATGCATATCCTGGGAGAGGCTGGCAGCCTCTCAAAAGATCTACTGAGAAAACCTCACAAAAAATATAAAATAATAAACGTACAGATAGAATAAACTGAAATGGTTTACCTGAGCTAATGGGAGCTCACCAACTCTAGCTGGACAGGGAAGGAACCAGCATAGAACCAAACAAACCCTTTGCATGTGGGTGAAGGTTGTATGGCTGGGGTAGACTGAGGGGCCACTGGCAGTGGCACCAAGATTTATTTATCCCTAATGCTTGTACTGACTTTTTGGAACCCATTCTCTTTGGATGAATACCTCACTCAGCCTAGATATAGTAGTAGGGAGGGCCTTGGTCCTTCCTCAAAGCAATCTGCCTTCCCCTCTCTGAGGAGTAGATGCGGGGGTGAGGATTGGGAGGAGGGCAGGGAGTGGGAACTGGGTTCGGTATATAAAATGAAAAAGATTGTTTTATTTAAAAAAATAATTTGAAAAAGAAGTTTTAATACCCCCCCAAATAGTAGCTAAACAGAGGCATGCTGGCTTATGAACAAATTGCTGAGTTCTAATAAAAAGGTGTGCACATATGTGTGTACGTGCGTGTGTGTGTGTTTGTGTGTGTGTGATGCATGCTTGGGTGTGTATCAAATGAATTCTTGTCTAGTTTACATCAAATAAGTCCCATAGTTAAAGAACTAAGTATAGCAATAAGTGAGGTTTTGTATATTTCTACATTTTAATTAAAATATAATTACATCATTTCCCCCTCCCTCTCCTCCACCCTGCCCTTTCTCCTCTCCCATTCTCTTCTAAACTCACAGTCCCCTCCTCTTTAACCACTGTTGTTACTTATGCATATTAGAAAATACATATAGAAATACAATCTTTTAAATCTGTTCAGTGTTGCTGCGTATGTATTTCAAGGGCTGACCATTTGATACTAAATAACCAGTGAGGAGGCTTATCCTGGGAAAGACGAAGTCTCCCTCTTTACACAGCTGCTGATTGCTTTAGCTTTTTCTGGGTATGGAGCCTTGGGATATTTCCATTGATGCTGGGATGTCAAATGATATTAGCATTATTCAGGTCTTTTAGGCAACCATGTTGTTGAGAATTTGTGGGTATAGTTTCCCTGTCTAAGATAGAAGGCACAATCTTACAATAAGCTTCCCGGTTCTCTGGCTCTTACAATTTTTCTGCCCCCGCCCCAGCATACCCTGAGCTGTAGGTGAAGGGTGTAGGAGTTGTGTTGTGGATGTATTCACTGGGGTTGGGCCTTCATGGTCAGTTCTTTGCATTTTGACTAATGGCTTTCGGTTACAGTCTCCACCTACTGCAAAGGGAAGCTTCTCTCATGGGAGTGGGGAGGGGGATGAGCTGCACTTTTACCTGCAGGTGTAGGAATAATATTCGAGTGTAGTTAGAACTGAACTGGTTCAGGAGAGTGGTGGTGATACATAACCCACTAAAACTGATGATCTCAGTACACCTTGCTTCTATACTATCTCCAAATGGCATGTATGCAGATCTAAATTTATTCCGTATGGTACAGTGGGCACGAGAAGCAATGTTAACCTATATTTATAGTTACTCAAAAGCCCGAGGTTGTTAACTACACGAAGGACTAACAATCTGCTACCTATTATACTACACAGTAGAAAATGAAAATGGTTTCTTTTGGTGGCTTGAAGCAACAGACCGCGAAGCTCTGTTTGGAAGGTCGACTGTATGAACAACATCCCAAAGAACATTCTAACAGCAACAGCCTTGGCAGTAGCCGCAGTCTTGGCAGTCCCTCCCATCCTCCTCCATTCCACTTGACTCTGTATTTGCAATTTCCATAAAAATGCAATCGCTGTTTAGCCTTTCTTCTCATTGGCTTCTCTTAGGATATTCATGGTTTTAAAAATTAGGATGAAGTTGTTTCTGCTGAAACAGCATGAATGGGGAATTCGTAGTAACTAACAGAAGGGCTGCTCTTTCCCACGAATGGAAATCACAACCACAGTGACATCGGGAAACAGAGAATCCAAGAAATTCTCAAAAAAAACAAAAAACAAAAAACCAAGATTTAAAAAAGGCAAAAATTACTAAATATTGTTAGGATTGAACTTGGCTTTTCTTTTTAAGTCTTTTTTTAAATCCTGTCAAATTTGATCTGATTTTTCTTTTTGGCAGAGTACAAAAGTAGAAAATTCTGTAAAAAAAAATTCTGTAAATTGTTGTAACACAAAATTTTGAGACACGTGGTGGAGAGATGGCTTAGTGGGTAAATGCTCTTGTCACATAGACCTGACAACCTGAGTTCAAAGCCTGGAATACAGACAAAGGTTTAAAGAGGTAGACAGCTCCACACACCAGCTCAGACCTCCATGTATGTCACACATACACACACTGATAATAATAAATAATAACAAATGAAACTTTCAAGAATCAATTCACAACAATGGAAGTAGTGTTCTCTTAACCCGGATTCCTTAATTGAAACATACTATCCAAACAATTTGGATTGTTTTTAATTTTATAATTGTGCATTCAATATTCTTTAAAATATATTTCCCATGAAACTAAGCAATACTCTGGATTCTTAACTGAAAAAAAATATGATTTAATACTCTTCAGGTGAATTTTCCTTTTGTTACCTTGGAAACAGTTAATGAACAGAAGCACCAACAGCACCCCTCAGAGGCTTCCATAAAACGAACTGAGTTTAGAGTTTTGTCTTCATTAATCATTTAAATTGCTTAACAAAAGTATAGTTTAGTGTTAATAATTTTATTTTGTTGACTGAAGTACTAGAGAAAGATACTGCTATCTTTCTTGTGTTCAACAAAAATACAACTCAGCTGAAGCTAGAGAGAGCAAATACATGGCAAACATAAATGGAAGAAAGGGGAGAAGCTGGTCTCTGGAGACTATGAACGTAGCGATGAGCACCAGTCTACAAAATATTTCACTGTTATATCTGCATTGAGCTCAGAGGGTGAGCAGGCATTCACACACTAGGGTCAGCAGTTGTCAGACTTGGGGCCTTAGTTGGCTATGTGCAACACTTTGGTGGGAATTTAAAAAAAAAATCATAGGGTCATGAAGAAAGTGAGAAGAATGGTAACCACTTGGTCAGTTAGGAAATATAATTTGCTTTGTTCCCCTTCAGATTGCAAACTGAATAATCCTTTGACTCTAAAGTGCCTTGACTGAGAATCTAGCACAGGACCAGGCAGCGTTGGGCAGAAAGCAAGCAGATCTTGTAAGCATCTCTTTACATGGTCACTGCTCCCCAGTAGGTTCTGTGGAGTTTTACCAGAGCTGACAATCTACTCAGCAGATTGCCTGTTCCCATCACCGTCTAATAAACAGCATCCTTCCTCCAGTGACCTTTAAAAAGATGTTTCTAAGCAGAGACTGAGATGGAACTTGCAAAGAAGGGTCAAATAACCAGAAATTGTCCAGAAAACGTTCATCCTCATAACTTGTTAGGTTTCTTTTTCTGTTTCTTTCTTTGTTATTTTTTATCATTCAAATGAATCCAAATATGTAAATAATATCCATATGTAAATATTTGAATACTAAGACCAAAAGAAATAGCTGCTTTATACATACTCTCTGCTGAGTTATGTTGGGCATATCTGTGACTATTCCACCAAGAACAAACATGGCCAAACATAATACAATATTTCAAGTGAAACCAGTTAGAAGAAAGAAATAAAAATATGGATATATACTTCCCAATCATTTTTCTAAAGTAATTTAATAAATTTTCTCAGAGGGAAAGAATGTGATAGGTTGAAGGTCAAGTTTATATCACACATCCCAAATCATATTCTTGAAAAGTAATAAGCAAAACAAAACTTGTTTTCCTGGAATCCCTACTAATAACTAGCTAGATTTTTTTTTAAGTGTCAGAGATTTCCCTCAACTGAAGAAGAAGCTCTAGAAGCCTGCGTGTGCTAACCAGTGTCTTGAGTATGGGTCTCTATTGTTGTCCAGCCCCACCCTGAGTAGGTTGTTTCCTAAAGAATCTTACCCTGTTCTTCAAACAACTGGTCTCATTCCCAAACTGTTACATGTTCCATTACAAATGTTACCTGCATTTTTTCTTAAACCTTTATTTAGTTTTCTTACCATTCCATATTATAACTAGTCAACACTTTCTATCCCGGAATGAACCGTATTTATTCACTTTGGTCGTTGTCCTTTTCCCCAAAATCTTTGTTTCCTGTGAACACAAGATCCCTTAGTCTCTTGAGAAAAACCTTAAAAAATAAACTTAGAAAGGATTCAGGAGGGCGTTTTCTTAAATATATGTATATAATTATATATGTATACTGTGTATATTGATTATACATGTACTGTGCTATATAAGCAATTTTATATGAGTATCTATGTATGCTGGTATTCCTCCCATGCCTCCCTCCCCTTCCCATTTTTTATCCCTTTGTTTTTCTGCTGTGTCATTTAGATATGCTTGACTGCATGTATTTATATAAAATCTAGGAACCATAAATGAAAGAAAAATAGTAGTTTCCCTCACTGAAAAAGTAGTTTCATCTACTTCATATAATTAGCTCCAGTTGCACCCATTGTCCTACAAATGACATAACTTCATTGTTTTTTTATGGCTTAAAATTCCATTATGTATAAGCATGATGATATTTTCTTTATCCATTCCTCTGTTTGTGGACACCTAGGGTGTTTCCGCAGAGTAGTTCTCGTGAGTTCTACAGTGAGCATTGATGTACAAGGATCTGTGGTTCTTGGAGACCAGGAATGGTGAGGCTGAATCACTGGGTAGATCTATTTTTAGGTGTGTTGAGAACCTCCATACTGATCTTCGTGGTGACTGGACTAGTTTACATTCTTGCCCTCAGTACATAAGTGTTCCTTTTGATCCACATCCTGGCCAGCATTTGTTGCTGTTTATTTCTTAATGTTTGCCACCTAATGATTCCACAGACATGGCATCTCAGTGAAGTTTTGAAGATTTGCATTCTCTGACGGCTGGTGTGATTGAACAGTTTTTTGTAATTTGTACTTTATCGTCTGTTCCTGTCATTAGCTTATTTCCTGAGTGGTTTGTTTGACTGTGATTCGTTTTTCTACTTATTTTTTTAAAATCTATTCTAAATTTCATCTCTCTGTAAGAAGTATATCCAGAGCTTCCTTTATTGTGCACAAACATTTAGCTTCTCCAGGCCCTATTTGTCCACTCTTTACATTGTTTCCTGAGCAACCAGAGCCCATTCAAAAAGTTCTTACTTATACCCACATCTAAAACATTATCTCCACCTTTTCTTTAGTTTTTCATAGTTTGAGGTTTTACATTAAGGTCTATGATCAACTTGAAGCTAGTGTTTTATGGGGTGAAGTTGGGATATAGTTTTATTCTTCCACATGTGAACACCCTGTTTCCCAGAATCATTTGTTGAAAAAGCTGGGGGCTTTGTTTTTGCTTTGCTTTCCTCTGAAATCTTTGTATAACATCAAGTTTTACATATATCTCTGTCTTCCAGTTAATCCAGTGAGCTGTATATTTTGTGGTATTGCCACACTGGTTTAGTGATTATGATTCTGTAATATAACCGGACATCAGTTTTTCTGCTGCTCTCATGATTTCCTTTTTTCTTTTCTTTTTTAAAGATTGCTTTTATGATCTAGGATTTGTGCTTCAGTATGAATTTTAATAATTTTTCCTATTTTAAAATGTGGAATTTTGGTGGATTTGTACTAAATTTGTGAATTACTTAACATAGTTATTTCACAGCATTAATTTCTGTCTTTTTCAACTTTCTCCTTTACTGTTTCTTTCTTTTTTTTGGATAGTCTTAGTTCAGGTTTTCTTTTTAGACCCATTAGTGAATGGCCTGCTGTTGGTATATAAGAGAACTACTGGTGTTTATATGTTAGTTTTCTGTCCTGTTACTTTACCAAAAGTCTTTATCAGATCAAAAAGTTCCCAAGTGGAGTCTTCAGGATCGTTAATGTATAGAGCAATATAATCTTCAAAGAATTTTTCTTTGATTTTCTCCCAACCTATTTGTTACCTTTCATTTCCTTCTTTTGTCTTGTAAGACATAAAATACTATATTAAAATAGTGGATAATAATTACCTTGATACCGTACCAGATAGTGACACAGCACAAAAAGAATTTTAAACTGATCTATTTAATGAACATAGATATAAAATTCTCAATAAAATATCTGCATAGTGAATTCAAGAGCACATCAAAAAGATCATTCATCATAATCAAACTGGCCTCATTTCAAAAATGCTGGGATGGTTCAAAATATGTAAGTCCATAAATACAAGTCATTATATAATTGGGCTCAAGGGCAAAAATCATCTCAATAGATGTGGAGTAGACTTTTGACAAAATCCAACATCTCTTCAAGATAAAAGCCCTGAAGACACTAACAATGAAAGATACATACCTCAACACAATAAAGTTATGTACAACAAAGCTACCGGCAGCATTACACCAAGTGGGAGGAAAGCCCCAAAGCATTTTTACTAACACTAAGAAAAGGAAATCCACAGTCAATACAGCATTATATGGAAGTTTGAGGGGAAGCAAAACAGCGAGGAGGTAAGCCGTAGGGTCAGCAGCTGCTGGGAGACAGTAGCCACATAATAGAAAGAGAATAAGAATTTTTGAGTTATGGGGATAAGACTGAAGGCAAGGTCAGCAATGGAAGACTGTGAGAAACTCCACGGGGAAGAGAGGTTCTTCAGAGACAGAGTGGCAATACCCGCAGTATCCAGGGAAGGGGGTTTAGGATATTGGCTAGCATCTGAATAAAACTTAAAGAAAGTTAGAGTTCAGACAGTGGGCTGGCCTAACAGTGAGGGTCTGTGAGTAACTGACTCAATAGTAGAGTTTCTTGAGAATGTATCTCACTAGGATGTTCCTTTAACCTTCCATATTTCTAACATATCTTCAGGTCTGTCAGCTTTCTTGCAGGGCAGGCTCTTGTCCAGGTGATTGAAAGGATATTTGGATTAGCTCTTAAGGGAAGGGACAAAAAAAATGTATTTTTGTAATCTTCTAATCATTGGGGGAATATTTAATATCATGTTTCTACCCAGGGTCTAAGGGAAAATTCGGATTCTATTCCTTTGAACTAAAAAAATCTTGAAACAGAAATAAATTAAATAAAATCAAAGGAAAATTTACAAATCAGTGAAATAGTCATTTTAGGAAAATGAGGTTTTGTTTTCTTAAAATTGGTGCATTACAAGGAGAGAGAAATGGAGTTTGAAGCTGATCGTAGCAGGAAGGATCTATCCTCGGTGACCTGCAAGCTTGTTAAATGCCTGTCTAGCTACCTAACAAGTTGACCACATTTCCCCAGTAAAATGGAATTAAATTATTGGCCAAGAAGAATTACATGAATTTCATATTCCTTTTGTGCATTGTGAGCACAAAACAGCCTGAATCTATTATAATAATTCCATAGCATTGGAATCGGTCACTTCGTTATTGGCTGTTACTTTTATAAATGCCTTCTAAATCAGATGTGTATATCATCCAGTGAGGGCAGTAGTTCCTCACAAATTACTGTAGAGACAAATGTTCCTCTTTAGGTACCGCCTTGAATTATATTTTTGGTCCTTGAAAATGATACAGTTGAGACCAGCTTCTGGGTTCCATCAAGTATTGAAATGGCTTCTTTCTTCAGCAGTTCGCTTAAATCTTTGTCCAGGAGAGTTTTCTTTATCGAATGCAACTCTTCTGCCCAAAAGATAAGGCCTTTCATGTGCTCTTGCTAAACAAGTTCACTTTGCTCCTGTTTTGTCTGACTGTTTAGCATACAATGTAATGGGTTTATTAGGGTCTGTTCATACTTTGTTCTTATTGGTCCTTCTCCACTCTCCACTCCCTTCTCATCAATTCCCTCTCCCACATCCAATCTGAGATCATCTCAAATGTATTTATTCTATTAACCAACTTTTTTCTTGCCCATCTCCTCAAGTTATCATTTTCCCTCTCTTGGTCTGCTTTCTGTCTTCACAACCTGCACACACACACACACACACACACACACACACAGAGAGAGAGAGAGAGAGAGAGAGAGAGAGAGAGAGAGAGAGAGAGAGAGAGAGCAATGCATATATTAAAGCCTTGGATCTATATAGGAGAAACATGCAGCATTTGTCTGAGTTTGGTTTATGCTGACAAGGATGTAGGGAAGAAAAAACCCTATCCACTGCTAGTAGGATTCACTGGACTCTTTGACAAGCCCCCGGAGTGAGAGTGATGGGGTCCTTGTAGTAATCCTGGTGAGAGATGAGGTGGTTTGAAGTACAGTGATGCAGAGGAGAAAACAGGAAGAGATTGGTTGGAATGTTTTAGAGAAGAATTGATTGTATTTGGTAATGAATAAGCAAGGAAGGAAAAAAAAGTCAAGAAAAAGTGAATGGGTGAATCTAAATTGCTCAAGATAATGAAATTTCAAGGTTCTGGTAAAGTTAAGTAGGAGCAGCCTGGGGAACAGGGGTACGATGAAGTTCCAGCTGAAGCAGAAACTCTGAGTTCAGTTTGGGTTTGTAATAGAATATTAACAGAGGTCTAAGAAGATGCGTGTGGCTTTGCTCCCTAATAGTATCCATAAAATGACAGATGATCTTCACGTGGAAATCAATTTACTCCATGGTTACAGGAGATAAGTTACAAACTAGAGTCCCTCTGTGGTTGTCAGTACACACTCTGAGACTCACAGGATCCTCTCCTCTTTAATCACAGCGAGAACTCCCCTCACTCA
The DNA here is from genome assembly GCF_982192425.1 of Myodes glareolus. Taxonomy (NCBI): domain Eukaryota; kingdom Metazoa; phylum Chordata; class Mammalia; order Rodentia; family Cricetidae; genus Myodes; species Myodes glareolus. The sequence goes on from NC_142032.1 coordinate 31,467,346, forward strand.
CCCTGATACGAGATAACAGTTTGATTTTATTTCTTTATTTTTTATTTCAGCATTTTACAGAGTTCTACAGCTAGTAGATGCTTAATGAATGTAATTAGTGAATCCACACTGAAATGGCCACGTGCGCAGCTGAACTAAGGGAGCTGTCTCACTGGTTTTCATGGTTTTGTTTTGCTGGTTCACTTAATTGAGAGCTATATGAGTTATTAAATTTTCGTGAACTAACGAATTGATTCTGCATTGGGACATTATATTAATGCACAGAAACCATCTAAAGACGATAACTACACTAGTTTGCTAGGACAGCCTTAACTAATTATTAAAATTTGGATTCAAACCAGAAAAATTAATCTTCTCAGTTCACTGAAAGCGAGAAGTCTGAAATCAAAGCATCAGAACCAGGATCTCCTTGGAGGATTAAAGGAAAAAAAGATCCCTTGAACCCTCTACTTCTTGGGTTTCTGACAATCTCCAGTGTCCATTGTCTGTGGATACTGACCCCAGTATCTCCTTCATCCACACATGGCTATCTTTACCCTGTCCGTAGCTGAATCTTCATAAGGCTTTCCTATAAGGACATGAGTTATGGATTTGGGGCTTTCCATAATGATCTGATCTTAATTAATTAAGACCTTGATTCTAAGTAAAGTCATTTTCTGAGGTTCTGGGTATGGATAGATTTTTACCTTTAATAAAATTCCAATAGTGTTCAGATACCATTTAGTTCAAAACCGGGATTCAAATGATTATAGCCCTAAGTCTCAGCTAAACTATGACCTCATAAGCAACCTCAAAGCCAAACTGCCCAGGAATGACACTTCTGGACCCCAGACATGCAGAAGCTCCCAGATACTAAGTCTCTAAAACAGTTGATGGCGTCATTAAACTTTAGGATGATTTGTTTCACAGCCTTCTACAACTGTTATGTACTTGCTTTCCGGGAGGATGAAGCCTGCTAGAGTAAAGACTGAAATGTGATGGGGTTGGAATTAAAAAGTAAGAGAAGTAAAAGGGCTTGGGACCTTTGAACAGGCTTAGAAGAAACCCGAGGCCTTTAGGAGGCTGAGTGGGTGCTGGAAGAAAACTGAAGAAGGGCTAGAAAGATGTCTCAGTTCTTTAAAATGCTGGGTGTTTTTTGCAGAAGACCTGAGTTCAGATCCCAGTACCCACTTGGGAGGCTCTCAACTATTCTCCGTAACCCTACCTCCAGGGCATCAGACACTCTCTTCTATTCTCCACGCCCCTGCTGTCTCAAAAACACACATACAAACATATAATTTTTATTAAAGGCTAAGTTGTCCCAGGAAACTGTAGGAAAGAAGCCCTGGTTATTTAGTAGCAAAAATGTCACCAGAATGACAGGTTAAGTCAAAACCTGAGGACGAAATCCAGCTAGCAGCCATTTTCCAAACAATATGTAGAAAGTGAAGCTTGGTTTTGTCTCATTAAATACGGGAAACGTGGGACGAGAAAAATAAGATAAATAAAGAACTGTCAAGCAGAAATGATATAGCGGTTATTTTAATAATTTTCATCCTTTCCCAATGGAAAACGATGCTAAAATTAGGTGGCTTCCAGGCAAAAGTCACATCTGAGGAACTCGAAGGGACAGACAATATCGATCGAAGTCTAAAATTAGCCCGTTAGGATCTTTCCTTATGTCAGCAACAATTGAAGACAACGCCTCAGAGAATGATTCGCTCGGACAGAGGCTTCACCTTTAGATCGGGGCCATCACTTGTCATCAGTGTGCACAGGGCACAAAGAAAAAGAACGCTTAGATCAGAAACAGCTGTGGCTATGTCTTTTGTCTTGTGCTCCAGCAGGATTCAGCATAAACTCAAAGTTTTCGAGAGGGTTAAATTGACCAAGCTTCATCAGTGTTGACAGGGTGGCCCTGAGAGAAGAGGCCACTGGAGTCCCAAAAGTCTCCGAGCGGAGAGCAGCCTGAGAAAACCACTTCAAACACTGAGCAATTGTCTATGTCAGGGGAGGAATGACTTTGAGGGAAAGGTGACAGAGCTGAGGGCGGGCGAGAAGCCACACTCTTTCTAGCCCTCCAAGTCCCAAACAAACTGCTTCCTGCTAGATGCAGGAACTTCTGTGAGCCAGGGAGGGTGGGGTGGTATGAAGAGCAGGGAGCAAAGGATCCAGAGTCTGGTAGCCTTGGGCTGTGGATACTCATTCTCCCAGAGCTGTACTTGCAGGCTTGGTGGCTCAGCCTGCACTCTCAGCAGAAACGTAGATAAAAGAGAAGCACCATACCTTTTAGGCCAGCCTGATTTACATGTTGAGGTAATCTCAAAAACAAAACAAAAGAGCTATGTTTATGGAATCACATTTGAGAAATTACATCTGTACCTGGAATCGACTTCTATTACAAGGGCTTTAAAGTGAGTGTATATAGAATGAGACTTTCAGGGGTGCCAGGAAGAGACGAGGACACTCCATCTGTAAAAATAACATGAACCATGGGGATCAGAGACTGGACTACAGTAAATGGTCTCCAGGGGCCCGTGGTGTATGGGCCTCTTTATATGTATGCTTTGTGTAGTGTCCTATCGCATAAAATGCTGTGGTCCGTGTGGCCAATAGAGATGTGATGTCATTGGTGTGTGACTTCCGTGGCTTAAGCTGTAAAAGCATTGTGCTCTCTGCCTTATTCTGTGAGACTGTTTGTTTCAGAAGGGCATACATCACCATATCATGAGGACACAGAGGTAATTTACAGAGACTACCTCATAGCTGGGTAAGGCCCCTTAGAACAGGACACTCCAGGATGCTGTAGTCCCCAATAACATCTGTAAAGGTCCAGTGGTCCAGCTAAATTTCCTCAAACTGTGACTCACAGAAACTAGAATATAATAAATATTTGTTATTGTTTCAAAGTAATCCATTTGGGGATGACTTTTAGTGTTATACCAATAACATAAAACCGCTATTAAAATCTGATACAGAAAGAATGCTAAATAATTAAGCTTCATAAATTTTATACTATAAACTAGCAATACTTTTCTTTAAAAATTCTACTATTTATTTTTGGACTTATGTTTATTTGCATATTTTCATATTTCATTGAACATAGTTTCTATATATAAAGCCTGAAATGATAAACTTAGTTAAAATAACTTTTAAAAAGAAAATCTGGGTGTGAGATCAAACTGCTAAATTCTATTACCTTTTAAATATTAAATAATGAAAATATTCACATGAATATTTGCTAACAATAAAAAAATTAATCAGTAAATGAGTAGTGAAAAGGATGATACTTTTACTGAGAATGTGCCACAAGCGTCCGTTCAATGAAAGCAGTCTGTGAGGGATGTACTTTTCACCAGAATGAACTAATTCTGTTTAATGAAAGAAGCGACTGTCCTGTGAACTGGCATCCAGAGACAAACCCATCAGCCACATCTGTAAGTTTGTTTTTACTGAACAACTCATTGGTCTCAACCTTAGAAAATCCTTTGCAATACAAATCAATAGGGAAGTTTTGATTCTTTTCCCACAACTTTAATCCCCATCGCTCTACCAAGGTTACTAGTAACTTATAATCGCTGAATTCACTTCTTGATTCTCATGTCTTTTCTGGTTTGATCAGTCTGTAACTTTTCAGACAGACAGCCATGTCTGTCTGTCTTGAAATCTTGAAATCTCTTCTTCCAGAACATATGTTCTCATGATGCTTTCCTTGCCCGCTAGCTACCTCTCTTTCAAAGATGCCATTCTTTAAGACTCATTCCTTGAATCCATGCCTTTTCTTCATCATCTCTGGCAATATCAGATCGTCTTCTCACTTTTGAACCCATCGATGTGATAGTAACTTCCAGGTTTATATTTCTAGACTGGATTCTGTTTTCCATCATCACACTTCTAAACACTGTCATATAGATAGAACATATATATATCACAAACCACTCTTGATCCAAACCTGTTTTCCTTATAGCTTCTCAATTTCGGTAACTCAAACCCTGTTGTTTCTGTCTTGAGCCTCAAGTGTAATAACCATACCCTGTCTTTTCCTTTTAGTCGCTTCTCATGTTGCTGACGCTATTTTAAAGCGATATGTGGAAGCAGCCACAGTTAAGCTGCATCTTCCTCTCCGGAGGTTACTCAAAGGCTGTGTCCATCAGTTCAGCCTTCTTCGCCTGTTGTCTGATTTCTACCCTCCTGGAGGCAATCTCAAATATAAATCAGAGTGCGAGAACAGACCATGTGATGCGTTTTGGGAGTCAGTCAAATCCCTAATGTTCTAGAAAGCACTAGACAATTTTCACCCCTTACACCACCTTTTCCCCAATCTCATTCTTTCTCCCCATCGCTGCTTTTACTGTCCTCACCTCTATGGGGACCTTGCTAATTATAGCACACACCAGGTAGAGCCCTGTTGTGGGGCAACTGCAGTTTCCTTTTCTTCTACCCAGATTCCACGGGGCTTACTCTTCTTCTCAGTGAGCTCCTTGGCCTCTGGGTAAAATTGTCGTCCTTGTGCCTCTTTCCACACTCAGAACATTTACCACAATTAATGCATACATTTTTGTTTAATTTTCTCCTCCATCAGCATGTAAGCCATATGAGGGTTGGGTTTTTCTTTTCTCTATTTTGTACACATTTGTGTCCCCCGTGAGTATCTATAAGAGTACCTGGAACATTCGTGTTTTATTAGTAATTTAAAGAACGGCCGGATCCTGCCGAAAACACATCATTTGAATTCTATTTTGACCTTAGTATTCAGATTGCTTGCTATCCAGAATGCCTTCAAAGATTTTTATTTTACTTTGCCTTAGTTGGTTCAGGTTCCTTACCTCAGCCTGCCAAATGCCTTTCAGCACAGCAGACTCGAATAATGTGTCACTCTGTAGTGTCTCAATGGTAAATTATGGCAAGATTGCACAGTTTTCATGGAGTCTGTCCCTCACAGGAAAATTATGTTTTGTCAATTTAGGGATAATTGCTGTTACCCTTAGACAACCGGTTTCTATTATAAAATATGTAGGGCAAAGGTGATACCAACCTTGTAAATGCCCTTTGTTGTTTCAAGTCAATTGTTCATTATTTATATGTCAAAAATAATGAGTGGAAAAAAAATGTCATGGACAGACTCTCACAGGTCAAACCTGTTCCAAGCAGGTTTTCATAGCTGAATTCTCAATAATAGTATGGTACCAGCCATATGGCCAGTTCACAGACACTCCAGGGCAGAAACAAACCGTTATATTCTTTTGGAAATGGTAGGCACTGCTCTAGTTCATATAGGTACATCCATAGTCCATGGAAAAATATGGAAAATATTGAAACCAAGGTAGTTGTAATCGCAATAGAGTGTAAAGTTTGTTGAGATTGCCCTTGAAAATGCACAGAATGATAGCTTAATAAATTCTTATAATATTAAACTGAAGTAGACAAATAAAAAATTTATAAAAAATCTTATTTCCTGTTGATACCACATTGATTACTGGAATAAAGATATAGTTGCAGAATATTAACCCCAGTCCTTAGAGAAACTTAACAAACCTGAGATATCTGGCTTATTTTAATTGATGAATCATCACAATAGAAAGGTTACAGTACATGAAAGCAACATGAAGAAGAGCTATATCCAAATTTCTGTCACATTGTTTGTAAGCTTTCAGTTTCATTTCACTGGAAAACTGAGAAGGAAATGTAGCTTATTTTATTAATATTCAATTATAACACTAAAAGTTTTATTTTTGACATATGTAATGCATTCCATATGTGGCATTATATTATTTTATAATATAAAAGTAATATATAATATAATTAAAATATATTCCTTTAAGGAATGAAGTGTGAGTTGAACAGAAAGCAAAATCCAGTACATGTAGAACATCTGAGAACATAGACAATAGAAATGGTTTCTGTATGTAGCATGAAAACCAGAGGGATGTGAAGGCAGGGGACAGCAGAGGGGCAGCCGACACTGCAGGCTGAAGGCTCCACGTACGCTGTTATGCTCTCGGCAATGATAGCAGATTGTGTGATAAGCAATGAAACGGTGATAACTTCCGTGTTCCTTCTTAACTTTATGTTTCTGCTTTCAGATCTCCCTCCCCTTCCAGCGGAAGTTAGAGATGCCATAGCTTTAATGTCTGTTCTAGCCGCAAAACTCAGTGTTCACTTTCTGTTAGGAAACCTAAAACAGGTGGTATGCAATTTCTCTTGATTCGGAATTCTTTAAAGGCAAGTAAATTTGAAACTCAGGTGGGGGTGGCTTAGCTGGAACCATAACCCAATGCCATTTTCCTGAATTGAACCCATGTTCCGCCAGTGCAGTCTGAGTAGCCCTCGCTCTCAATCACATCACTACCATAGTCATTGGGCCCTCATTTTCACTGACTCTCTAAAATGCCCAAATGATGCTTGCTTGCTTGCTTCTGACTTGGATTTTCAATGGGAATTAAAAGTGTGGGGTGAAGGGACAGCAGTTAAGAGAGTTGAGCCAATCTGTCGCTGAACAGAAGACATCTGGTCTGGAAGGTGGGGGATCTGTGCTTAAGTTCTTAGGAAAAATCTTGACTCAGAAAGCCAGATTTTTCCATTTGTGTCAACCAGGTAAATGTTTGTCTCATAATGAGAGGATGTCACCCAGGAATGAAAGGCAGATGCTGTAGGATGCTCTTCACTGTTGGCTGTTACTGTGTTGCCTGTATCGATGGTGCCCCCTACAAAGGGACCTTGTATGGAAGGGCTCGGCGGTGCCAGGCATGTATGCAGCTGGTCAACTGCAGTGAAACACATGAACATGGATCGATGACAACAGGGTTGTACTTAAAGTGAAGATACCGTGCCTGGCTGTGTCGTAGCTGCTTCTTTATGTCTGCATGGAGGACTCTTGATCCGAGTAGAATCTGTAACCATACAGACCAGGCTCGTCCAGTTAGCACTGCTGTGTGGAAGTGGATGGGGGATGATAGTTTCTAGAATAGGCACTGACAAGCCATCTGCATTAAGTGATTTCCAAAACCTCAAGGTATCAGTTTCATCTCCAAAGCATTAGTCTACTGATGACTGTTTTTCCACGGATGGGGAAGGTCCCCAGGCAAAATTAATTGTATTGTATATTCATAACACTGCAAAGAAACTCATGTGACATGGTAAAAAATTGCAAATATACTTTGAAGGATTCTGAAAAAGGATGCATCGTTTGTCCCTTTTTTTTTCTTCTATTGTCACTTGTCAGTAAACTTTGAAGAAAGAATTTCTCTGTGTGTTTCTTTAATTTGTTTTATCTTGCAAATTTTACCTCTGGGGATGATCCCTTAATAAACATCATGCAGTCGAGTGAAGACATTATAAATCTTGTAAGGACTTTAATTAAGGAGTGTTTATAATTATTTGCTAAAGGCAGCAAGAGAACCGATCTGACATTCAGCCTTCCCAGTATAAAAGATCTACTGACAAATATCCAGTCCAAAAGAGGAAGCTATGGTGTTCACTGGCATGTTGCAAGGGAACTAATGATGTCCTTTGTGCCTATGGGTCTTGGCAAGACATTCACTGTTTCCTAATGAACATGGGTCTTCACGCTGGCTCGCAGGAAGGTTTTCATACCGAGTAAGCTCCGGAAAATGATAGAGGCATGTTTACAGGAACGGGTCACTGAGTAGCTTCTTGGAAACTCTAACTTGGGCAATGATTCGTCCTCAGTGGGGACATTTACAGAACAGCGAATGCCTCTTGAGAATCTGTCTCAGTCATTTCCAGGCTCTGGATTGCGAAGGTTGTTACCTGACTCTTGTCTGTTTTCTGACTGTGGTGTGGTGATGTATTGTCTCTTTCTCACAAACTCAAAAACTAGATGAAGGTAATAATGTTGTTGGGAAGCAATATCAGGACTTTGTGTCTTTCTTATGTCTATTTGAATCCTCACAAATTCTGTGTTTTCTGAAAGCAAAGTAGACATGAATAGCAAGTTAAATTTAAATTTCCAAAAGAGACCCTCACCTACCCCTTCTATATAAAGGTCTAGAATAGATTGTAGGAGCCCTAAACTTCATTTATTACATATAACAAAAATTTCAGTTTACTTTATTTGACAGCAACAAAACAAAAATTTTTGAAAACTAAAATGGTAAAAAACAGTATAAATTGTAATATGCTACAGCAGTTGCCAATGCCACCCACTATCCCGAGCCATAATTAAAACAATCCAAATGAAGAAATTGAATTCTAGAGGAGGAATGGTTGCATATTATTGATAGCTCAGATCCCAAATGTTCCTAAGTTAATTCATTTCTATGTACTGCCATATATTCTGTTTGTCAACCAAATGTACTATAAATCATACAGGTGGACTAAGGGTTTTAGACTGGCTCAAAATCCATGGACAGAAAATTGAGGCAATTGGCAGTAATTAGAAATGATTAAGATGACATCTTATACATAATTAAGATGCATCACAGGTACTGATCATCTTTCAAAAGTTGTTCATAATGATTATCTTTATTTTACCTCCATGTTATTTAATCTCCTCTAACATTTCCTACAACCCAAGGAAGCAGATCTGAGTCTCCTGCTGATTAAATGGAAATGGATTAAGTTTCTTGTTCCCACCTTCGTTAAGTGAGCAGCAGAGCTCAGGTTTGCCCAGCTGGCTTCCAAGGACATGCTTCAGGCATGGGATAGCACTACCTCCTGAGCTATTCCCTGTTTCCATGAACATATGACAAGTACAGGCCTTACATATTTGGCTGTCTTGCTAGCTCAAAGAATTGAGTGACGGGAAGTCAGATGGGTTCCGTGGTTATCCAAAGATGATACTTAATATATGAACAGTGACTACCATCAAAGTGTTGTTGATGCGTTCTTAGAGATAACTGGGGGTCAACCTCTGAACTCTGAATTATGTTCTATTCTGAAATACATTCTCAATACCCTAGAATGCTATATAATAGAACATAATTGTTTATGAACTAGATTATCTACTTTGCTTTTAATGCTTGTGTGAAATCCATGCAATTACAAGAAAAGATAAACTTCAAAAATAAAATAAAATTTGTGGATCATCCTATCCCTTGCATATATTGGATAATAGGTATTAATATTAAAAGCATATTTAAATTTGTTTCAAAGATCTTGGATCAAAAAAGCATCCTATTCAGGTTATATTCCAAACATTCATAGCTTAAATTTATACTTGAAGAGTCTGATTATTAGCAATTTTTAATATACTATTACTCTAAGTAACACATCTCATTCACTTATTCACCTAATAAATGGCTTATCTCTGAAAAAATTTACTGTACTGTGTTCAAGAGAGACAAATCTTGCTAAAACTCTGCATTTTAATTTACTGTATACATTTCTAGATATGCTTAAAGAGGCTTGCTTATACTCTAATGTTGGCAGCTTGAGACCCAAATTTACAATAATTCTTCTTGTCTGTTGCTTAAACCTTTGGTTTCCAGTCAGCAAGTAACAGTCTACCAATACTCAAGGTAATAAAAACCCTTCAGATCTTTTTACGAGAAAGAGATTGAGTCTTTCCAAACACCAAGCACAGGCTTGAGCAAAGTTTAGGAAGGCAGTGATCATTTAGCTCCGTCTCAGAAGGAGATGACCCCACACACACAGAGTCTTCAACACGAGTCCCTGGCTTCCTTTTAGCTTACTTCACTGGACACCTGCTCACAGGTGCCAACTCACTCTGTAAGTTTCTAAGGCATACGCCTCCAGCTCAGTAGACTCCTGTTACATGAACAGAAGGAGGGTTTGGGGCAGTTTGTATATCTATAGTTTCTGCAGTAGTAAGAAGGCAACTGGAACTGAGGATGCAAACAGATATAATCTTCTGGAATGTAAAAAGGGCTTCTTATGCATACATTGTTAACCCTGGGAAACTGCATTGTCAAGAGCCTGTGACTGCAAATCAATCCCCCAAGCCATGCAGACTTGGTCACTAAAGAGACTTGAGACATGAACTTGTGTGAGGAAGAGGAAGTCAGAAAAGATAAGTAAAAACAAGATATAGCCAGAAGGTAAGACTTCCTCTGTAAAATATGTCAGAAGAGTAAGGAAACCAAATGCTAAAGCTCCTCTCTTTTTGTTAAATGTCATAAAGGTTGTGGGATCAGAATGGTCCTTTCCAATTTCTTACATCTTATTACATTTACTAATTATTTAAAATTGAGAATGTTTTGGCAGTTTCAATAAGATGTGTGTGTCCAAGAGATATATGAAGTGAGAAATGAAGTAATAACAGTATTCCTTCAAACCACAGTTCACATGGAAATGAAATTTGATAAGGTATCTATTCTAAATCTCCATGACCTAAGAGCATGTTTTAAAGAAGCTACTGCAGATAATATCTACATTTATAGAAAACAAAAATAGCTGCCATTTTAGTCTGGAACTATCCCACCATCCTTCCATTCCTGTGACCTGGGTAAAGGTGTGGGAAAAAAAACACAAGGAGATGGTTCTTGTCATTTTGTTTTCATGGTAGAACATATTTACTTAAGAAATTAGTCAAGAGAAATACAAATTTTTCTCAAATTGTATAAATCTTTGAAAATTGTTAGTTGTAATTGCATGTTGAACATGTATTTCCAAGTTTCAATATATATCAGCATACTTGCACTAGTTTCTTTACAAATATTTCCCTGTTATTAAATAAAACTCAAATGTCTTTAAGCACCAATATACTTTCACACTGGAACCCTTTTATGTAGCTTGAATATCCACATGCCTGGTATCATTATAGGCTAGAACTCAAGCACATAGATATAGGTAGGCATAATTATCATTATTTCAGAAAAAACTGTTGCTTAAATATATTTTATAACTATTATGCTTTTCCTTGTTAAACTTATCTGAATGTTTTAAAAAAACTACAGATGTGCAACCCAGTAGTTTAAAAGATAATTTACAGGTCACATGTCAGTCTCCAATCCTGGCATCTGTCTCACTTGGCCAGATCATTTAATATCGCCAGAATTAGTTTTTTTTAGAAATGTATTGGTTAAATTAGTTGGACATCAATGGTGTTGATGGATTTTGAACAATGTCAATATTTTAATGCTCTGAATGTTTTAAAAAGCATTTCTAAAATTATGTGATTTTCCCCTATTTTTAAAAGAAATTTAATTTATTAAATAAGTGTAAAAATATTCTGTGATGACAATCAGCGAGATGTTCTGGTCCTAATTCTTCTGATATTTATTTTAAAAAATCAATTATTATTTAACACCGGAAAGAGCCAGTTGAAAACAATCAAAAGAATTTGTTGCCTCAAATATATATATGATATATATAAATATATAAATATATGATATAGAGAATTACAGGAATAATTTAGCTGAGAGAATTTTTCTATTTCTTAGAAGAAAGCTGTTCATTGCTTACATGCACAATGTCTACATGGCTGTGGCTCTAAAGCAAAGAGTGAAATGCAGTTCTCCTGTGTATGCCTGTTGCCTGCCTCTCTTAAGGGACACACGTGAAAAGTAAATAAAAGCATTTTATGCCTTGATTGATTAAATAAGTCAATGTATATATTTGAAGTCTATGGTTGTAAAAACATAGTTTGAGATGTAAAGACAGTGAACTGAAGGTATATCCGAAGAAGAAGCTGCACTTTCAGAAGAAAACTGACCTAAAGAAATAATTATGATTTTTTTAAATTAATTTTGCACCTTTTATTTCTTCAAGCTATTCTCTCTTCTACTAAGACAATACTAGTTATATCTTGATTCTGTATGACAAAATCCATTAGGAGCTATCCTTTGGGTTTAAATTTTTAGAGTAACATTTCTTATGCTAAAGACTTCTTTTGGAAATTCTATATAATAAAAGAAACTTTTCTATAATTTTTATTTAAAAAAATGATTCAACAAGAAAATAACTCTCATTACTCACAGTCTACAAAATCATTTACTCTCCTCTTGATGAATTAAAAAAAGTGTTACTTTCATGCCTAATTTCAAAATATACTTTTAAGATGGCAGCTAAATAAGAGATGGCTGATAACTTGTTTATAAAAATAATCTATTTTTACTTTACTGACTATTCTTTTTAACTTCTAATATTCGAGAATCAAGGGTGTATGATCTGTAGCTCCGGATGCTTTGTACCTACACATGGTTTAAGCCGCATTGTAACACAGAGCTACCTCTGGTTGAAATTCAAATTCTATCTGCTCAGGTGCATAAGCACCATTGTTCTCATTTCAATGATGCTTTCTCTATGTGTGGGTATAATTTTTTTACTACATTTGTATTTATTTTGTCATACAAACTATTCAACACACCAAGTTCTATGAAGTCAGAAACTTCTATACCATGACATATTTTATGTGAATTGAGTCCTCATTTAGTGCATGACTAGTGTTATAGTTTACATTTATCATAGATCAAGGCTGTGTCTTCTACGTGTCGATCTCATTTCTGAAACCTCTCACTCCTTTATAACATACTTCTGCATAAATGTATCTGTACATTCCACTGATCTTTTATGACATGCAAAATGTGGGCAGATAGTTCTTAGACACCTGCCTGGTGGTTTTGAGAGCTTGAATTTTGATTTGAACTCGCAACAAATTCACACATATTAGCCTGGGTATTCGTCTTCAATATCTCTAAGGGTATGGTACCTCAACATTAAAGATACGAGGACTTGGAAGGTCAAAGTCATGGTCAGAGACAGAGCCATAAATCATGAGCTTTTATCTGATAGCTCTTGTATTCTCTTATATCCTAAGTAGACATTTTCTTCTGATTATACCCCATTTTAATACACACAGAGAGAGAAATAATTTAGTTATTGATTAGAGTCCATCCATGTTTACTAAAACACTTTATTTTTATAGATTTCCCCAAGAACTGGTAAACCTGAACTCAATAACAATACAAATGCTCTCAATAGCAGACGAGTCCAGGCAAAGCCAGGAACTGTCATTTGTGTGTGAATCCAGAGATTCTGAGGCCTTGGATAGTCTTCCTTTGGGAATCAGATTTCTGAAGTTAGTTTTGATGGCAGATAAAGCGAATTAAAACAAACAGGGCCATAATCACTTTGTCCAAATGGTTCTTAATTACTCTTCTTACTCTGTTTCTGTCATTTCACCTTTACTTAAAAGTATACATAATTTTGTCTGCTTTATCAAATGATGTAGAAATATGTGTGTTATTATAGTAGGCAATGGAAAGATAAGCAGTGGTAAGTCCCATAAGTTTGTTTCTGGCTGAAACACTTATCCAGTTTCTGAGACACAGAGAAACATGTTGATTAGTTTAATAAGTTTTGAGCTGTAGCATCCAATTCTCTTAATTCAAAAACTTGAAGTAATTTGCACAGATGCTCTATGAGAACCAGAGAAGCAGCTGTGATGGTTAATAAGGAACTCCTTGTTCTGACTCCAGGCTGCTAGTAATGGAAGAACCAGAAATCTAAAGACTAGTATCTGCTGCCTAAGAAACACGAGTAAAATAAGTGCGAATGAGCAGCCATAGGAAGAGGAGAGGAAGAGGCAAGAGAATTGCAGGTGGTCCAGGCTACGTGTCCTGGTCTCACCTCCACACCTTTGGTTTTTCAGCTTCACTACTTCAGGAACACCTGCGGCATAAAAGGGAAATTGAAAAGGGAGTAAAATTCAGGGTAATTTTGTTCTTTCCAGCAGGTCGTAACGGTCCGACAGTTCACGGTTTAACAAATCTCATGTAAGGATTAACAATACTCCATTGTTTCTATTCGCTGCAGTCCCTCGGGAATTTTATCATCAGGAATGTCTGCGAAATGACACATTCCTTCTGCCTGCCTCACTCCACACAGTTAGGGTCTTGTATAGACACTTTTGCTGTTTTTATTTGTCCGTTACGGTTTTGCTTATTCATTTTATGTGTTTGCTGGGAATTGAAACCGGAGCCTGGCACTTGCTAAGCGTTTGCTCCATCCCTAAGCCATACTCTAAGCTCGGTTTGTGCTCTTTTAATCTAGTTATGTGTTTATAGGCTTTGGATCGTTGTAACTGAAACATATATGCCAGTATTTGCACTTTTCTGGAGAAACATGCCCATAAGTTTCACCCCATTACTAAGTTAATAATAATAATTTTAAGTGAGCGGCTCACACTAACTTAAGAGCAATTAGAAAATATATTTTTTAGCACTGTTATAGTATAAGTAACCAAACATTGAGGACTGTACATATTGCTGAAATGGATTTCTATTAAACACTTGGCAACTGCCTTCCCATTAACACTGTTCAACATGTGAACACATTACCATACCTAACTCCTTGTACCCGGGCCTCCCCACAGCAGGTTAACTAAAAAACTTAAACTGGACACAATGTGTTTTTGACAAATAAATTATCATAATTATTTACTTAGTTTCTTTCTCATTTAAACTTTATCAGCTATAATAAAATTAGAAGATCATCGAGGTAAAACCCCAAGGGAAAGAATGGTTATATCCCTCCTGTTGGGGAAATAAAGAAAAAGAATGAAAAGAAAATCTCAGCTGAGCATCTTTAGAAATCCTTCACACAAACTTGTACATGTTTAAAAGTTGTTGATTCACAAGGGAACACGTGAAAAATCCCTGTGATGAAGCTACTACTCTTTAATAAAGCTAAATGAGAAAAAAAAAGTGACCACATCTAAAGTAATATGCAACTCATAGCATTCCTTGGGTCAGAAAAGATAAAGAGCCTCTGTGTGGTTTGAACTGTACAAGAATTAGCCCTGACACAGATAGAAACAGAGTGGAAGAGCAAGACAATTATCTTAAGGCTCCTTTAAAATAGAGCTCATCAATATTAAGGTCATATCATCAGGGAACATTATAGTAGCAAAGTAATTAATAAAGACTAGCAAAGTGTAATTATGATGATATCAGTAATCACAATTGGTGTTTCTAGTGAGTGGGAATGTATATATGTGTGTGTGTGTGTGTGTGTGTGTGTGTGTGTGTATGGATTTTTATAACTAAATAAAAATATCTGCTACTTCGGAGAAAATTTACTATATCCCTCTCATTAATTGAAATACTTTTAGTGACCAACAAGATAGGTAAACACACTTAAGTACATCATCACCTTTCTACTTTGTATGAGCTATTTATTGGTGTATGTATGTATGCATGTGTGTGCATATATGTGCATGTGTATATGCGTGCATGTGTGTGTATGTCCTTGGTGAGTATAGACATTTATGTGTGAAGATCAAAGGTCAACTTTTGGAAGTGGTTCTTGGAATTAAACTAAGGTTGTCAGGTTTGTTTTGCAAGCACTGTTCCGATCCAACTGATCCATCTCCCTGGCCCTAATTATTTATTTGCTAACATTTTTAAGCTAGTAGCCATTACAGAACAATTGTTCATCTGATGATGGAGGGCAAAAAATGCAGGAGCCAAAACTTCATGCCAGGTTCTACCACCCCTGATTCTCTGGTATAATTTAATTCTCACTCGGACTCGGAAGCTGCTGTTGGAACCTGTTGGAACTTTGAGAATGTTTAGACCTTTGGGGTTCATCACTGTGCAATTGAATCACTGGGAGTTTCACAAAATGAAGACTTTGGGTACCAAAAGTCCTAGAAATAATTGTTTCCTTTGGTTCTAGCATGGGTCTGACTATTTTTGAAAGACCTCAGGGAGCTTTGATGTTCTGCCAAAGCTGGAATCACTCCACTCATTTTGATACACTTTCAGCCTACTCCAAGGCCAAGTTGAATGTCGGGGTATATTCAAGGGTTTAAGTAAGAATGTCATAAAGTAAACAGATATAAGACAGCAATGCAATAGCCTGAGTGTACCCTTTTTACACCTGAGAGCTATACATCCAGAAAACACATAATTATTCAAAGATGTTATTGTTACAAATATGTGAAGATTGTATTAGTACTGATATGACATTTTAGTAAAGGGTTATATTCCACATCATATTATTTTAGATAATAAAAATAGAAATTATGCAAATCTTGTAGCCAACATATATAATCCCAGTTCTGGAGAAGCTAAAGCAGGAAGACCATGAATTTAAAGCCAGCCTGGTCCACTTAAAAAGACCTCGTCTCAAAAAGCGCACAAAGCCAAATGAGGCAAAGGAAGCAGCAAAAGTCTAGATTAATGTGCCAGCAGTTGATGTGATGTCTTAAAAATTCAGCAACTGGATGAAGTTAGAACCAGCCACTGTTTAAATTTTTCCTTTCATATCTTTTGCATGTTTTTCTTTTATGAGACTGATAAAACAGCATTAGTAGGAAGGTTTCAAAAATGTTTTTAAAACTCCATGTTTTTATAAAAGGTGTTTTTTGTTGTTCTGTTTAATGCTATTAGGGATGTGGGCCTGTTAAGCCATCTTTGGGCTGGAGAGATGGTGCAGCAGTTAAGAGCACTGCGTGCTCTTCCAAAGGTCCTGAGTTCAATTCCTAGCAATCACATGGTGGCTCATAACCATCTGTAATGAGATTCTGATGCCCATTGAGGAAGAGACCTGGTCAGTCATTCTCATCAACTTAGACCATGAAACCCAATAAGAACAAGTTCAGCAGAGCCGCCATATACGAGCTGCCCATGCATGCTTCAGCATTGCCAGGGCATAAGTTTAATTTCTCAGTCGTTTCATTTTTCTTTAGATGACCAGGAAATATTTGACCACGTATAAACCCTCATGGAGTCTGATCTCAACAGATGTCCTTCTAAGCACCTGTTGGAGTCAACTCTGCCACTGCCTCATTAAATGGGATGGAGTTTAACTTTCCCAAAGCAGATGGCAGTTGGAATGTTAGAAATGTGCATTTGTTCCTCATGTTCCGGTCTCACTCACCAGCTCCTGGGCCACTCTGGTGACCTTTGGATTTTGTCATTAATGTGAGAATTCTGCAAACACTCTTGGATTCACCAGTTTTGTTTATAGAGTCTGATTCAAAGTAGCTGAATTCACACCATAAGCAAATAAAGATTAGTAATTTTCTGCTTGTGTTCACCCACACTGAGTAGTCTATCAACAAGGGACTTTTTGTAAAAGTGTAATTGTAATTGTAGATGGAAGAGGGTTGAAAGCTCATCTAAGAAGCTGTTACATGTGCTTTGCAGTATAACAACTTTCAAAGGTCTGTTTGATTATAATAGGATAACGAAAAACGCCATAGAATATAACACAGAAGGTGCCATGACTGTATTGAAAATGATCAAATCTATGTTCTCGAGTATATTTCCTCAAGTGTATTTCCTCAAGTATATTCTCCGTGTCTGGGCATAGTACAGTACTAGATTGAGTCCTATTGGCCTGAAGGTCAAAGGTCATGCATAGTGATTTTCAGCACTTCAGTTCTGAGACAGCTGAATGTGGTCCTGACCTGGCTTAGTCAGTGGGCCGATCCTCTTCATCTCTAAGCCTTCCTGCCCTTTCTAAAAACAGCAAGGCCTTTAACCAGGAGATATTTTAGGCAACGCATACTGTCTTCTCATTGGGTAGAAGCGTATTTTGGCCTCCTGCCTGCGTCAGATTGACACGTGTGCAGTTAGGCTTGGATGCTAGTCCCCGCTTCTCACCACTCATATAAAAACCTTGCAAACATAAAGACACGGGGCTTGCTAGCACAGAGTCGGTGACTAGATGTAAGTGGAGGAAAGACCGTTATCAGGGACGTGAATATGCTCCTGGGATCATCCATTTCAGACATTTGCACCTCAGTTCTCAGGTTTTCGGCTCTGTTTTCCTAAGACCTAGCTGGGATTTCACTCCAGAGACGCCCCCGCTTGTCTCTGGATCCTGCCACTCTTGATAAGTCCTGATAGAAGACACTGCCAATCTGTGGATAAGGGGAGCTAATGAGAAACTGCTATCTAAAACCTGAACAGCAAAAACAAAACCAAGCAAACCCAACACATCCAAAACAAATCCTAAAGAGAGCAACTCAGACAGTCCATGCTCCCAAGAAGACGCGTAGAAAAAACACCAAGATGTGACTGGTTTGTTACTGCGCTTATCAGTCACTTGGCTGGCAGGCACTGGATGCTCTGTATTGTCTCTGCTTTGCAAAAACAAGTGCAAGTCTATGTTACTCTATACAGCTGGGACCAAAAGAGTATGAGTGTGAGAGAACACAGACTCTAAAAGCAGAATGGAGTTGACGCGGGTAAAGCCTGTGCCGCAGTCATGCCTTTCCAGTGCACTCATACCTGGTACTCGTGTCTGCACCTCTAAGAAATTTCCATTTTTTCACATCAAAAAATCCAGATATGAAGCCGAAGCCGCCTTCTTCGCCAACCTGAAGCTGTCTGATTTCAACATCATCGACACCCTCGGAGTCGGAGGTTTCGGACGAGTAGAGCTGGTAGGTGAATTTTCCTTAAGTGCTTTTCAAAGCCTTTCTCCCTCCTCGTGTGTTTCCCCAGCCTCAGCTCTCTCTCTCCTCCCCTCTTTCACCTCTCCTTATTAACCACTGTTGCACAGGAGCAGATGCCTTCGTACAGGCCTGTCAGAGATTAACATAGTCAGCTAAGATATGCAGCCAGAGGAGTCCCTACAAATTGCTTTTTAGAAAACTCTTTGGAGCGAATAAATGCTAAAAACATTAGTTTACTGAGAAGTCGTAAATCACTTTTTGCCCCCCCATTGTCTATGATCTTTTAATTCCTTCCTGAGTTCTGATAATTGCTTACTAACTTAATTATGCCACAATTAAATTAATTTAAATGTAAACCAAGAAAAAGAAACTGGAATATATTATATATATATACATATCTATATACAGTTATATATTTTATATATAAATAAAATAAATGTAATGGTAGTAATTCTGTAATTCTACAATTGTAAGCACCTATTTAGATTATAATGATAATGGTTTGAATGTTTTATGTAATTTATTTTACATTATTTATGTTTTATGTAATTTCATTCACTAGATAAGTAGATACACAAGATGGGATGGGACCGATGAGATTTTTCCTCATTTGCTGAGCATACTGTATGAAGCATGGTGTATGAATGTTGTATAAACTACATGAGAACATAACTCTATTTTGCATTTGTTTGAAATAGGAATTTTAAAACTGACTCATTGCAAGAAAAACTAAGGAAGGAAATATGTCCTGGTGACTGAGGTAGCTACATTCAAGACCCAGATTCACCTCTGCCTCTCTCTGCTGAGCATGAGGGAGTCCCTGATAGGAGGTGCTAGTACAGTATGATAGGAACTCCCCAGCCCTCTGAAGTGCAGTCAACAGTTACTGTTGCCACCCGAGGTCAGGAGGAATCCCTTCCATAAAAGTCAACTGACCCAGAGCTATTTTTATGTTTGTTTGTGTTGCTGTTGTCCTCCCTGGCTGTGACACAGGGAAAGATGTCATTTGCTGGAGTATTAGGGAAGGTCTTAGCACTAAGGTGTGTACCCCTGAATCTGCATTATATTTCCTGTAACATAGGCTGAAGCTCGGTAATAATTACTACTATATCAACTGATCAAACATCCAAACTATGCCACTGTGCCTGTAAGGATCTGATAGTTGCTGATTATGGGTAGAAAATTCGAGTAAGGGTCCAGCAGACAGACAGGCAGTCAGGTAAATCTTCCTGCTTTCTGAATTTTGCTGACTAACTAATGGAGCCTGGCCTAGTTTGCTTCTGCTGCTGTGATAAACACCATCCCCAAAGCCAATTTTGGAGGAAAATATTTTATGAGATTAGCAGGTCCACAGTTCATATATACAAAGAACAGAATTCCTTTGATGGGGTGATTCTCAATCTGTGGGTCACAACCTCTTTAATTCATATATCAGATATCCTACATAGAAAATATTTACTTTACAAATCGTAATAGTAGCAAAATTGCAGTTGTGAAGTAACAATGAAATAATTTTATGTTTGGGGATCACCACAACACAAGGGTCACAGCATTAGGAAGACTTGGAACCAATGCAGGAGAACATGATTTGGAGGCTGTCCCTTAAAACCAGGTTTAAAGACTAAAGGCAAAGCAGGGGAGGATGGCCCTGTGGTTAGGAGCACACACCTCCCAGCACCCCAAACTGACCTCCCCCTCCAGGTGATGCTATGACCTCGCCTACCCTCTACAGACAATGTTCTCTCTTGCACATGTGTGTGCACACACACACAAATGCACATAAATAAGATTAAAAATAAAATCTTTAATAAAGACTATGGATAATAAAATAGCTACTTTAGTGGACAAAAAACATTACGTCTGTGGATTTCTAGAGAATAGCTTCAAGTTTCTCATTTTGTGAAATATAGAGATTGTCTAAGGATATTTGAACTATTGAAACTACTTTATAATAGCTTTGAAGACAGTTGTGAGACCACTTCAAGTTAAAAATTTTAATAATGGCTTGAAAAATGAAAACTTCTAGAAAATTCTCTAAAAAATATGTCAGAAGTACAAAGGAATAGTCACGAAATTTAGGGACACTTAATCATAGAGAAGAAATTACAGTTTTTAAAGACAAAATATGCTTTAAAATAACCCTATAAGTGGCTTGTAGTATCCTAAACGTTCCTCAAGTATGTGATCATAAACTCTCCAATGAGATTTGAGAAGTTCAGAAATTTGAAATTTTGAGTTCCATGTCCTAAAAGAAGTAAAAATTTTGTAATTGTTACTACTTGATATACACATCACGCCTCTGGCCTTTTGCATGGGGCTGTTCCCAAGCTGTTCATTTAAGGATTTCCTAACTTCTTGTTTGTTAGTCTAGGTAAATTTAGGTGCAAGCGTATTTCTGTCGAGAGTTTTTGAATAACTTGTTTTTGTGGAGAAGAGAGCGTCATAAGAAATTTAAAACGTGCTTGAAGTCCAGTTCCCTTGCCGTGATCTGTCATCGACCATGCTTTTCATCCATGTTCTTAGCCTGTGAGCTTTGTAATGTGTTCAGTACGATGTGCTTACTCTCAGAAAACCAGTTCTGCTTGCAATGTCATTTGTATGTCTAGTGTATGTACATACCTTCAGTCTTTAAGTACTATTATCAGGTAATTAAATAATGCCTTAATGTATCTTAATGTGCAAGGTGTAAAGTTGTGAGATTGAGTTTAAAAGTCATAAGTGAAAATGTATCTCGTTGCTTTACAGTAACATCCATAATGAACTCCATGTCTGTTTTTCTCAGAGGCACCTGCTTTCAGGATAGATTTGCCCATGGGTCAGACAAACAACTTTGTAACTTGGCAACGTTGGTGGTTGTTGCACTAAATATTAATTTATTCTGTAATCCTAAGATTTCCTGTGCTTATAAACTATCCTTAGCTAAAATATAAGGACAAAATAGAAGAGGGACAAAAAGCTTTATTTTCTTGCATTGTATTTTTTCTGCACCATTTATGGGAGATTTAATAGTTCAGTTAGAAAAATTGCTTTTGGCTTTGGGGATTCACAGTTTGCTTCAAAGAGAGAACAAGATTAAACCCTAAACAAAGTAGAGCAGTGCAGTTTGGGGCATGGAAGAGGAAGACTGGTGTTCAGGTAAAACAGGGGGAACACAGCGCTACAACAAATACTTGAGAACCCAAAACCCAAGGACTCAGATGCTCATAGTTGCACTGCTCGCTGGAATGATCAACCTTTCATTTGAAGCCTAACTTATAATCTCAAGTTCATGTCCAGTTTAGAATTCTGCCTTTATAGATGCTCTGAGAGAAAAGCACAGGGTGGTTCACATCTCACAGGAAAAGCTTCAAGATGATGTGTTGGAAGCGGCAGACGTCCATACAGTGAGAACTATTGCTATTGCTATTGCCCCAAATGACAAGCTGTTTGTTTGTTTGTTTGTTTGTTTTTAACTTAGAAGCTTTTCTGCCATTCCGGCTTCAACAAATGTTTAGATTCTTCCCACTACTACTGTGAATCAAAAGCAGTTGATATGTTCCTGTCTTAGTTGCTTCTCCAGTTGCTATGATAGATTACCCTGACCAAAACAATCTAGGGGAGAAAAGATTTCTCTCACTCACAATTCCAAGTTCCAGTCCATCATTGCAGGAAAATCAAGGCAGCAGGAATGTAGGCAGCTTTGATGCTACAGTCACTGTCCAAAGCACAGAGCAGGGAGTCAATGCATGCATGCTGGTTTTCCATTTTCTCCAGCAGTACTCAGGGAAGAAGTTCCTGCCTAGGAAATGATGCCACCCACAGTGGGTGGGTCTTCCCACCTCAATTAACAGAACCATCCACAGACACAGGCTCAGAGACTAATCTGTTCTGGAGACCGTCACTGAGACTCTTCCCTCAGCAGGAAAAAAAAACTGCAAAAGTCTAAAACCTGAGTTTGATCCCCACCTAAATGTGGAAAAACTGACTCCATGAAATTCTCCTTTTACCTGGCATGTGCGTGCCCCCACATGCACAACATGCATGCATACACAGCACACACATATACATACAATAACACACAAAACACAGACATATACACATACACAGCACACACATATACATACAATAACACACAAAACAGACATATATACATACACAGCACACACAGACACACAGGTACACACACTACATACAAATATACACACAGAGAGAAATAATATATTATTTTCAATTTTTTTCAAGAACCTGAACTAAACAATACAGAATGGCTGTGATGTTGATCTCTGCTATGTATATTGTTTTGTCAAACTTTCGGATTCCCCCTTTCTCTAAATGGAATAGGAATATTCCATTATTCCTATTTTGGTGGCAAAAATGGCTGTATAAGAAAGATAATCAGATAATGTAATATGTTGAAAATCTGTAGTTAGATGTTGGAAATTGTTGTTACCAACTGTGAGTGCTTAGTCATTTATTTAACTCTCCTGAGCTTCAGTTTCCTTTTCTGTTAAGATAATAATAGAATGATTCCCTCAAGAGGTTGTAACTATTAAAAGAACTACAGTTACCACAGTAGTATAACATAGTGTCTTTGGAATTTTGTATTATGTATTTTGTATTTCAATGGTGTTATTTTTTCCTGTAAGGATAATTGTCACTTATTGTTAAAACACACTCAGAGTAGCCATCTTCATTTCTCGTTCCAGCTGTTAATATAGAGGAATTATATTAGAATGGTTTATCTTTTCTTCCCCCACCACCATTGCTAAGCCACATTTCTTCCCTCAGAGTAAAAGCCTGAGGTCTGCCGGTGACCTTCAGTGAAAGATGCTATTAAATTTCCCTGGACCACTAAAGCTTTTGATTTTCTGATGTACTGTGAGAAATGATGGAAAACAGTTTCCAATCTTCCTTATGCCAACCTGTGGGCACCTGAAGGAGCCTTCTCTTATTTACCCGTTTCTCTTCTGAACTGCAAAGCCAGGCTCTCAGGAATGGTTTTCAGTGCAGAATGATTGGGTCACAGTCATTTGCTTCATACCCCTTTTAAACCAGGATATTTAAATGGACAAATGAGAATCAAACGCTTGCATAAGGGTGTTCTCTGGGTATCTCTCACTCCTGTTGTAAGTCCAAGCCTGCTTTTGAAGCCTGAAGTTAGATTCCCTGAGTTGCAACAACCATCCTATTCCCAGAGGCCACCTGTGTGTAGCAGAGTTCCTGTATTCTTCAAAATGGCATTCAGGACACTGGCTCAGCACTTTTGCAGCTTCCATGGTATGCACTTTATGGGCAAGCAGGCGTGGAGGACCTTGTAAAGCAACTGGAAACAAAATAGACCGAGATGATTAAGAAATAAATGAAGTGATAAACTTAAATTTCGGTCACCGGGGTTTTGTTTCATCACTGTGAGAGGAGAGGAACTTAACTCCAAAGGGAAACCCCTAGTAAGATGAAGACACTTTAAGAAGAATTGCCAACCTGCACAGCAGTGAAGCGGAGCAGCTGTCGAGTTGCTGGGCATCCTAAAGTTTGCCTCATTTTGACAGAGCCTTTGTCTAGCTGAACTGCCCCTTGCATAATATTCACTGTGGAATTATCTATTTGTTTTCTTTAGAAAAAACCATAAAAGATAATTGTGATTCACAGTGTTGATTCCTAAGGGGGAGAAAGACATTTAGCTAAATAATGACAGTTCAGTCCAAAAGACACTAATGGAGCGTAAATGGGTACAGAACAAAGATACTATCAACTCGTTTCTTTTTCTTTCATTCTATTAGATCACTTTATTATAATAAATGTACAGATGAAATCATACCACAGCTAGATGAAAGTAGCCACTAAACAAATACAAGGCTAGTCCCAACCTCTATGCTTTGCAGTGAACTTTTCTATACCAATGGAATGGCCGTTTTGAGGCTGTGGATCTTCACGTGGGGTTTTACACTTTTGCTGTCAATTACGTTTTTCTGGTTTATTCACTACAAAAAAAGAAAAATTCTATGGCAGAGTAGAAGCAAGGACTACTTTTGAGATTCCACCTCACCCCAGTCAAAATGAGTATCAAGTGTTGGGAAGGACGTGCGGGGAGAGGAACCCTCATTCACTGCTAGTGAGACGAAAACAAATATAGCCATTATGGCGATCAGTTTGGAGGATCCACAAAAAATTAAAAATAAAACTCTCATGTGGCCCAGATACTCACTTCCGGGAAAATGCCCAGAGAACTCCATATCCCTCTGCAGCAATATTTACACATCCATGTTTAATTGCTGATCTATTTTACAATACCGCAAAATGGAACCAACATGTCCATCAACTGATGAATGGAAAGTGAAAATGTATTATACATACAAAATGGATTATTATTCAGTTGTAAAGAAATTTACATCATAAAATTTACAGGAAATTTTATAGACAGAATGTATACTATTAAGTGAGGTCACCCATACCCAGAAAGATAAAAATTCACATAGCCTTTCTCATATGTGGATCCCAGCTTGTAATGTATACATCTTCATATGTAAACTGCTGTTAAGCATGGGTACAGTTTAACATTTAGAAAGGAGACCAAGAAAGGGTAATATTAGGCGATACAGAAGGACAGGCTGCTGGCAAAAGAACATATGACTTATGGAAGAAGATACTGATGTCAGCAAAGCTAGTTTCTAAGCAGAAATTACAGGGAGTAAAATCTAGCTGTATTTTAATGAGAAAGATAATTCATCTTTTCATATATAATATATATTAAATTATAGATCAATAGCTGTGATGTAATCTAGGCTACATGAGGGAAAGCAAATATTATTATCATACATATCTTTTGAATTTATAGGAATCTTATCTATGCATTGAAGTATATATTTTTCATGAAAATTATTTAAAATTATTGCCTTAAAATAGTAACGTTTTTCCCTCCAAATTTAGATACGAACCTAGAAAAAAGCAAACTAAATACAAGACATTGGATACATTTTGCAATGGTTTAAAACAGTCCATCTCAAAGTTAGCATTTTGGTCACATGTACTTTTGTTTTCTACAAGACAAATTCATCATTTTCCTAGTGAATGGGCATACCACATTCATCATGACTTCATCTACCCTCCCATACCCAAATAGTCTATATGGTATAAAGAAATATCAGATAATGTCTTCTTCACATTAACATCTCCCATAGCCAATAACATAGATAGCTTATTGATCTAAAGACTATGAAGTCAGGAGTTTTTGTGAGCTAAATGACTGTTTGTTTTTAAAATTTGTATTGGCATATAACTATTTTTTATTGTTTTTATTGAGCTCTATATTTTTCTCTGCTCTCCTTCCTTCCTCCACCCTCTCCTTCTACCTTCTCCTCTGATCCTCATGCTCCCAATTTACTCAGGAGATCTTGTCTTTTTCTACTTCCCATGTATATTAGATAGATCTATGTCTCTCTTAGGGTCCTCATTGTTGTCTAGGTTCTCTGGGATTGTGATTTGTAGGCTGTTTTTTTATGTCTAAAAGTCACTTATGAGTGAATACATATTATATTTATCTTTCTGGTTCTGGGTTACCTCACTCAATATAATGTTTTCTAGCTCCATCTAATTGCCTGCAAAATTCAAGATGTCATTTTTTTTTCTGCTGTGTAGTACTCCATTGTGTAAATGTACCACATTTTCCTAACTATTCTTTCAGTCAAGGGGCATTAGGTTGTTTCCAAGTTATGACTATGACAAATAGTGCTGCTATGAACATAGTTTAGCATAGTTATGCTATGATTGAACATCCTTTGGGTATACACACAAAAGTGGTAAGGCTTGAGGTAGGTTGTTTCCTAATTTTCTGAGAAATTGCCATACTTATTTCCAAAGCATCTGTACCAGTTTGCACTCACACCAACAATGGAGGAGTGTTTCCTTAACTCCACATCCTCTCCAGCATAAGCTGTCAGCAGTGTTTTTGAATTCGGCCATTCTTACAGATGGAAGATGGAATTTCAGAGTTTTTTTTTTTGATTTGCATTTTTCTGATGACTAAGAATCTTGATCATTTCCTTAAGTGTCTTTCAGTCATTTTAGAATCTTCTGGTGAGAGTTCTCTATTTAGGTCTGTATCCAATTTTCTATTGGAATATTTGTTCTTTTTATGACCAGATTCTTGAGTTCTTTGTATATTTTGGAGATCAGACCTCTGTCTGATGTGGGATTAGTGAAGATCTTTTCCCATTCTGTAGGCTGTCATTTTGTCTTGTTGGTTATATCCTTTGCTTTACAGAAGCTTTATAGTTTCAGGAGGTCCCATTTATTAATTGTTACTCTCAGTGTCTGTGCTATTGGGGTTTAGGAAGTGGTCTCCTGTGCCAATATGTTCAAGTGTGCTATTGTAGTGTTGGGTTTCACAAAGACAGTTTCTTTCAATGATGGCTTGCCCTTTGCTAACTTTCATACCCCTTCTCTCCATTCTCTATTTAGGAGCCCTCCCCATCCTTTCTTCCCCCATGTCTTTTCCATTTTTATAACATGCACATTCACACGAACATTTGATTTTTATGTATGTTTAAAGAATTTTAAGGCCCACATAGCAAAAACATGTATTATTAGTTTTTAATTTTTTATTTCACTTAACAGTATTTCTACTAACACTCATTTTTACAGAAGATACCATAATTTCATTCTTCTTTATGGCTTTGCAAGCTCCATTGGATATATGCATGAATTTTCTTTATTCATTCACCTGTTGACAGACCCTGAAGGCTGATTCCATAATTTGGTCACTACGAATGGTACCACGGTAATGGATGGATAGACTTCTCTGTGCTCTCTTAACTTAGAGATCTTAGGGTTTACAAACAGAAACATTATATCTGTGTTATATGAAATTACTGGGTGTTTTTTATTTTTATTTTTTTTTAGTTTTCTGGGGAACCTCCCTTATGCATTCCATTGTGGTTGCATTCCCACCATCAGTATTTTAGGTATTTTTGTTTACATTCTCATTGGAATTTTTTGTTTTGAAAAATTCTTACCTATGCCTATATAGTAGAGTGTTTCCTTTAACAGTATTAGAGTTTGGGGGCTTACATTAAAGTCTTTGTTCCATTTTTAATTGATGTTATTGTTTGGTAAGAATAAGTGGTCTGGCTTCATTCCCCAGCATATGGCTATCTAGTGTTTCCAGCACCATTTTTTGAAGTGGCTGCCTCTTCTCCGAAGTATGTTTCTGGTTGGAGTTGTACTGTTTTACTTCTGAGGACTCTATTCTTTTCTGTTGATCTTTTATTTGTTTTTAATGCCAATACCATGCTGATTTTGTAACTATTGCCCTATAGTATGAGATAAGTCTGGTATGATGACACCTCCAGAGTTGTTTTTGCCTGGGATTATTTTGGCTATCCATGACCTTCTGTGCTTCCAGATGAATTCTAGGGATGTGTTTTCTAGTTCTGTGAAGAATGCCATTGGAGTATTGATTGCAATTTCATTGAATCTATAGATCACTGTTAGAAATTTGACCATGTTTATTATATTAACTGTGTTAATGAACAAACATAAGAGATATTTCTATTTAGTGTCTTTCTCTATTTTTTCAGACTTTTATTTTTTTCTTTTTAGTTAAAATAGAATTGCATCATTTTTTTTCTCTTCCCTCTCCTTCCTCCAGTACCCCCCAAGTACCCTCCCTCTAACCTGCCTCATTCCTGCTCACTCTCAAATTGATAGCCTCTTTTCCTTTTATTCTTGTCATGTGTATACATATCTATGAGTATGTATGTATTCACAGATATATAAATACAATGTTCTCAATCCATATTTGTTGCTTCTCTGTACATGTCTTCAGAGCTAAGCATTTGGAATTACCTGTAGTTGTCTAGTAGTAGAACCCCATGAAATTTTCTTTCTTCCTCCGTAGCATCGATATTGCCATTGCTCCAGTCCCATTTATTCAGCTATTTCTAAGATAGACTATTCAACAGCTGACTTCCTGGTATTTTGGATTTTACAGTCTTTATGCTCTCTCTCCACAATGTTTCTCAAGCCATAGATTCAGGAACTGTGATGCAGACCTATCTATTGGGGCTGGGTGGGCGACCCAATATCCAATAATTCTTCCTTGGCTACGTTTTTCTCTTGCTTATCTTTTTGAAGCCCTATGAAGGAGACTATTTGTCTGATGCCTTTCTCAACATGTTTGTTGATACATGGTAAGGCTGCTGATTTGTGCATTAATTCTGTAGTCTGTCTCTTTGCAGCAAGTGTTCATCAGTTAAAGAAGTTCTAGTAAAGCCATTAGGGTGTTTTGTACAGGATTGTGTTATCTACAATAAGGACCACTTGACTTCTTTTCCTATGCACATCACATTTATTTTTCCTTCCTGTCACTCTATCCAAGTTTTCAATAACCGAACTGAGTAAGAGAAAGTAAACGTTCTTGCCTTGTTCCTGATTTCAGTGAAATGCTAGTATAGGTGTTTTAAGCACAGCCTTTATTGTGCTGAGATATGTTCTTTCTATTCAATATTTAATTCAAGATTTTTATCATAAAAGAAAGTTCATCTTTATCAGAGGTCTGTAATCTGACATGAGAAGATTTTTGTTCTGGTTCTTGTCTATCTGATATTATAAGTCCCTCCCACATCTTTTTCACTGGGCTTAGAGAATTTCCTACTGTGATGTTATTAAATGTGTTTTTTAGTCCTTCAGCTTGTACTTCTTCTATGATAATGATTTATAAATATACATAAATAATGTCATATACATGTCTCTTGTCCCATTCGGACTTTCTTATTAATATATGTCTGCCATTTTCTGGATGTTATAATTTGTCCTCCTTCTACTCAAACTTGTATTTTTCTTCCATTCTATCCATTCTATTGATGAGACATTCCACAGTTATTTGACTTATTAAACTTTCCATTTTCAATATTCAATTAGAATTTTTGAAATATTTCTTTGTATTGAATTCCAGGCCCATACTCTATATTGACTTCTTTTTCTCATTAAACTATTTGTGTTCTATTTGGGTCCATTTAGGAATTTGAGGCCCATTTATTTTATTGAACATTCTTATGAGCATTTCTTTGAATTATTTTGATTTTTTCTAATTTTCTCCTAATAAATATAATTTCTGTGGAGTCAACAATTTTGGAGGAATCAATGCTGTATTGATTTTTCATATTTCTTGTATTTCTACATTAGGACCTGACCACCAGGATTTATGACATTAAGTGAATTTTTTAAATCACTTGTGTCGTTTCCATGGGAGTATTATTCAGTGCTCTAGTGCGACGTGGCTATAATAGGATTGGTTTTTCATTTGTCTGCAAGACTGTGACTAGAATTCAGAGTGCTCAGGTCGGCTTGGTCCTCAGTACCAGCCCAAGAATAAAATGCTTTTTTGCTGATGCTGCCATAATCTATGGATAGGCCTGCTATGAAAATATAATAAACTATTTTTAAAACAACACCTTCAAATCTGGTAGTTTTAAGGAAGGTAACGGATCATGGATAGTATGATATGTGTTACGTGGTAGAACAGGGATAAAATAATTCGAGTAAAGCCAGGTCTTAGTATTAGTGTGATTGAGAAAATACAGAAGGGAGGGCAGTAAATAGAAGGACAAATAATAAAGACAAGAGACCTGAAGGTAACTCAGGCTGATGGAGAACAGAAAGAAGTGAAGAAATACAGTCAGACAACTTAAAACAGAAGCAGGGAGGACCCCAAACTCTGCCTGGAAAGGTCTGTTAAAACATAAGGAATGGATAGGACAAAGCAGCTCACTAAGGTGGCGATATTAATAAGTAATTAATAAGGAAAGTATAAATGTGAAAGAAAGGAAGAAAGATCTGGGTAGAAGTGCAGAGCCAGTTTGAGGTTTCCTGCCTTGGGACTAGTGCCAGCTCCACCTCTACAGGCTCTGGGAGGGATTACATGGTGGGTATCTGGAGCAGTATGCCACAGTGCGGAGCACCTGTGTGAAGCCTGTGTCCACGTGGTCCATTCCAACTGTCGTTCAGACTAGACCTTCACCTACCTGAACTCTGGAGTGCTCTAACTCAAAGTTTTCCCCTTATCCAGAGGAGCTCTACCAGTCCAATCATACAGCATAGTCTGATGACTAGCTAAGGGAACTCCCTGCTAGGGTCACTAAGCTAGCAGGGGTCTCTAAAATAAATTCTTGCTGATCCTGTTAATTGTTGAGAAAAGAAGGTTTTTCTTATACCTCCTGTCTCTGTGTTTTATGAGTGCAATTTCCATGAACAGCTCACTGTCTCCTCTGTTTTCTCCTTCTCCTCCTTCTCCTTCTTCTTCTCCTTCTCCTTCTCCTCCTTCTCCTTCTTCTTCTGTTGCTGCTTCTGTTTCTCCTGATGCTTTTTCTCCTCTTTCACCTCCTACTTTTTCTTCTTTTTCCCCTCCCTCTCCCCCCTCCCTCCTTACTTCCCTCTACTCCCTCTTTTCCCTCTTTCCCTTCCTCCCTTTAGCACTCTTTTTTTCTCCCCCCCCCCTCACTTTCTTCAAAATGTCTGTTACTAAATGTACAGTGCCAGTTTTCTGGGACTTGTTTTAAGCAAGGGTTCTGACCCTCTGTAACTGTTTTCTCTCACTGGATGAGCACCCCAATTGGAACTAGTTCCTTTAGAATAGATGCTGGACTCTGTCTCCTTTTAATCTCTGTAAAGTTTCCTATTTACTTTGCTCCTATTATGTGTCCACCACCACCCACCTCTCACCATACCTGCAATTCAACTATACTAGTGAATTCCCTAGAGATTTAATAGTCCCTGCATAGGTGTCATCTGTCGCTTAGATAGCTTTAGTCTAACTCTTAACTCCTGCCAGCTGCCTTGGAACTTCACTTTGAAAGTGAAGGAATCATTTCTATATGAAAAATTATTAAAGATGTTAAAGCAATTGCAGCCACTGTATGGTCTTCACTGCAACCATAAGTTTGACATGCATAGAACAGTTCAGATATTTAGCTTGGCTGTGTTTCATAGATTAAGCCAACATAAGTCAACACCAATTAATACTTATTCAATTGATTCAACTACATTTGAATTTATTCTCATTTATACAGAATCATGTAAATACTTGATTAAACATGAAAGTAGCAGGAAGAGAATTTTCCTATTATTTTTAAAATGTCCAAAGGAGGTGAGCATTACATTTAAAAAATGAGATCTGATTGAGATCAGAGCCCACTTGATTGCAAATTTTCTAGTATATAATGATGAAATCAGCAAGGGACGGTGCACAGGCTTTGTGTTTCAAAAGTAAGGCTGGAATGCAAACCCTTCGCACATATAAGGAAGATGTTAGGTTTAGCAATATGAGATTCTCTTTTTTCCATGTCAACTCATTTTGAACCTTCAAAGACAGCAAGTGAGAGAAGCTGAAGTATCAATCGGTATTTAGTATTCAGCTCCACCTAAGAGAGGTCTTCCATTGTAAGTATGCTTTAAACATAAGAAAAAGTTGAACAATGTGAGGAATGGTGACATATTAGGTGTAAAATTGTGTAGAAAAGTTGTTGAAACCAACACACCCAGCACTTTTTTATATTTGTCAGGTTATATACAGGAATTAAAGCCTTTGGTAAGGAAAAGAAAATTTGATCATTTGATGAAGGAAAATGAATCACTCAAATGCAATGGAGATGTTTTTTAAGCACATTTATTATAAACATAAATATTCTATTAAAGGAATGATAATTTATATTTTGCATATTTTGGCAAGCAGGATTACCTAAACATTACATTGACACTAGGAAAGTCATTGCAACAAAAGGATATTGACATTTAGTTGGATATAGCTTCTTAAGGGCATTTAACATTTAAATACATCTAGATGGAAATAATCTTTATAATGATCACTAACTGGATTAAGAGAATTAACAATCCTTATGATTAAGAACTGTTGAAGGATACAATGTTAATTTGTAGACTGAAAGCTTTCAGGGTGCTTTAATCATGTTATTTTCTTTCATGATTGTAGCAAATATACCCTGCCTGTGCCTGAGGACACATTGGGTCACCAAGTCCAAACGGATTCAACCAATGTCTTAAAGTTGGTTTTCCCCTATGAAAGGAAAATTTCTTTAAATTTGAACATGTTTTGCTCATGCTTATTATTTTTTCATTACTGAGACAAGAACTTTAGAAATAGATTTAAACATAAACTGCGGTGCTAAAATATATTTACAGATATCCGTTTTTGTTAACATGGCCAAATATGTCAAAAATTCTGGTAATAGTGACAAGTATTATGTAGATTTTAAACTGTCGAGGGTTTTTTTTTCTCTATATTTATTTATCTCATAGTCTAATAGCAACCTCCCTTTACCCCTCCCTGTCCCTCGCTACACCTCCCCTCTCCCCTCCCTTAGATCTCCTGGCCCTCCATTGCCCTTCATAAAAGAGCAGCCCTTCCAGGGATCTCAGCAGAACACAGCATAACAGGATGCAATAGTGCAGAATAGGGACTGCAGGTGGCCATGTGAGCTTGCAAGAGAGTGTGCTTCATGTAGTCATATAATATTCTTTTAAAAATTGATGTGTTGGATCTGGGAAGAATTGGGAGGGAGGGGTTTAGAAGTCAAGAAGATCAAAATGCCTTGTATGGAATTCCCTTTAGAGAATCAATAAAATTATTATTACATTAAAACAAGTAAAAAAAATGTTTAAATGTGCTGACAAAGAACTACTATTTTGACTAGGTCATTTTTAAGGAATTTCGCCATTATATATGTTCTACTTAAATTGACTCATAATCCCTTTTTTAAGTTATAAGCTTTTTTCTATTTTATTTTTTATTATTCATTTTGCATACTAAACACAGTTCCCCCTCCCTCCCCTTCTCCCCCCTACCCCCCAACTCCCCTCAACCCAACCCCATCCACTCTTCCCAACAGGACTCCCATGGGGAGTCAACAAAGCCTGGCACATTCAGTTGAGATAGGACCAAGCCCTTACCCATCCCCCAACCCCCCACATCAAGCTTTTGAATCCACATTGATTTTTAAACCTGTGTCAATGTTTCAGAGAAATTAGAATAAAAGGTTGTATTTTTGACTGATGAGGGTAATGCCTTGATATATTATTGAACGTAAAAGGATAAGCATGGAGGGAGGTACCTTTTTGGCACACAATTCTCTAAAATACAAGTGAAATATACAGATGTATCATAATCAATAAAATAAGTAGAAATTACAGACATGTAATTTTCTTTCTACCTTTATAATTCTTAAATAGCTTTACTGAGGCACAATGTGCATACTTCAACATTTTCTACTGTGCTGGTACAATTAAAAGAACACTTCTGTTTTTCCAAAAGCCCCAAGCCTCCGTTTCCACCCCCAGCTTTAGTCAGCCCTGCATCTACTCTATTAAGTCTTATCTTTCCTGGTACACAGTTTCTTACAATGCAACTTTGAATTACACTCAATGCTTTTGCTTTCTACATATATGATTATAAATCCTATTGAATGGCACAAATTCTAGGCCGTTTAATGTACAATAGTTCCATTCCTCTCTTCCCTCTCTAATTTAGGATAATTTTCTAATGTCTCTGAAAGCAACTTGAAGCTGTGTTCAGAACTCACCTACAGCATGGTGCTTACATTGTTTCTTGAACAGGTACTCTACGGCCAGTCTCTGATTGGCCTAGGAAGTGTTTAGTGTGGAATATTGGAAAATGATAACGAAAAAAATCTAATGTTTATACATTTATAGTCTAATGGTTCATTTACTGGTGTTCTCGGTTGCTGGTGGTTTTTCAAGGCCTTTAGATCAGATTTCAATCATCTGATTGAGGACTAACTGTAAATAGAGCGGAGTGAAACACTGCAGAGATTTGGCATGGTTCATTGTTAATCACTGGCCTGGGCTATCTTGCTCTCAGTATAGGTATCTTGGGCTTGCTTTCCTTTTTATTATAGAAAACCAGTTTATTACTCTAAATTCATTAAGTCATGCCAATTTGTAATAACTGTGATTTCCTTACATCAGAATATTCCTCCCTGATTAAATAAAGCCAGTTTAACAAACAAAACAAAGCAACAAAAAACTACAATGTTCTACCACGCACGACATATCACTTGTTTAAAATTTTGTGCTATCATCTTAGAGAAAAGCTATTTGCCATTCCTATGTTGCAGGCATTGTAATTAATATGTATCTGCCTAGATCGCCCTGATTTACTGTTCTTCAGAAAGTTTTCATTAAGTTCTTTGTTCTTTGGAAGTTACTAAGTTACAACCAAACGTAGTTGAAACTAAGTCCTCTTTCTGCGTAGTTGAGGCCACAGGCCTAAGTGCGTTTACCCTTTCCAATGACCTGCTCCTGTTTCCTGAGGCCAGGTTGCTACGACTTCAGACAGCACCCCCTTTTTCTCTGTCTGAATGACTTCACTGCCTCAGTTCTTCATCATTTTTCATAAGATGTGGAGTGACTATTTGTCCTTTCTTCTGCACTTAAACTCCCAGGAAACTTAGAGACTAGTCCCTGTGGCTTAAGCATCAGTGGTCTTGAAGTTCCTTCTCACCCTTTTAACTTGATGACTCTTTCTTCTTTACGCAGCACTGAGGTGGACTGAGGCAAGAATGGGAGCAGTCACAAGTGACATTCAGATTGTGGTCTTGTCAAGGTCACAAACCAGAGACATGGCTCTTTGCTGCCACCTCAAAGACTGTGACGTTCCATTTACTTTGGAAATAGGAAAAAATATTGACCTTGGCACAGCAAAGAATTCAAGGACTATCAAGTTATGAAGCACAGGAGGGATTCAGCAAAGATATTTCAGTCCAGATGTTAAATGTGAAGGTTAAGAGAAAGAATGATGCTCGGGGAAAAAACAAGGTGTACCAGAGTGTGAACACAGGCTGCTCGAGGGAAGGTTCATACCCAAGTGTGAGTATGGCCTTATCGAGGGAAGACCCTTCCCTGTTATCTTTGTAATAGTCACACATAGGATATTGGTGGGTTTTGAAGCTGTCATCTTCAAAGGTTTGCTTGGACACCTAAGTGAGATCTCAGAGTAGTTCCCATGAACTGGATAGAATTAGGGCAGATCTTGGATCACAAAGGTTTCAGGAGAAATTAAGATGTTTTTGCTGTAGATAAAGGTCTAGCTTGTTTGAGACTCCCAGAAAATGTCCAAGGAAAGAATGAAGTTCTACTCAGGGTTGTATCTATTAAGGACTTAAGCCTGGCTCATTGTTGTTTCAACATAAATTATATGTGTGAAAGGAATATTACCTCTATGTTGATAACTTTCATAGAAAACTGTTCATTGTGTTGGAATTCTTGCTTCTCAGCTGGAGAGTGGCTGTGGTCAGATTCTGGGGAAAGGCACTGTTCTCCGTTCATGGGTGCTCATGGTTTCCCTTGCCTTTCTCTCCTGCTTCAGTGTGGCACTCAATCTGTAGGAGAACATATGCTGAGTGCTTTGACCAAAGACTTCATTAAACTAAGGTATACATAAGGATAGTCACTAGATGGTAACTCTATCCCATGCGGTCTTATATCAATTTCCAAGGTTACCCTTTGTGAATTCCTCCTATCGTAGACATGAGAACATGAACAGAAAGAATTTGAAGACCTTCTACAAGATCAGAGTTCAAAACACAGCTGAGATTCCAACAAAGGTAGTTAAATATCAGCCTAGTCACCCTCAGTCAGTGCATAACCCCTGTTAGGATGCCCTGCATTGCATCTAAGTTAGGATGGTC
Organism: Myodes glareolus; assembly: GCF_982192425.1. Classification (NCBI taxonomy): domain Eukaryota; kingdom Metazoa; phylum Chordata; class Mammalia; order Rodentia; family Cricetidae; genus Myodes; species Myodes glareolus. The sequence continues at coordinate 31,503,349 of NC_142032.1, forward strand.
TACCAGGGAAGACAAACCCGAGAACAAGCTTGGCCAAGAGATAGAGAGGAGGCTTAGGCAAAAGGAAGGACAAATAGAAATATGCATTCATTTCTCCTCTTTGCTCACTTCTTTCTGAACGTAACGCTAATTCTTTCTTCTAGTGAATGGGCTACTAGATAATACAAGTCATTACCATCATCACCCTCATCTCACATTTTCACAGATGTACTCAATATAACTAATTAGGCACAGAGAAAATAAAGAAGGCAAAGTTTTATCTTTGATTTAAAACTTTTGTGCAGTAAATATAATTCATATTAAACATGTTACCTTAGGCTTATGAACTACAAATTGCTAAACCTTATTTGGAAAGTTCAGAGTGAAAAGAAATAAATTATAACAAATTCTTAAAGAAATTAATAGTATGCAATTGTTCAAAACCTACATAGATTTATAGCTTACATGGTTGTACAGTACATTACTTCACATTGTATTTGTGGAATTCTAATATCAATTATCTATTATAATTTAAAAGGATCTTCAAGTAACTGGGAATTGAACCTGGGAACTCACATCTGCTAGGCAAGCACACTACCACAGAGGTATATTCCCAGCTCTTAGAAAGTCTGTAAATAATTTCCACAACTAAGGTTTAATTTCTACTCCTCATAAAAGTAAAAATACATGAATTCTGTAAATATTAAACAACTCAAAAGTTTTAAGAAAGTATTAACTAAAATTATACATACAGGAAAAGTTATTATGAACGTATTGATGACCTTTAGGTTGTCCTTTCATAAATCTGTTTTAGATACAGGTATTAGACATATACTCATGTGCAGATATGCCATGGAATCATAAAATATATACCGCCTACAAATAATACTATTAATTCATATATTTTAATTGTTATTCTAGCATCAATTTTAGAGCTGAATTACATAAACACTGCATAATTTATTTTAGACTGTTTCTGGTTTTTCTGATAGGAACAATATTGACTTAAAGATCTGTGAATGGTCTTTGGAACATTATGAGTTTGTCGGAAGGATTTTGATGAACACATTAGTTGGATGTTGTTCGGGGAACTAACCTGAGCTAACTCTCTGTGTTGAGTTAGCTCACTCTGGTAGTTGCTGGGCACTCTGGCTTCCAAGATTAAGAAACTTTGAATTCAGGGCTGAACAGAGAGCTCAGCAGTTGAAGAGCACATACCGCTCTTGCAGAGGCCCTGAGTTTGACTCCCACCACGCAGGTTAGTTGTGGGGATTGGCTTACAACCACCTGTAGCTTCAGCTCCGAAGTATCAGATACCTTTGTCCTCTGCATGACTTCCATGGGCACCCGCAGTCACATGCATGGACCCAAACACATATACATAATTGACACAAACACATAACTAGGAATAAAATGTCTTTAAAGAAAAGATGCTGGAACTCATTTTACCTCTTATGAAGCCGGCCTCCTCTCCTTTTCCGTTGACCACTTGCTGCCCACTTTGGCTTCTTATATGACTCCAGCAATCAGATGTCCAAAACCCCAGGTAACATGCTAAATGAATGGGGGGATAACATGGGTTTCTCTTCTTTTCCCTTCTGTACATTTCTTTATTCTTATTTTGTATGTGTACGTGTGCATATGTGGAAGGGTCTATATGCCATTGTTCATGTGCAGAAATCAGAGGGCATTTGCAGGAGTCAATTCTATTCTTTTGCATGTAGTTTCCAACGACGGAACTCAGGTTGTCAAGTGTGGCAGCGAGCACCTTGACTTGATGAGCCATTTCAGCACTCCAAGCAACAAGGCTTTCATTAGTCCCTTTCGAGGCTCTCATCACCCATTTAGAATCATGAAAACACAAGTCAATAAATACATGATTTGATTTTTTTAACATAGAATCTAAAGTTAGCCTATTCCACTAAACTCATATTTGCAAACATCCAAACATCCACCATTATACCTTCATTTTGTTTTATATCCAGCTGAAGAAAATCTGTGTGTACTTACAGTAGCTTGGCTCCAAATGTCCTGAATATGAACCCAGTTCTGCCAGTTGGTAGTTCAGTGAACTTAGACAACTTGTGTGTGTGTGTGTGTGTGTGTGTGCGTGTGCGTGTGCGTGTGCGTGTGTGTGTGTGTGTGTGTGTGTGTGTGTGGCTTGCCTTTGATTTTACCAGTTTACCTAATTAGTTATATTGAGTCCACTTGTGCAAAGTTTGCTTCTGTGAGAAGACAGACTTTTTAAAAGCAATATTTTATTATCCCTACCTGATATAGACTACCTACAGGGCAGGAAGACTAATGGAAAGGCCATCAAAGATGTCAATTCATTGATACAACCTCCTTTAGGATAGCAATGATTCCAATATTTCATTTCACAATGAATCCAGTCGCTGCTATTGTCTTTGCTAGAGTTAGGGCTTGCAGCAGTAAAACAACCAGCCGAAGAGTCAAAGAGACTAAGAAGGGGCAGAATTAGAACTGAGACCTGTGCTTCTAAATGCTTATCTCTTTCCTACCCTGTGCAAAAGTGAGAAGCCAGTGCTAGCAACGAAGAGAACAATGTCTAAACTAGACATCTGAGGCGCATACGATTCTCTTTGTTATCTGAATAAGGCTACATTTTCTTTCTCTTTGGAATGTCTGTTCCCTTTAGAATTTTATTCTTCTCACAGCAGCTCTTTGTCACTTTGTCTTCTTGGTCTGTCCACATTCCTCTTAGAAGTGAGTTTTTACATTTGTATTTTATTATGAACTACAACTGAATTCATTTGTGCCATACTAATCTACAGTTTTAAGGAGTTTCACAGACAGACAAACTAGAGAGAGGGTCTTTGGCTGCTATAAAGATTTTTACATTATCCTTTTTTTCTCTTTAACTTGTCACATGGATTGACACTAAATACAAACGCCACTGTGTGATGTGTCCTCTCACTTCCTCCTGACATATTAAGTCTTTGTAGACTTAATATGTAGACATATTAAGTCAGTCCCAACACTGTATGCAGACAAGACACTTAAGAACTTACTAACACACATAAAAACACAAACATACATGCACCCTCACGGTGCTGGTGCACACTTTTAATTCCAGTACTCAGGAGTCTGAGGCAGGCAGATCTCTGTGAGTTCTGACTTCCTAATCTACAGATTGAGTTCGAGAACAGTCAGGACTACACAGAGAAACCCTGTCTCAAGAAACCAAAACAAACAACAAACAACAACATAGCCGGCAGTGGAGGCACACGCCTTTATTCCCAGCACTCGGGAGGCAGAGGCAGACAAATCTCTGTGAGTTCGAGGCCAACTTGGTCTACAAAAGCTAGTTTCAGGACAGGCTCCAAAAACTACAGAGAAACCCTGTTTGAAAAACAAAATAAAAACAAAACAAACACAACAACAAAACCTCACTGTCTCTGCAGATAAAGCAACAAAGAATTCAAAGCTCAAGAAGGGGCAACAGAGCTTGAGCCAAGGCGTGCCATATTATTTCTCCAAAGCTGCTTTGGATCTGAATAATGGTGCTGGTGAGCATTGCTGTGAAGTTCCATTGCTGGAGATTGCTCAGTGATAGCTCCCTGACCACCTTAACTGATCAGCTCCAACACAGCCCTTCCTTGACTTACAGGTCTCTTGGTTGAATCTCTTGTAAGAATCAGCACATACTTGCAACTCATCTGAGATAAGATGTTGGAGGATCCCAGGATCCTCCATAGGCACAGGTGGCCGTGTGGGCTGCATGAGATACAAGTTCATTCTATCGGTCTACAGTAGATAAAACTAAGGAGTAAGATTTAAGATCAAAGGAGATTAATGCCATTGAGCATGGTGGAGAAAGAAAGTGGTTTTCAAAAATCTGGGGAAAAAATGTATTACATATATATTTTTAACTGGAGGCATGAAAATATTGGAAAGTAAAATGGATAATGAATAACAGTTATGACATATACATCTCCAGTCCCAGCGAGAACCAAGATCAATCACTAAAACTTAATTCTAGAGATGCTTGTGAATGAGGACATAGAAGAATATCAAGTCCCAGTTGACCCTGTGATCATACTTTGCGATCAGCACCTGAAATAGAATTCAAGAGGAAATTAGATGTTTTTGATAAAAAGACTACATATTATATGTGACTCATTATATGAAATAAAATGAAACATGAAGTATATTTTTCCAATTCATATGTGCACAAAATTAATTTGGGATGTAGGTAGTTGACGCTTATATGACCCAGCACAGTAAGACAGGATGGCTATACCCTGTGATTGCTAACTCAGTCCCTCTAGCAAGGATGTCCCCTGTGCGACTTGGGTGGCAGTTTGGATTCATTTACATCCTCTATGCATCCATTAATTTCAGGCCAGTGGTGCAGTCTGGCAATATTTAGCCTGCAGGTTCTCACTCATGTGTCCTTTCTGCTTGTCTTTAAGGTCCAATTGAAAAGTGAAGAATCCAAAACATTTGCAATGAAGATTCTCAAGAAACGCCACATTGTGGACACGAGACAGCAGGAACACATCCGCTCGGAGAAGCAGATCATGCAGGGGGCTCATTCCGACTTCATTGTGAGGTAAAGGCACACCCTAACAATGCATGCGAGCTCCACATGGCAAGTCAACTGCAGCTCTCGCTTCCACTGAGCTTAGCCTTAATGTATGTATTTCATGCTCACAAAGGAAACTGGAGAAAAATTGCCCGATTCTCCAAATATAAAAAGGTTTGATTCTACATTTGTTTTTAAAGAGAATCATATTCTCATATTCTCAGAAAAGGATATTTTCCCAAAAGAGATATCAACTTTTAACATTCTATTTTATCGTAGCTCTACTAACATCTGCGTTGAACATAAGGCACAGAGAACACAAGAAACAAACACCAAAATCAGTCTATTTAGTGTTAATTTTCTCAAAAATTCATTTATTTCTCTGTATGGTATATATGTTTGTGTTCACATGTACACATGTGCACGTAGCTGTGTGCACAGGTGAATGCACATATGTGTGGAAGCCAGAGATTGATGCCTGTGATTTCTTTATTCGCACTGCACCTTAGTTTTTGAAGCACGGTCTCTTACTGAACCTGAAATCAGTGATTTGGCTGGGCTGGCTGTCCAGTGAACTCCAGGGCTCTGCCTGTCTCCAATCCCCAAGCACTTGGCTTATAGTTGAGTGCAGCCATGCCCAGCTTTCATGTGGGTACTGGGGATCCAAACTCAGAGCCTCCTGTTTACCTGACAGGTACTTTACCAACTGAGCTACTTCCCCAACCCCCGGAGGTGTCTTTTATGAACTAGCAGCTGGTCTGTCTACCTCAGTATTTTCATAGGACTAATAAGATAATAATGAAGTTTTTACATGCAGGAGAAACTTTTATAGTCAATTTAAGTGACTATTTACAATCCATATTTATAAAATATAATATGCTTTATATCTACGTGCCTATGTGTTTGGGACCACTAAGTCCTGTTCAAGGCCATGCTTGAAATAACAGCCAAATAGGAATTGATAGAACCTCAAGAAACTCTCATGTGTGCACACCTAGTAAGACAAGCCCAAACCAGAAGCTTCTAGTCTGTGGTTTGTAAATTTTATACAAGGGGACACTGCCTTATTGTAGACCTGAGTGCTCTTATTCTCCTCACAAAACACCAAGACTAGCGAGCAAAACTCCAAAATAAAATCAAAACACTGAAACCTGAGTACTGACTTTCATGAGGAGGACATTGCTAATTATCTTTTATCTATTTTGAAATATTCAATACAATGTTGTTAGCCCTGTAGATGGAACCAGAACTCATTTCTCCTACCTCACTATAAATTTTTACTACAAATACGTGATACATGTGCTTAGGTACCCTGATGTAACCATTAAGCAGTACATATATGTATTAAAACACCTTGTTGTAGACCATAATTTTATATATATACATACATTCACCAAACTTTAAAAAGTGAATGTTTAAAAGATAATAACGCTTCTACTTTTCTTTTCTTGTTTGCTGTTCACAGGCTGTACAGGACATTCAAAGACAGCAAATACTTGTATATGTTGATGGAAGCTTGCCTAGGTGGAGAACTCTGGACTATTCTCAGGGATAGGTAAGAGATTTAAATCTTTCTGTCATGGTTTGGAAAACTAAGTGATCCATAAGGGTCTACAAGAAGAATCCATCATTATCACATATAAAATTATATTCACAGTTTACATATGCTTCTATTTTCCAATGTAAACATGAGGCACAGCCAATAGCAAACAGAACTTACACTAAGAGATTTAAAACTCACCTTGTAACTATTGGTACGGGTTGAACCCACCTTAAAAAGGATCATTAGGAAAGTACGTCCACCCAGGCCTTATTGAGATCTGGTTGTCGAAGGAGCTGACTCTACACATTGAATTCCACGCTGTGCTAACTTGGGGAGACAGAGAGCCGCATCAGAATTGCAGTCTGGCTTGCCTGTCTCTTTAATCGCACCACTCGGTTTTCAGAGAGTGACCCTATCTTTAATGGTACTGACAAACTTTTCAAAAGGTGCTTTCAAAGCTCTCTGTTTTGAAAACCAACGTAAGTTCACTACTCTGTCTTAGAGAGGTAGCTGAATTTAGGGGGAAAATTAATTATTTGCACTTTTTCATGTAAACAATTTGATTTGCCCTGCTGCCCTTCCTTGAGAGGTAAAGTCTGTCTGGAGAGTTCACATTTGTTTCTCTGAATTATGAAAAATTGTTTTCTTCAGAAAACATGTCATCAGTGTTTTCTTTTGTTGCTTTAAAGACAACTTTGTTTTCTGACATATATTTTTTGGTCGCTTCCTATAAATGACCTACCAATGGTTCAAACGGAAATCTGTACTCCCCCATGTAGCCCCATGTTAGAGATCAAATCTGGAGTCTTGTACCTGGTAAAGAAATACTGTTCCACCGAGCTGCATCCCCCGTGTTGGCTGTTTGCAGTAGGTTCTGCTATGTACTGCAAGCTGCCTTGCAACTCTTGATCCCCATGCCTCTGCCTCCAGAGTGCGGTGATGCACTGTTGTCTTTGCACTTTTGGAAAACTTTTTCTTTTATGTTCTTTCCTTGCCTTCAGGTTCTTCTTCAATGCATAAGTACACCACTACTTCCACCACCACCACCACCCCCCCCCGATAAATTTAGCTAGAGATAACCCTGATATTCCTAAGAGTCATATGCATTTTAAGTATCTGTTACTTTTTAGGTAGCCTGAGTCCACTTTATGAACTCTTAATTATGTTCTCCTTCCTAAATCTACCCCGTTAGTGCCTTTGTGTCTTCATATAGAATATATATTCAGGCCTTTGATCCCAATAGCCTTATGCAAAGAAATGTGTTAAATAGATCATTTTCTGCTCTAATATAACTCAATATGCTAGTGGCTTTTATTTATTAATTATAGTTTTAAAAGAAGCATACAAAGAACTGCATGTTGTTGACACAGAATGAGGTCAATATCTATAACTTAAAACAACCATATTGTGGTAAGCTAATAACTGAGTCATGATTTTGTAGCAGTCTTGTGTGTGTGTGTGTGTGTGTGTGTGTGTGATAGTGACCTGGATATACTTTCATAGAAAGATGTGGTCCCACTCCTCAGAACTCGCTATTTCAAAAAGTTAATGTTTTGTCTGGGAGTTAGCATCTGACATTCTTCATCTTGTTCAACTACCTTATTTTTCAATCTGTTAGTTTGTGTGAAACCCTTCCTCTATTTTCTGTTCTCATTAAAACAGGATGCTCATGGGTAGAATTAGACAGGGAAGTGTAATAAGTCGTACCGAGTCAGGATCAGCGATGCCCTCAGAGCCCTGTAAAATTTGTATTAAGTTCCTTTATTGAAACAATAATTATAATAACAGCACTAGAACTCAGCCTGCAAGCATAAGACACACCCATTCATCAACATTCTATTTACTTTTGTAGGGAAATATCACCTTGAACTTTTTCTCATGCCTCTTGAGATTAAAGTTTGGTTGGTCACATGTGAGCTACACTGACTGAGCAGGAAAGCAAAGAGAGGTTGTGAAGTACATTCCCTTGGGAGAAGTAGATGGAGAGACAAGAACAACGAAGTCTCATTCCTCTATCTCCAGGGGCTGTGTTATGATCCTCCCTCTCCCCTCCCCTGTACCATCCTTGAGTTATGGGTACACAGTTGCTATGTACCCCCAGGGAATGTGATAAGGCATGACAATGCTTATTGTGGAGAAACAATGATTGCTTATTATTTCTCCCAATGATTCCAAAATTCTGAAGCTCCATGGAACTATTGCATGGGAAACTATTATACACATATAGACTTGGTATCATTCCCCCACCCACCCTCTTCTTCTATGTTGTACACATATAATCTTTTTCTTTTATTCTATGCAGATTTGTTTTTACCTTCTCAATAAAATGCTGGGAACCAGGTTTTCTAGCTTTATTCCTATAATACCAGCCTCTCAGAGACATGCAGGGGAGGGGAGCTGAAGAATTTCAAAGTTCAAGGTCACTCTAGGCCAGCAGTCTCAACCTGTGTGTCACAACCCCTTTGGGAGTTAAATGACCCTTTCACATGGGTCACATTTCAGATATTCTGCATATCAGGCATACACACATGCACCAGAGGGAGAACTGAAAATTAAGTTGATGCTACACGTAGGCAAGATGTGAGGACTGCTAAACAGTCCTAAGCTAGATTTACATTTTCCATTTACTCTTTAGTAACTATTATAATTTATCATCTAGTTCATGAGATATTTTTCTTCCCAAAATTCTATTTCATTCTTTGAGATAAGACAACTGCATGTTATTTTTTAATTTTAAGTTAATGAAATTTTTATTTTATTTGCTTCCCTCTAACATCTAAAGAGTTAATGTCTTCTGAAGCTTTTAAAAATGTAATTAGCTAATGTAATAAATATTCATTGATATTTGTGTTATCAAATAGAATTCAATAGCACATTAGCATGTTAATAAGACATATGTGTCAATATGAGTATTTGATGTATATTTTAATCTAGCAAGGCTGCATGTCAATTGTTAAGTTTTTTTATTTGTTCTTCTTTCCTGCTGAATAACTTAAGTATCTCAGAAACCATGAGATTCAAATCAGATACCACCTCAATTTCTCATCGTTTGTCTTCCTGGATAGAATTTATGATCCTGGCTGTTTTGTGGAGGGTGATTATTTAATTTCTTCTCTGATGACTTAATAGATGGCATCGATTGAAAGTATTTCTAAAGAAATGAGTCAGTCTGCCCAATAGCCTCACCACGCCATTTTACAATGGATAATAAGCCTGCATGTGCAACATGCGTCAGATCTGTGCGCTCACTAATGATGGCTGTCTCTTGTTAATGATGCCTGGCCTCATTTGAAAAGAGAGGCTTTATCTTTGTTACATTCTGACATCTCGGCATTCAGTTTACAATAAACTGAGTAAAGACTGTGATTTAACTTTAATTTGAGTTCATCAATAAATATATATAACCCTCTATTTCTATCAAATTGTTGTTTCATGCCATTTAGCTGAAGCAGCGACTCCCAAAGAGCGTCTGGGAGCCTATTCACAGAGTTTGAGAGGAAATGATGTAGCTGTCAAAGCACAATTTGTTCATTTGAAAGAGCTAACCAGAATAAATGATTTATTTTTTTGAGTAACTCTCTTAACAGTGGTAAAATAAGATTTCACTTCTATTTAGATCAAATTTACATTGTCATTAGCAATTCTAATTGTAATATTTCATTTTGAGTCACTTTAATGCTATGAAATGTGACTGCTTTCAGTGGACTTGATCGAATGTTTAGGGGTGCAACCATGCGCTACTGATGCGTTGTTGCCATGAATTCATTTCTCAAAGTTTGAGACAAGGCTTTCCTTAATCCTTTAAAAATCAGTTAAAATATACTTTTATAAGGGGTATACTCAATATAGATTGTTGAAAGAATTAGAAACCAACCTTCCAAAACCTTGTAGATTTCAAAATGGCTCAGATCGAGGTTAGGTACTCCTGCAGAAATGAAATAATCAGTCTCTGGGTTCAAACAAGCCGTGCAGTGTGCAGTCTCTAAAGCCTCACTCATGTGCTGTTTTGATTAGTGTTACTCTGGAATGCTGAATGTTCAGGAGACTGAAGTCATATAGAACATGGAGACACACACACACACACACACACACACACACACACACACATATATATATATACATACACTTATGTATATATATGCTTATTTTTAAATTAAAGCATCTAATTTCAAAGATCTTGTATTCTTGATAGGCAAACATGCTTAAACTTTATTAAGACCAAAGGAGAAAAGGAACTCAAGACAATGAATGCTCTAATCCCTTTCCAGTCACCAGAGTTGCAGACTTTTAGATCTGCCTAGGTTTTCTATCCCACAGAGGGCAAGTATAGCCTCATTCACTCTACAATGGATGTGGTTCTTTCGAGAAAACTTCCTCCACCCTTAGAAATTTACAGTTGTGTCCCTCAGCTCTCAATGGGACAATGATAGAAACTTAGTAATGTGAGCTAAAGTTCTGACATTTAGAGAAGTACATGTCTTCATACCTAGAGATTAATTCAATCTTGAATTTTATTTGTATGATTTGTGTTTGAGACAAGGGCTCTTTATGGTCCAGGCTGACCCCTTGTCTCAGCCTCCCAGGTATTGGCATTACAGCTATATGCTCTCATACCTGGTTTAGCTGTCTTCACACTCACTGCTTGTAACTACTCAGTAAATACAGCAGGTAAGCCAAGTCTGCACCGCTGAACATAGTATTTCTAAATAAAATAGGCCTGAAAGGTATCTGCTTTAGGCTTGGACTTGCCAATGAATTTTGTAAACATGTAACCACATTCCAATGCTCAGGATGTTAGACTTTACTACTCAAGTTTTTACAAAGAAGCAGGAGTCACCAAAATGCACGCCGGCATCAGGGACCCGCCTATGAGCAAGATCCTGCATCAATGCTTGTTGAGCACCACCTGAAATGGTGGTAGCTTCTGTTTTATCACAGTCACTTCAGGAGAGGGTAAAGTTCTAACTAACAGTCATAAATTCTGAAGTTGTTCATAAAGAACAATTAATAAAAACTCAGAGAAAGATATTGGGGCTCAGCCTGAAGGTCAGGAAAGCAAAACAGCCAGCCACTGGCTCTTACCTCCACCTCAGTCTGAAATGGTGATCCTGCCTCCAGGAATCTCAAAAAATGTCTGAGACTGAGAGCTATCTCCTCCTGTGTTTTAATTCTCTCTAGGTCTGGGATTAAAGGGATGCACCACTGGGATTAAAGGCATGCACCTCCCAGTTTCTATGGCAACTAGTGTGGCTACTGGGGTTAACAGTGTGTGTTGCCACTATCTGGACAGTAAGGCTGACCAGTGGGGTTATTTTACTCTCTGATCTCCAGGCAAGCTTTATTTATTAAAATATAAATGAAATACCATTACATATTCAATTGAACCTCAATATTTGAGAAAGGAAAAAAAGAAGACACTTATCTTAAGTTCAGTGGATAAACAAGCATAAAAATTCTGCTCTAGAGACAAGGAATGACCTTACAGCTCATATACACATGCAGATGAAACTGAGAAAAATGGGAAGCAGCGGGACAAGAGAAAATACTTTCTTGTTAAATGTTGGAATTTAACAGTTTCTTCCAGTGACTTTTTCTTCTAGTTGTGTTTTAGTTCCTCATCTTACTGCTGATAGGAAGGCAATGGTGTAGAAGGTAGATACTGTCAGTCTTGGTAGCAGAAGCTTCAGAGACCTAGCATAGCGCAGATGAGAAGGTTGGCAGTGTCCCGGCCTCATGGTGTGGCTCTCTGTAAACATCGACCTCTTTCATTTTCACATTCACAAGAACCCTATCTACACTCTTTAGAAAGATCCATATATAAACTGTCTAAAAGTAACCATGAGCAAATCCATATACTTAAGTTGTGTATTAATTATACATATAAGCTTATTATTGAAGGTGACTCTGTTTAATATAACTTCTTTGGATAGAGATATAACCAGATGGTATAGGATTTGGCAAGTATATATATACATATATATATATATGTATACACACATATATACACATATATATATATGAAGAACTGAGTTTGATTCCAAGTAAAAAGAATAAACAATAATTAATTAATCAAAATAACTTTTCATTTGAGAAGCAATAGTATACAAGTGTTAATATAGGACTCGTTCTTCTTCCCACGGCTGGGACTCTCTGCACTTTTTATATAGCAGTGGGATATTATATTATAGTGTTTAGAGGAAGCCGCAAAGTCCATGAAACTTAATGTTACTGATCATTTCCTGAGACTTCCAGGAAGTTAAATTTAACTGTCCCACTCAAAAGGGCAGATAAAATGATCCTCCTAATGGAATGAAAATCATGTAATATGAAGCCGGTTAGACATCGGCCTCTGAGACAACTTTGCTTCTGAAATATAATGAACTCACATACACATGAATCAGTTTTCTAGAGAATTAATGTCTCATACACTGTTCGTTGCATTTTCCATTTTCAGGGGTTCGTTTGAAGACTCGACAACCAGATTTTATACAGCATGTGTGGTAGAAGCATTTGCCTATCTGCATTCCAAAGGAATCATTTACAGGGACCTCAAGCCAGAAAATCTTATCCTAGATCACCGGGGCTATGCCAAGCTGGTCAGTGTGTTTCACACAATGTTGTGTCCTGAAGTCCTAACGTACTCTTGTTCATTTGTTAACACAAAATCCTTTCCACTTCAGTGTTATAACTTCTTGAAAGCAGTGTGAGCATCATAGTTTTCTAATACAATGTATTTCAAATTATGTAATGTTTTATGGGAAATTAAATTGGCTACATTTGAATTAATAATAGCCCCACAAAGCATGTGTCCTAACAACTGCTAGAAAATGCCATTGCTAGCATGTATTCATAGACCTGAAGGCACTTATTCATATTGTTCTGTATTTCTAGCCTGCTTTCTGCATCTAAATGCAGTGAAAACTAGTGTTACACAAGACCGTGAATGTTTTAGTATTTGATATTTAAGAATAATGTTCTTGAGGAATGAGTTCTGAGGTAATATTACCTAAGTTGTGTTCACAGCAATAACACTAACAACTGTGCAAAATTTCTAAGGGGCTACTGCATAAGAGAAGCTCTTTTCTTTAAAATTGTCCAACTTCTGTGAGCTTTGAACCCGTTGGTACCTGGTTCCAGTTGTAAACTTTTGGAATTGTTACCCAGGCATGGGTTTTAGGTACATCTGTATCAATAGCATAGAACTATTTGAATCTAAAACAAATCACTTTGCAAAAAGGAGGTTTTCTGTATTTGTAGCTCCTCCAAAACGTTCCACAAAAAAGATAGATTTTGTTTTGTCTGTTTGTTTACCAGAGGTAGAACATTGCTGTCTTAGCTGTGCCACTCAGCTCCTTCAACAGTAAGCCTTCTTGTCATATAGTCAATACTGGAGCTGTCTACTTCATACATCAGAAGATAGCCTTTTCTTTTAATGGTTTTAATTTTATCTATGTTCAGGTTTCGCTTTTCTCATTGGAACAGAATTTGAACAGGCATCTATGTTTGCAACATACATGATTCCTTTTAGAAAACAGGACTGTGATGACTTTCCTTTTTTGGTATTATCAGTGTGCTCAGCTAAATACATATTTTTCTACAGCTTGATCATAAATAGCTTGTGTCTTGCTTTCTCTCTTCATAAGGTTGACTTTGGCTTTGCAAAGAAAATAGGATTTGGAAAGAAAACATGGACTTTTTGTGGAACTCCTGAATACGTAGCCCCAGAGATCATCCTGAACAAAGGTCATGACATTTCAGCTGACTATTGGTCGCTAGGAATCCTAATGTATGAGCTTCTGACTGGCAGGTATGGACATTTCTAGGGAACTGCGAACAAGAGACCTCAGACAGCTGTGTACTCCTGCCTTTGGCACTCTGAGTAGATGATCTTAAAAGTGTCTCACTATACCATGGAACTCAGATTCAATTATTACTGCAAATTGAATATATGCAATGTATTCATAAATTCATAAATATGAATGTATTCATAAAGAAAGCAGCAATGTAGATCACTTGAGTGCAAACAAATCAATACCAACTTTAATCTTGTCATTGCTGCCATCATGTGTATGTGTGTGTGTGTGCGTGTGTGTGTGCGCATGCATGTGTGTGTATGTAATAGAGAGAGATCAAACTTTCTTGGGGTTTGTTACACTAGTCATTTAGCTGACCATACAGTACAAGAAATGATAATCATATAAATAATTCTATGGACAGATTTCCTTAAAAATAAGAGGGCTAGCTAGCAGGCTTTGTATCTAAATGAATGTCAGATATTTTCTCATCATAATATTATAACCAACAGTCATTAAAAATACCAAAGGACATAAGACATGCTACGAGTTCCCCAAGCAATACTACTGTAGGAAAAATGAATGTCCCACTGTGATAAGTGCTAAAGACATTGAGTAACAGAGTCAGCATGACCTGTAGAGTTTAGGAGGCTTCTGTACAATGTAAGGCTAAGACTGCCTATGCCTTGCAGGAAGAATAAAATGTAGACGAAGAGAGAAGGAACATTTTAAGCATGGCTTTCCTCAAAGAAAATTGAGAGATAGGAGTAACAGATGATTCGGAAATCTCACCACTAGGTGTTACCATTGGCAGAATGTTCGGAGCAACAACACCATAATGTATCTGCAGCCAATTTTCTGAACACGGTGTTGAGGAATTGATATCAGAGGCACAAATATGTGATGTATGCATGGTGCTGGCCCTGAGAGGATTAGGGATGCAGTTAGGCCCCAGCTTCTCTTCATCACCTTTAATGTTGAAAGATGGCTTATCAATAACCATGTAGTTCCAAGGAAGAAAAGAATTTAGCCCAGGTAGTTTACATGAAAAGCTATTCTTAAACTTAAAACATGACATAGATATTGTTCACGGAGGCCTTTCTGGTAAAGTCAGTAAAAGAGTGAATCTGTGAAAGTCTCAGCAACAGAGAAACTTCCCAATGGGGTGTTGTTGTGTTTAATATGATTAATTAGAATTTAGATGAAATATTTTAAATGTTATTGAAGAGAGTGTAAATACTATATTCTTTAACCATTTTAATACCAATGTCAGTAAAGTTAACATGGAAGGAAAGCTATAGATACATTTATTTCTCATCATTCAAAATTAATGATCTCAAACATTTTTAATAATTAAAGCTTGACATTACAAAACTCAAAGTTCAGATATCTTTCCTTTATTTTAGAACAATATTTTAGAAATTGATATTGCTAAAAATACATATTCAAAGCTTATAACTTCTTTTATTGTTACTCCAGCATGAAGCAAAATTAAGTTGAACACATCTACATTTTAAAAATCATATGCAGTATAATCCTGTCTTTGCCTGTGCAGATAAATAATTTTATGAAATCATGTTCATCAAATGTTGCTTATTAATATTTGAGGTATTATATAGCTATTTTCTACTAAATAACTTTTCATAGGGTTATGAATATCTTAGTGTAGATTAGGCATGCATCATCTTTAAAATACACAAAGGCATCTCTAATAAACTACTTGGTTGTCTAAAATAAACACGAATGTGAAAAGCACCAGTTGTACAGTGTTAAATCTAAAAACTAAAGTATAAAAAAGTTTTTAAGTGGGCAATGGTGGCACATGCCTTTAATTCCAGCACTTAGGATTTTATACCTATAATCCCAGCACTCGGAAGGCAGAGGCAGGCGGATCTCTGTGAGTTCAAAGCAGCCTGGTATACAAAAGCTAGGTCCAGGACAGCTAGGACTGTAACACAGAGAAATAACACCCCCAAAAAAAAGTGCTAAATTAATTGCAAAAGGACTAAGTATTTGAGTCTTTATTTTTGAAACAAGATCAAAACTGGCAAGTTAACTCAAAAGAATAAAAAGGGCACCCCAAGATCTCCTGAGTAAATTGGGAGCATGGGGATCTTGGGAGAGGGTTGAAGGGGAAGGAGAGGCAGGGAAGGAAGCAGAGAAAAATGTAGAGCTCAATAAAAATCAATAAAAAAAGGACATCCCATTCTAATACCACATAAAGTGCAGACAGTAAGAGATTAAACAGAATCACATGTGTATCCATTTGAATGGCAAGTAAAGCTTCAATCCCTAGCTAACAATATACCAAAGTAAATAGAAAGACACCTACAAACAAGAGAAGTACTACCATAGCCTAAAGGTGAAGAATATGAGCTCCTATTAAAATATATAAAATAAAATTATTCTTGAGATTTACTCCCCAAAGAGGTATAAACCCAGAAAGTAACTTCTGAAGAAAGAATTTGTCAAGTGTATGATAATCACCCAAGTGCCACCCTTGAGGCGATGTGGAGTTCTGGAGACAGCACAATGACTAACAAGGGCGTGAGAGGGACCATTGCACAAGTCACATCCGTGAGAGGGACCATTGCACAAGTCACATCCGTGAGAGGGACCATTGCACAAGGCGCATCCGTGAGAGGGACCATTGCACAAGGCGCATCCAGCCATGGCTTTGCTAAAGAGCAGCCTGGGAAGCCTTCCACAGTGCTTGGTTATTTTCTAACTCGCATTCCATTGTGGCTAGCATAATGCATATCTTTTTCCACCGTCATAACTAATGCAATCCCCCTCCACGTAAAAGTTGACATTGTGCATGTGGCTGTAACAACTTTCTAATTCCTATTCTGTGAGTAAAAGCACCGTCTCTTTCTGTCTTCTTCCTGCCAGTCCACCCTTCTCAGGCCCAGACCCGATGAAAACCTACAACATCATCCTGCGGGGAATTGACATGATAGAATTTCCAAAGAAGATTGCAAAGAATGCTGCTAACTTAATTAAAAAACTATGCAGGTGAGTATTTGAAGTGCGTTGTTTTAAAAGAATCATAATGCGGAAGTATCCAGCTTTTTTTCACATGACAATTATTTCATTTTCAGGGACAACCCATCAGAAAGGTTAGGAAATTTGAAAAATGGAGTGAAAGACATTCAAAAACACAAGTAAGTGATTTTTTTATATGTATAATTCAGAAAACGTATCAAATTTCCCCCGAGTGGAAGTTTAGTCATTGGTCAGAACATTCAGAGAGTATTTTCTAAACTTTTTTATGTGTAGCTGGAAATTTACTCATTACTGTGCAGCAATCTATTGACTCAGTTTCTCTCAATTAACCCTAACCAATATTTGTTTGTCGTACCCCTTGGCACAAAGAAAAACGTGTATATTTCTAACTTTGTTTTCTGTTGCATGAGGAAAGCCAAATTGCTCCCTAAATCATACCCTATGTTTTAATCAAAGGTCAAATATAGAGATAGAGCTACATAAAGAGGCTTCTAATCATCGGTGGCAGTGGGATGTAGGAGATGGGGACACAGCCCCGTATCCCTCTTTGCTGAAGCTTTTCCTTAGGCTTCCTGTACTCAGGCCAAAATGGGATTCCTGGCTTCGCTGAGGAGAGCCCTGCATTTCGGGTCAGCCAAAGATGAAGCAGAGTTGAAGTTATTAGGAAGGGATTCCTAATGTAAGCACTCAGAAAGAACATATGGACGTGAGCTTTCTCAATAGTGCCACACTCACGCATCTTAGCAAGAGCCCTGGGTTCAGTTTTGATGGCTATCAAGTGATATCTTCAAGGGTTGCTAGGAATCTTTTTGCTTCCTTTTTTCCTCATTTTTTCAAAAGAGAATATAAGGTGGCCCTCGAGATAACTGGGAGAAGAGAGACACCTGAGAAGATACAACTTTCCAGGGTTGAGTTACTAGGGTTGTGAAGGGGGATTAAGACATCTGTTACTCTACGTGGGCTTTCTAGTGAGAGTCCAAGAGAATTGTAGTCTTACAAGTGGGAAAGGAGACAGGCCATGAACACTTGAGCCTTAAGCAGATTTCTTGAGGTTTTAACAGCTCTGGGTAACAGTAACATTGTGTCTATGTAGGTAATCTTCATAGCAAATGGTTAATTGGGACGGAGTTCTCTACTCTGGTCTAGCAGGAAGCTTTGACCAGACTGAGTGAAGCATTACTTCTCCTTGTCAGGGCCTCTCAATCTTCTCTTCCAGTCTTACCTTAGTTTCCCCTGAGACTTTGATCCCTTAAACTTAATGGTGATAATGCTCAAAGGTCTATATTTTAAAATGACTTTGCTTTGGGCAGGGATGCAAACATTAAGCATCCAGATAGCTAAAGTCTCAACCTGTGATATCTAAGGATGAGATACGAATGTCTGAGTTAGGTCCCTGGAGGATCCTCATCCCATGGAAATCTATAAGAGACAGTATGGTTACCTGGGACAGCAAACCTTATAAATTAGAAAGTATAGCATAGATTGTTATATTTAATATTAGCAAGAAAAACAACAGTGCCTCTTTATTCATGAGATACCTGACAATCATGATGCTAGAAACTGAATAACTGATTAAAAGTTAAGTCAGAATCCAACCTAGATTGGACTGAGGATACAACACAAAGCCTGACCTATCAGATGTATATGCTCTACTCTAATAATGAAGGGCGTGGGCTCTCCATGTGCTGCTATCAGAATATTGAGGGTCACCTTCCTTATCATCTTCTTTTTTAAAAAATGTAGTCTTTAAGAAATTCATTTATGTACACAATGAAATATGATCATATCCATCCTATATTTTCCCCCAATTCCTCAAGGATACCTTTTGAATTTCAAAGCCAGAACCCTTGGGCTGCCATAGATCCTACTAATAATTCTATGCTGAGAATGTGGCAAAACATAAAAGAACAATTCCAAGAAGGAATCCAGTGTAGAATAAATTACAAAAAATAAAACAATGTGAGATTTGGACTATTGATTATATATGCTAACTGTGCCTAACAAAAGGACAAAATGCCAAATTTGTAAAGGGGATTTATCTTTGCACTTAGAAAGTTGTGATATTAAGGTGTCTCATTTATTCATTATTTCTTGTTTGAAGAGAATTTTTAGAGCTTTACAGAATTTACAGGTTTAAGCGGCATGTTCTCAGGATGTCACTGAAGCTAGGGAGTCTCAGAAGGGACAACTTTTTATAAAATATATAGCATTTTGAGTTTTCTCAGCCTGTATGTGATTAGATCTCTATCCACCATGCAAAGCTGACAGCACTCATGGGAGATACATTCTTGACAGGGAAGCATTTGAGTGAGATCTCATTGTCCGTCTCTTTCTCAGAACATACCGGCCCTTTGTAAGGAGGTAAGAAAAGGTACTTAGTTCTGCCTCCTTGGTGATTATGGAGACAAAGCAGACAGGACATTGTGACTGTTTGGATTATAGACTTTATAATCCTTTAGCCCCAAAGACATAAGAGACAGAGCAGTTAATGCCTTTCTTCCCAGTGGGCATGAGTCACAAAGTCCCTGAATACTTCTGAACTGTTTGAACAAGAGTTTTCTGTTGCCTTGAATTTACCAGTCACTTCCAGTCAGTCTGTGGCCTGCACTAGCTCTGCTTTGCTATGGAGTGGACTTACATTTGGTTCTGGGACAGATGTATTAGAGCCACATCTGTTTATAATCTACCAGTATTACCACAGCCGCTACCGCTTGTGAGCATCTTAGCTATTCACATACTATAGGAACCAGCTGCAGAAGCAAGCTGCAAGGGTCCCCTAGTTTTTAAGTGAAGAGTCCTCATGCTGTCGTATTCTGCTACATAGAAGACACAAGGCTTTTCTGAAAGTTTCCCAGTGCTGGGGCTGATAAGAATTCCTGTGGCTTAGGGTCATCCTTACCAACACCATACAAGTCTAGTTAGTAAGTAGTCCTAAGTTGTTGATTAAGGCAAAGAACAAAGCCCCAGTAATGAAAAGAAAATTGACATTTTCAACCTGTCCAGAGTTTTCTGGGCCACTTCGATGTTGACTGAAGGCTTTTGCTAAGAAAACTGGGGCAATGTTGCCTGTAAAGGCGTCCATCATTGAAGCTGAAAGTCCATAGTTCTCTTGGAGAGTAGGACTAGCTTGGGATGGTATCTGTGGTCTTCTAGCACTTGAAGAACATCAGTTCAGGCCCTTCTGCTTTGGAAGTCCCCTTGAAAAGGCAAATGTTATTCTGTCAGGCTTGCCTTTAGAAATGACTTTTTCTTCTGCCTGATATTTTTCAGTTCGTTTTCTTTTCCTGTTATGTCTTGCCAAAAAAAAAATAGTATGCTGGTTATTATGTGACATGGAGAGTTTCTTTCTGGTTCTGTCTATGTGGGGCTCTTCGCATCTCCTGCCCTTTAATGGGCATCTCTTTCCTTAGATTCAGGAATTTTCTTCTGTGATTTTATTGAAAATCTATTTTGTGCCTTTGGCCTGGGTTTCTCCATCTACACCTAAATTAAATTTAATAGGCATCTCTTCCCTTAGATTCGGGAATTTTCTTCTATGATTTTATTGAAAATCTATTTTGTGCCTTTGATCTGGGTTTCTTCATCTACACCCAAACTTGCATGTTTTGTCTTTTTATAGTGTACCAGATTTCCTACGTGTTTTGTTCGTGTGTGTGTGTGTGTGTGTGTGTGTGTGTGTGTGTGTGAGAGAGAGAGAGAGAGAGAGAGAGAGAGAGAGAGAGAGAGAGTTTATATTTAACAGTTTCTTTGACTAAGTGATCCATTTTTTCTAGCTTATCTTCAAGACCTGATATTGCTGGTGGTGCTGGCATGTGTCTTTAATCCAGCACTGGGGAGGCAGAGGCAGAGGCAGATAGATCTCTGTGAATTCGAGGACAGCCTGGTCTACAGATCTAGTTCCAGGACAGCGTAGGCTACACAATGAAGCCCTGCCTTGAAAAACAAGAAAAAAAAATCTTTTTTAGAAGACCTGATATTATCTCTTCCACTTGATGTAATCAATTGCTGAGACTTTCCCATGACCTTTCTGTTTAACTTCCTGTTTCATCTTTAGCTTTATACCATTTTGGCTTTTCTTGAAAGAATCCATCTTTTTTATTTCATGCTTATATCTTGATTTGTTTTCATCGTTTTGGTCATCTGTTTGTAGTTTTAGGCTTCTCATTTAGGCATTTGTTCAGAGCCCCTCTGAGTTCCTTGAATGTATTTTATTTGTGGGTGTTTTTTTCCCAGTGGAGCCTAGGCATCTGGAGTTAGATATTTGACCATTTGGGTTGTGACTACTTCATCTCATCTTGGTGGAGTGGAATTTGGATCTCAGTTTGCTGTTATCCTAACTTGCTAGATTATGGACCAGCTGAATGGTCCTTGGTGTTCAATCTTGGGGCCACTCTATGTTGATGTGTGAATAGGATTTCAGAAGTAGTCTCAGCAAGTGAGAATGCAACTTCTGAGTCTATGAGTGAACCTTTGTGGACTGAGAAGAATATCTCTGCCAATCTTCCATTGTGGCGACCTCATCAAGTTCTGCCAGTGCTACTTGGGTTGGAGGAGCTGGAGTCGCAGTGAGAGTAGGCAGTGCAATGTAGGGGTGGGATATATAACAGCAAACCATCTTCACGGTGTTGTGGAAGCCAGGATGGGGATCCTTATCTAGAGGCAGGGACACAAGACATTATGATCCTAAGGTGTTCTGGTAGGTGGGGTGGCAGACTGTCTTTGGAAGTTTCTACCTGGAGTTCCAGGTCAAACTCCATACTGGACCAGGGGAGGAAGGTAGGAATGATGGTTGGATAGTAAGCAGGGAATTGTGGGGAATGGGTTTAAGGGACCTACCTAAAATTTAGATCCAACTATGCACTATGTGGTAGCAGTAAGTAGGGTACTAATATGCACATGGGTGCCAAGATGCACTATGGAACCTAGCATGGTTCCAGGAGTAGAGTCAGACTGGATGAATGGTGGTTGGAAGGCAGGTGGCTGGAATAGGTTTGAGGGACATACCAGAAATTTCTGGTTGGATTCAATATGATGCCAAGATGCAGCTGTGGGTAAGGTGACTCATGGGCAGGCACACAGGCAGAATGGGTCTGAGGGAACCTACATGGAGTCACAGGTTATATTCCATTTGATGCAGTGGATAAAGGGACTGACAGGCAGGAGTGTAGGAAGAAGAGGTCTGAGGGGACCTGCCTATTGTTCCCTGTTGGATCTAGGTGGATTAGGATTAAATAGTAGGTATGGTGGTTAGCAGGCAGGTCAGTGGAAGGAGTCTTGGTGATCTGTCTGGAATTTTCCTTCAGACTCCATTCAGGGAACTAGGTAGGGTGACTGACAGGTAGGCAAGTGGATGGGATGGGTCTGGGGATCCAGAAGTCCTGAGTTATACTCCAGGCAGTGTCAGGTGATGTGGCAGATAGGGTGGTTGATAGCGGTGTGGACACAGAGCATCTGAGGAACTCCCCTGATGTTCAACATCAGACTCTGCATGGTGTTGGGGGACATCATAGGTGAGACAGCCGATAGGCAGGCAGGCTGAATGGATATAGAGTTCCTATTGGGAGTTCCATGTTGGACTCTATGTGGTACCAGGGTGGCAACAGGGTACCATGGGGGTAGAGTCGCTGATAGACTCCAGATAGTGGAATGGGTCTGGAGGTCCTAACTTAAGCTCCAGGTCAGACTCCATGCACTGTTGATGATGACAAGGCCATCATGGGTAGGTGGCTACAGGAAAGCAGATAGGATTGATCTGGAGAATATATCTGAAGTTGTTCATCAGATTCCATATAGTTTGGAAGTGGTGTGTCATGTTGGGCGATTTCTAGGCAGTTACTGAGGCAGTATGGGTCTTGGACACTTACCTGGAGATCCAGGTTGTGTGGGGAGGTGGAGTATAGGGGGATGATATTGCTCACTGGTGGGCAGATGGGCTGAATGGATCTTGGGGATCCTCCTGGAGTTCCTGGTGATACCCCACATTGTGCCTGTGAAAAGCAGTTGGCAAAGTAACTGATAAACAGACGTAGGGTTAGCATGAGTCCAAGGGAACTTCCTGGAGTTCTGGGTCAGATTATGGTTTCTATGGTAACAGCATAGTGGATAGGGTAGCAAATAGGCTTACAGGCATTATATAGGGTAGAGAGACCTTCTTGGAGTCCAGGGTCAGACTTCAGGCTGTGTGGTAGCTGCACAGTTGTTAGAGTGGCTAATAGGCAGATTGAAGTCATCGTGGGGACTTTGTAGTGTTGCAGGGTATTGGATCACGCTGTGAACCCTGAGATTGCATTAGTTACTGAAAAACCTGTTTGTAGCTGTGGTGTATGTGGTTCAGCCCTAGCACACATCTTTAATCCATGAGCTTTCTGCTTGAATATTGTAAATAGGATTAAATAAAGTCAGTCATAGGTCAAGAAGTAGAACAAGCAACCAGTTGCCAAGAAGTGAAGATAGGGTTATTAAGAAAGAAAATAGAGAGGGAGTCAGGAGGGCAGCTAGAGAGACGTGCAGGAAGTAGGGAGAAGGGGCCATCAGTGTGAGGTTTTTTTATTGCTTGAGACACAGAGGAAGAGTATTGGGGAGGCATTGGCTGAGGAGGAAGGTCAGCTGGGTGCTTTCTCTGCCTCTCTGAACTAGCAGGTTATCACCCCAGCATCTGTCCAGAGTCTTTATTGATAAAATCGAATGATTGAGATTTTGATAAAAACATAGTGTAATTCCCTGTCAAATTTCACTTAGGTCCAGGCTGAGTGGCAGGTAGGTTGATTAACAAGTAGACCAACAGAGCGAGTATAAGTAACCCGCCTTGCATTCTCAGGAAGAACTTTCCATGGTACTAGGGGATGAATGGGGGGGGGTGGCAATGGTAAGGCAGATGGGTAAAATGGATCTGGAGGACTTAGTTGTATTTGAGTTGGGTTCCACATGGTTCCAGGCTTTGACGTTGATAGAGTAATTGATAGGTGGACTGGAATTTAGATATATCTTTTCCTATCAATGTAGTTCCTAGAAAACTGTAGACTTATAGAGGGGAAGGAGAAAGGCCACATACATAGGGTTTTGATTATGAGTAATTGCTATTTTAACATTCTTTATTTGCAACTCAAAGGAAGCTTACACCTATGCAGGTGACCTTCAACATTTCACTGCCTTTTTTTTTTCTTTTTTTTTTTTTTTTGTCGGTCATGTTTCATTCTACCCTAGGTCTCTGGGCTGTCCTTCCTCTGGGTCCTGGCCCCCCAGGCAGTGTCAGGGATGGGCTCTTGGTATGGGTTTCGAGCTGAAGCAGTCGTTAGTTAGCCAATCCTCAAATTTCAACACCACCTTTAACCCAGCACATCTTGTAGACAGGGAAAATTGTAGGTCAAAGATTACGTGGCTAGGTGGTGTTCCAATCCCTCCACTGGAAGCCTTGCCTGGTTACAGGCAATTCCTTTCTGTAACTCCTGTAAGTTAGTCAGAGCCTGCCTTCTCAGATTGCAGCCATATCCAAGGGACCTGTGAAGTCACGCTATGTTCTGATTTACCAAAAAGAAGGGATGAGAGAATATTTCTTATCTAACTTTTGAGGTACAATTTGAGCCACAAAAATCATGTATATGGCTATTTCCAGCACACATAGCTTACCCTCTCTTGAGAAGCTATTGCTTACTTGGGTGAGTCTTACTGTCCGCAAGTGTTTCTCTCTCTAGCAAGCCCCAGTGCTGAAATTTATGTTAAATACTTTCTTAACCAGTTTTAACTCTGTCCCATCCTGGCTCATCCTGAAATTATTTTGTGCAGTCAAGTCAAGGATCCCGTTTTTGCCTGAGTCGAGACCTCTGAAAGACAACTTCAGGCTGTGACAAGTGACAGTGTGGAGCTGGTCTTTGATCATCCACCCCCACTGTAACTGACAGATTGATTCACTGGCAAAGATGGAAAGTGTTTGTGATGCATAGAGAGAAGCACATGATGGCATTTATTAGATTAAGATAGTGCAAGAACTTAGACATAAAGACAAAATGAAATTGTAAAAAAGTTGCATGACAAATTGGTGTATGAATCTGACCATTATACCTTAAGTCTAAATATTTTTAAAATCTCTAGATACAATGATTTTTAAATATTTTAATAATTTGATAAAACTTATTTTTTAAAAAAATTAATAGTTTTTTATATTTTATAAAATAAGCTCATTAAAAACATTCTGAGCCCTATGTGGCTGCACACATCTGTAATGCCACCATTTGGGAACTGGAGGCGGGAGGATCAGTAGTTCAGAGTCATCCTCACCTACAGAGTAAGTTTGAGGGATCTTAGACCACATGAGACCCTTCTACATATCAGGTATATCAAATATGCTGTGGTGAGAATATATAGCAGAGATGGAATCCATTAATTGTCTTTATTTTTGTTTCTTAGATGGTTTGAAGGCTTTAATTGGGAAGGCTTAAGAAAAGGCACCTTGACACCTCCCATAATTCCAAGTGTAAGTAGACCTTTTAGTTAATAAATGGTACACACCTGATGGTATTTTTCAATCAACAAAGACTTGATATTTTAGACTTTTATGATCAAATTATAAAAACTACGAAACACCATATTAAAATGATGGTATATTCTAAAATCCAAATATAATACCGACAAATCTGTGGATGGTTATTATGGGTGTGATTTATCTTTATCTTTTTAAATTCTTCATTGAAACTCAAATGCCCTTTATCCATAAAAACAAGTTAGCTTTTGTTATCGTACGTGTTAGAAATATGTTTGTATCTAAAAGAGTACACAGAATTTAAAACAACCGTTTTCCGTATTGTCTCATTCACACATCTACACCTACCCCAGCATGACTTGGAAGCCATATGTTCTTTCCTCCTTCTATAGTGTCTGAAAGGTAGTTCTCTTTCCTAGTACAGTTGATTTGGAGCAGGGGCAATGCTGTTAAATAGCTGGTTCACTACATGGATTGCGCACACCATACTAACCTAAAATAGACTCCAACTGAAAGAAGTGCACTGCCCCTGTTGAATACAGTGTGTTGTGTTTTAGCAAAGGAGGAAGGGACAGATTTATGGTCCTATGAATTTTGTTTATATGCTCCAGTTCTTTGGAATTAACTCAAGAGTCTTTGTATATAGAAACATTGTCCTTTCTTCTAAGATTTATTTCTTTGTTGGTGGCTTTCTTTTTAAATTCAGGAAACAAAATAAAGTGCACTCGTGTCTCACATCACTGACCCCAATTATATTCATGGATTTTGTCTGTAGAGTAAGGGTAGAGTAAGAAGAGCCAAATAGTTAATGTAAATTTTTCTCACTTAAATTTATCAGGGATGACTTTTATACAGTAGGGATATTTATAAGAATTTTGCTTGGTGCCCTGAAGATCAGACTTAGCCAGTAAATATGGAAGAATTTTGTTCAAGTTTAAAGCAAACCTCTAAACTTCCATTATACTTAGAATAAACTTATTTCATAGAATATTTTCATTATACTTTTAAAAAATGGCATACAATATCTCAAAAAAACAAATAAAATAAAATAAAATAACATACAAAATCCATAATAAGGCCTTCCAGACCCCATGTCCTGGCTTCTGCCTCCTTTGCTGGTTCTGCCCCATTCCGCTCTCCTCTCTTGTGCAGCGGTCATGATGGCCAGCTAGCTTCAGAACATAGAACCCTCTTCGGAACTCGATAAGTGCTCTACCTGTTAGCATTTGGGCATCATGCTGGCCTGCCTCCCTGTCACCTGGCAAGATGCATCTGTCAATATTCAGGCAAATGCCTAGCTAGCCCAGAGTCCCACAGTCACACATACACTTGTCAGTATTCAAGGCAAAGACCTAGCCAGCCTACAGTCATTACATCATGCACTGCATGGCCGCTGTAAGGCTCTGTACACAAGTGTCAAGCCCCTTTAAATGCAACTGCAGCCAGGCGGTGGTGGAGCAGGCCTTTAATCCCAGCACTAGGGAGGTAGAGGTAGGTGGTTCTATAAGAGCTAGTCTATAGCCTGGTCTGCAAGAGCTAGTTCCAGGACAGAAAACAAAATCAAACATGTATAGGCTTGCATGATAAAATGCCACCCTTCCATAAGCAGATTGAAAGCCTGTCATTTGTAACAACATGGAGAGGCATGAAGATCGCTTTCATAAATAGAGTGATTTGAGCACAGAAAAGATAAAAGAAGTACACAGTCAGTCCCATGAGCGCTCTAAAAGCAAGTTGCTCTTTCGATTCTACCAAAACTCTCAAAAAATCTTTCACTCATTCTCTCATTTTGCAGGTTGCATCACCCACAGACACAAGCAATTTCGACAGTTTCCCTGAGGACAGTGACGAGCCACCACCTGATGACAACTCAGGCTGGGACATAGACTTCTAATGTATTTCTCTTACCTGCTTCTGCCTTGCTGAAGACAGCTTTTTCTGAGACACAGCTGCCAGCAAACCTGAGGGAAAGAGAGAAGATTAGTGCTCGGGGTCACCATGATGCCTTTGATTGATGCTGCTCCAGTAACTACGGTGGCATTAGGACTCATTGCTTAGATTATGATAGTGCTCTTCACATGTTTTATGTTTGAACCTACAATGACAGTTGACATGGTGGTCCTGAAGCAAAGCCTTTTACCAGTAAAGCGATGTTTTCTATTGTTGCAATGGCCTTGCTTTGCTCTGATTATACTTTGAAAGAGTGTAGGAAACACTTCAACCTAGTAGAAGAGTCTGTATCTTGCTAGAACTACCAAGAATAGAGAATAATATATTAGGTACGATAGATGACGGTGGTACAGAAAACCAGGGCTCTTCCCTTTCATCAAGGGAAGGGAGCAGAGCCTGTGACTTCAAGCCAGTATAGACATCGTACAAAGAGGACCACACATTCGTGGGTCACAGAGTTCATGTCAAACCAGTTTCTTTCCTAGCAGATGATGAGACTGAATGTTACCTTTCTTTTCTGATAGATTCTAAAAATTGGCCTGATACAAAAAGCACAATGGCTGTGGTTCTGTACGAGCCTCCCACGGCGGGTACAGATGCAGTTTTGGAGGATTGAAAATGTGCATGGTAATTGAGAAATTGGCAAGACAAAGTAGAGGGGGAAAAGAATTCACAATACCATTTCATATCTTTAAAATATATATATATATATATATATATATATATATATATATATATATATATTGTGCTTAAAGATGGTCCTGGAAGTGACTAGCAGCCAATTGGTTTTATTTATTACCTAACACCCTCAAACTGAGGCTTAAACTATTCCCTTTTATAAGAATAAACCCTTAGGGTAGGGGTGGGATAGGGTGGGGAGGAATGAAGACCCATCCAAAAACATAAAAATGAAAAGGTGCTATGTCTGTCTTTCATCTGTAATGTCAGTGTCTGAACGAATGACACAGATTCTAATCATCATGTCTAGCCAGAGACTCAAGCATTTTCATAACTTTATTAAAAACAAACTCCTGTCAGATGTCACAGCACAGTCCAGGGCTCAGAGAGAAAGGATATTAAATTATTTAAATTAGTCTCTTGTCTTAGGCCTGAACCAAAACACTATATTTATGGTCTGAAAGTCCCAAGTAAATGGTATCATGGCTATACTAAGGAGCTTTGTTTCTTTGAGGTCTGGGAGGAAAACCAAACTGGGCCAGGAGTATAGGACCATTCCCTGGATAAGATTATGAAAGTTAGAAGGGGTTAGAGAGGAACACAGGAGACTGATTCCTCAAAACTGCATTTTATCTAAATAGTGCAGAAGTGTTACAACCTTGGAATTTCACATTAGCAAGACAAGATTTGAAAATGTCAAGCTAACTGTCTTTTTCACACGAGGAAAAGATCAGCAATTAAACCAAGTATGTTGTTGGCAGGCTCGTTGACCTCTGTTCTCAATAGGCAGAATCCTCCAGAAGCTTTATTGGTTGGTAGCATTTTACTTATACTGAGAAATGTACAACTGTCCACGATGGCATCCTGACATGGAAATGTGTGTGAATAGAGGTTTGCTATTTTTTCAGTAGGGTTTTTTTTAAATGTAGAAATTCCTATAAAAATCTTTCCATTAGGTCATCACAGACTAACCAATAAATCACAGGAGTTTTCTTTGAAATTTCATACTCAAAACTACTTTCAAATGTGCTTTTCCTATCAAAATATAATACTCTAAAATATTTGAGGCCTAAAACAATTGAAAGTATATTTAATTTAGGATAAAGTTCAATCAAAACATTCATCCTGATATTATTATTATTATTGTGTTATTGGAATCCTCTCCCTCATAAACAATTTTTTAAGATTACTAGAGTACCTGGGGGATCTGTGGATTTCAACAGGCTAAATGATATAAAATCAAACACATTGAGCTAAAATTCAGTGATTTCTAGAGGCTTATTTATCTTTTAACTGATTTTTTTAAAAAAGCATATAATTCTGAGATTATAATCAATGTTTGATTTTTTTTGCAAGATCGTGTGTCTTAGGTATGCTAAAGGCTTGCTAGGATGTTACATTTACCTTGTTATTAGAAAGGGAATGTCTCTCTAACTTTTTTCAGATATCCACAAATCCCCAGAAATTTATGCGGACCATGTGTTTTGGGACTTGGATGTGAGGCTAAGACAACTTGCGCGAATATATGGGTTCTATGACGAGGAAAGGCATTGCTTTTGGCCCAGTGTGACTGTGGACTGTTTGCCACTTGTGATACACCTTTGTTCATTTCATCCACAGCTTTAATTAGGACACCCAACACTATCACAAGAGATAAAGGTGAACTCTCGCTTCCAGGAATAACTAACAGAAAACATCCATCAGATTTTCAACATTGAATTTTAAGGATTTAAATTGTGTCTTAATGAAGACACTAGGGCTATAACTCATGGCCAGCTTCATAAACCACATCTTAGTTTCTAGACTTTTCCATGCCCCCAGTTTTTCATTTTTTTTTCTTTTCTTGCACTAAAAACCATCTGGATAAACTAGAATAGTGCCAACTTGTTTGATTTGCTAACTGACTTTCTTGTTGATACTTTTGTGTATGGGAAATAGGGCTTTCTGTGTGTCTTAAATCACAGAAAATCTGCAAATCACCAAGGAAAGGACATAACAATATTTAATTAGACCGAACACATTAGAGAAAATGAGTTTTGGAAATCATTATAGTTGATTTTTATACTTATGATCTTTATTATTTGGATGTGAATCAGATTCATGTAGCATTTAAAACAAATTTATTTTTATTATAATCCTCACAAGTCATAGTTTTTTCTTTAAAATTAGAGAGCATACATGTGAATTGCACATGTAGAATAATATTTAAACTATTGATTCTTCCTCACTTCGCTTCCAAATGATAGACCTGATGTTGAACCTAAAGAAGTCAGCTACCATACTGAACACAAGGGTATTAAACCCGACTTTTTACAATAGAGGTATCTGTGCATTTCCCACAACGTCTTTTTTCACAATAGGACCACAACAAATATTTATGTAAATAGATATTTTGGGGTGATATTTTGTGGTACATATAACTTTTTTTAGTGTTTCACAGCATTATGATTTCATTTTATTTGTATTAAATAATGTTTTAGGTCCAAGTAGACTTGAATGAACGTCATAATTGTTAGTATTATTGAAACTTTTGTCAACAGTACTGTCACTCCTCTGTCCCATAGTTTAGAACATGACCTGGCTATCTGGCGTTGTTGCAAGTGCCTTAAACTCATGGCATCTTATTAAGAAAACAAATTTGGTGTTATGCTGCATGACAAAGACAAACACACCTCAAAATGTTGTCCTTTCTTAGCTTGCTGCGTTTTACAGTTCTTTCTGCTAACGATTTATAAGCCTTTATTATATAATATTGATGAATTACAGAAATGATGAAGTTGTTATCTTATTTCTGTTAAGTGTACCAGAGCCGTGTGTCTGTTCATGAGACACAGCGTCATTTCTGTGAAATGTATAAATGTATGTGCAGGTCAAATTACTATATGACATACTCTCAGTCTGTATACAGGTATTCCTGTTTTGCTCAGCTGTGCAGACTCAGTAAAAAAAAAACAAAAAAAAACAAAAAAAAACAAAAAAAAAACAAAAAAGTAGTGCAGTCAAATCCTAATGTATCTCATTTTATAGATTCCATTAACAATGGTCCAACCCAAAAGAAAAATTGGAAATGACTGCTCACCACACCTCGTTATGAAACCAATGATGAAAAATGTACCTTGGTGCACCCCTCAACAAAACAGGATGCTTTCTCTGAGTTCTTGTATATGCAGATCATGTATGAGGCAACTTTGCAGGAGACCTTGAAAGCCAAACGTTGGAAGTGTGTTGGGAGCCCTCCTCCTCTTCTGCCCCTGCATCAACAGACAGAGCTCTGGGACCTTAGCGATGACTCAGAGGTTGGGCTTTCTAAGTAAAGGGACATTTCTTTAAGCATCATCTATCCAGTTTATTTCAACGTATGATGTTTTTACAACTGGTCGTTCTTTTGTATTCCTACAGCTATGGTTATTTGGCCGTCCTCTAACAGTTTGTGCCACGTGAAAGAGTCTCTTGTTAGAATGCAACAAACTGTCATCCCTTGGTCGTCGGCCACTTGCGCTCTCTTGGTGTAGATTAAAAACTTTTTCATAACTTAACCTGCTTTGATTTGCTCTGTATTTTCCCTGCAGCTGTAATTGCAGAGTGCCTGTTGGATACTTTATAGAGTTGAAATAAAAAAAAATAATTACTTTTGAACTTATGTGCGTTTAATTCCAGACGAGTCAACAAATAGAATTAACATAACACGGTAATTAATACTGCGCTCAAGACGCCAATTAGTCACGATTTAACAATGCACAAAACACCTGCAACCCAAGCGTCTTTCATGAAATAGCAGTATAGAAAATTAACTCAATGATTCATATCTAAAAATTCAGTGCAGATAACACCAGACCATCCAGTGTGAAGAGAGAAATGAGACTCCACATCCAATAAGAAACATTTGATATGTAAAGCACTTCCTGAGTCTTGCTTCCTTGATTCTCCCACTAAACTTCATATAATAATTAACAGTAATAATAAATAGATTTTGGGGACAACGTGGATGTGAAGACTCACTTTTCTGAAGTGATAGGCATGCTCTTGGTGCCTCCCTTTGCTCCTCGCTGAAGGAAATGACAACCCCGTTAAAGCTAGCATATGAATTTCCTCAAATCAGCTGTTTTTGTCCCACTGACATATGTTGCCAGTAACAGTTCGTGAAAAACCCTTAATGAACACTAGATATCCAATCCAGAAACTTTCTCACACAGTGAAACAATCTGAAGAAGATGCCATTTGAGTATGAATACAGTAATCCAATAATTTTATTTCTTCTGGAACAAGGAAAATAACACGCATTTCCATTATCCACCCAGTTTTCCTACTGTAGTTCCAAGAATGGTCTAACTTGGTCCTTAAAAGAAATTCTTTTCTTTTTAATTCACCATTTTAGGGGCAGTGCGCTCTGATACTCATGCTTATGAATGAGGTAATGGAGGGCTAGAGATGGCTGCACGCCTCCCCCCCCACAATCGCATTGCATGTAAAGTTCAGTTAAGTCCCACATAGTTATTCATAGGAGTCAGAGTCAATAAGTCAATATATCAGAAAAGAATCGCCTAATGTTTACAGATCTCCTTAGTTTTTTCAGCCTTAAAGGGGCCTTACTAGATTAGTCACTTTTCTTATTACTGTGAACAGCATACGAGAGAGACAAAGTCTCCAATCATTAAACCTTGATGTCTCCATTGAAGTGTAGAGACACGGTGAAGTAGACCAGTCCTCATCGGGACAGCCAGACAGGGGAGACAAGAGACTACCTGAAGGGGCCAGAGTTAAATATAGCCCCTAAGGACATGCTCCAGTGCCTACTTCCTCAAGAGAGTCTCGCCTGACAGCATTTACCGTCTCTTTAATAACTCCACCATAGCTTAGATCCATGAAGAGATCATTAATCCAATCTTAAGGTCAGAGCCCTCCGAGTGGAATGACACCTGGAAACACCTTCACAGCTATACTCATAAATATCCTTTATTAATTTCTTAGGTTCTTCTCAATCAAATCAAACTGACAAAACTTAACTACCACATGTATATAATATAGGACAGCCAACACACAAAAATTCTCTTTTCTGAGACCTATTTGAAGTTTGTCTGCATTTTGCAACTTCTCCGTTTCAAGTTTTCTACACAGTAGTGCTTATCTGGCGGCAGCTCTGTTTTTCAACTAAAATCCACATATGGAGCAAACGATGAATTCACCCACACACCCATTAGCAAAGTCGAACAATTCAAGCTTCAACTTCAATAGCAGGAAAAAAAAACAGAGAGAAGAGATTGAAGGAAGAGGGGAGCAAAAAAAGTTAAGTAGAGTTCCCATATGAACTCTGGAAAACTGAGAAGAAACCCAATCAGAGAGTAGCTGGTTGTCACCAAATGTGGGCACATCTTACCTGGTAGATAACATGTAGCACATAATGTCCGCAGCTAAATGTTACCGTGGATTTCTTTTCTCTCCCACCAGGATGACTAGTACTTCCAACACTATGAACACTGCTCAGTGGGGAGGAACTTTCTAACCCTAAACCCTAGATTGCTGATTCTGACATAACTGAAGTAGCTTCAGTGTTATCTACTCCGCATATGGGAACAATGTGCAGTGTATGTGCATTCATTTCTTAAGAAACTATTGTCTACTAATTATTAATGAACTTAAAAGCTGAAATAATACTGAGGTTCTTCCCACATACTTGCATATTTATAGATACATTATTGGAAATGCTTATTTATTGGAATAAAGATTCCATTTAAAGAATACCAAAGAGGGAGAAAGTTCCATAGGAGTAGAAGTTATTATTATATTTGAGAAGAATAATAGGGAACCTTGTGGAGTAGTGGTAACTTAATTTCTTAACTTAACTGGTGGTATAGATATTTCACTTTGTGAAAACTCATCAGACTATACACCTAAACATGGGTTTAAAGATTAGAGAACTTTATCAAACAAAACATAAAACATGCCAAACTTTGAGAGCTTTATAGTGCCTCTTGGACTGCATAATCATTGTAGAAATACTGGTTTGATGTATTCTTTTTGTATAAAAGTAATCATATTTAAAATAACTTCTATTTAACATACATTGAGGGGAAAACTTTCTTTTTTTGTTGGAATAGGCTGCTTGTTGGTCCCCGGCTTCTCAGCCCTGAAATAATCACACAGAAACTATATTAATTAAATCACTGTTTGGCCCATTAGCTCTAGCTTCTTATTGGCTAACTCTTACATTTTAATTTAACCCATTTCTATTAATCTGTGTATCGCCATGAGGCTGTGGCTCACTGGGTAAAGTTCAGGTGGTGTCTGTCTCCGGTCGGGCTACATGGCTTCTCTCTGACTCTGCCCTTCTTTCTCCCATCTTTCAGTTTTGTTTTCCCCACCTAGCTCTGTCTGCCCTGCTCTGCTATAGGCTCAAAGCAGTCCTTTATTCACCAATGGTGTTCACAGCATACAGAGGGGAATCCCACATCATTCCTTTAACTCTTATCTATTTCCAATCTATTTTCCAAACTAAAAATATTTTTTAAACATTAATAGTTTTGGAATCCTCAGTTCTCTCTAATCATTGTCCTAATGACATACTCCATTCCTTAGTGAAGTCAGCCTCCCATAACCCCGGCCCTTTAGATCAGTTATAGGTCTTGAATCCCTGCTTGACTTTCAGCCTTTCACAACCACTGGCAGTTGTGTGCAGAGCTTTTCAGCCTTTTATCAGTTCACTTTTCAATCCCCAAGTCAATCTGGGCAGATTTGGGAACTAACTTCAGCAGGCTCTCTCTGGAAAGTTTATGTTCTCGTTGTTAATAAACCTTCAGGCAAAATTGGGGTATTGAGATAATGTTTTTAATCTTCCTTAAAATAATACATGAATATTCTTAAAAATCTTTTAATTTATTTTAAAATAGTCATAGGCAGGGAAACATGGAGGAGATTCTACCATCATGAGAACATTGTGAAACTTCCAGGAAGGTCACTGGGATTATAGGACTTCTTAAAGGTAAAGTTTGTCCTATCATTTAAGCTTTTTATACAAAGCAATTTAGGTTAACACGAAGACAGCTTAAGATATGGTGGTTTTCCTTCTAAGACTGAAGAATAATGATCTACAAAGGCACTTAAACCATGACCTTTGGGGAATCCATATGTCATGGAAGGAGTGCTGGTCTGATATGTTGAAGATGAAGAAGAGTTTCCGCATAGGGATTTGATTCTTGAACTAATCTGTTATGGGACTTTGAGTAATTAGTTTTTCAATAATAATTATTTTAAAATTTTGAGATCGTAATAGAATTGTATCATTTCTCACTCCCCCTTCCTCCCATATACCCCTCCTTGCTGTTTTTCAAATCCACGGCCTCTTTTTCAATATTTGTTGTTACATACATACACATACACACACACACACACACACACACACACACGTAGTCCTAGCCAACTGTAAGCCTACACACCACAAGAATGAAAAACATTGCAAGACATACTCAGTGATACAATGATGGCACTTCTATCTTGTAAGCAATCAACAGCCATCTAATAGGACTTAAGGGCTTGCTCAACAGGAGGGCATTCATGCCTGCTATTATAAACTCAGTCAACTACCTGTACCCCATGAGGTCATGGATCCTAGAGGAGAACCTACTATGTCTGCGGGATAGTGCTATTGCACACTGTAAAGATTTGTCACTCATATTTGTTTAATAAAATGCTAGTAGCCAGGCAGAAAGTATAGGCAGAATGACCAGTCTAGGAGAATTCTGGGAAGAGGAAAGGTAGAGATGCAGTTGCAAGTTAGACACAGAGGAAGCAAGATGAGAATGCCTTACTGAGAAAAGGTACCAAGCCATGTGGCTAAACATAGACAAGAATTATGGATTAATTTAACTTGTAAGATTTACTTAGTAATAAGTCTGAGCAATAGGCCAAAGAGTTTACAATTAATATAGGCATCTGTTTATTTGGGCTGACTGACTATGGGACAGGGCAGGACAGAGACTTTCATCTATATACTATTGCTACTTTTCTAAAATGGTATAATCTCTAACTGTACTCTATAACATTTTACCCAGAGATAAATGTAGCTTTATCCCCTCATCAAAGAAGCTTCTTTCTGTAACCAACAGAGATAATTATAGAAATCTACAACTAGTCAAAATGCAGAGAACAACCAACTGTGTTTTGTCCAACCCAACTTATTCCTTCACAGTACAGCCCCTAGATCCCAGGCTTAGGGAACATCATGGAAGATGGGGTGGAAAGACAGTAAGAGCCAAAGAGCCAGGAAGTCTACTGTGAAATAGTGTCTTCCATATATAACAGGGAAGCTATGTCCATGAACTCTCAACAATCAATATTGTCACCTAAATAAGACCAGTACAATGGCAACACCTGTTAGCTGACATGCCCACATAGATAGGGGAAATCTTACAAGTTCCAACCTAGATGAAGGCTATAGGCAATTAATGGCTGGTGAGAGAGGGTGATTCAGTCTTCTCGGTGATGAGTTCCCTGATAGTTATTCAATCCCAAATGGTCAGTCTAAACACATATACATAGACATCGTATACATATACATATGAAAAGCATTAAATGGCCTCAGCAGGTTGTACTTATGTGCTTTTACATATATATATGCTTTTACATACATATATATGTGTGTGTGTGTTTTTTCATACACACACACACACACACACACACACACATATATATATAATTCAAGAAGAAGGGATCATGAATTTGTGAGTAAATGGGGAAATATGGGAGGATCTGGAGAAGGCATTATGTATGAAATTCTCAAATTTTTTCATTTAAATTTAAAAGGTAAATGGCATTAAAATCAAAATATCAAATGATTTTTAGAATGTAGGCAATATGACATTCTTACACACTGCTGACTGATTCAAATGTTAATTATAACACTGAAAACAATTTTTAATATGTAATAAAGTTGAAAATTTATATATTGTACAACTGAACATATAAACCAATTGGTGTTTCTCTTAAAACTGCATATATTCAATAGAAGTTTGAATTTCTAGGAACATTTAATGTAGGAAAACAGATCAAAAATTAAACTGTTCATCACCTGAATATTGAACTTTTAAATCTATTGTATTCAAATAATAGACTACAGCAACAATAAAATGGATATATTAATTGCATGCAATATGGATAATTATATAAATAGTGCTGAGTCAAAAGTGTTGAACAATCATTTTAACTATTTTTCTTCCAAAGATTTTTTTATGTGTATAAATACTTTTGCCTTCATGTATATATGTGCCCAGCGCCTGAGGAGACCCGAAGAAGGCCCTGCAGATCCTTCGGAACTAAAGTTACAGATGGTTGTGAGCTAAAGCGCCATTGCTGGGAACAGAAGCCAAGCCTTCTGCGAGAATACCACACGTTCTTAACCTCTGAGCTGTTTGTGGCCCCAAATGTAAAAATAATTAAATAACAAATTTCTAAAAGTTGTACTTAACGAATCTATTATAAAAAATAAGTTCAGTTATTTTGATGAACTTTTCTAATGGATATATTATTTAACATTTTTAATTTTTATTATATGTGTATGAGTATTTTGCCTGCATGAATGTTAGGGCACCTCTTGCATGCCAGGTGTCCACAGAGCAGAGACCAGGGTGTTAGATCCCTTGGAACTTGAGTTATAGATGGCTGTGAGCTGCCATATAGGTGCTGGGGCTCAAACCCAGGTCCTCTGGAAGAGCAACAAGTGCTGTTAACTACTGAGCATCTCTCCGGCCCTGGACATAAATTTTAAAATATTCCAAAAGTTGACAAGATACCCAAGGTTAATGAGCTTAAAAATCTAAGGAGAAATGATAAGAAAAAGTGCTTGGTTGAAACTATATTTGGTATGAGAACATTTCCTAACCTAAAGCCGAGCTGTGGGTCCATGGGTACCTATGGCAAGGGGTATGTGTATGCTTCTGTGAATATATGTGTATTACATAAACATGTAATTCAATATATTAAAACATTAAAATATAGATGTTATATAACTAATATCTAAACCAAGGTCATCACTACCTAGATGTTTGGCTTTGTTGAATGACCTTTTGTACTAAAGTTCTTCCATGTTGACTGTATCTTTATAGTTCAAACACTGACCACATAAACGGTGAGCATTCTGTTGTACGAGGTTTTCTGTCCTGCCCAGTTCCCACAATCGTTAAATCCCAAAGAAATCACACAGAGGTCTAAATTAGTTATAAACTGATTGGTCCATTAGTTCAGGGTTCTTATTAACTCTCTTGTAATGTATATTAGCCCATTATTTTTGTCTATGTTAGCCGCATGGCTCGATACCTTTTTCAGCGAGGCAGTCACATCTTGCTTCTTCTGTGGCTGGGTCACGACTGCAGAGGAATGGGCTTTCCTCTTCTCAGAATTCTCATTGTCCCTCCTCTACGTCCTGCCTGGTCACCCCACCTATACTTCCTGCCTAGCTACTGATCAATCAGTGTTTATTTAAAATATAATTGACAGAATACAGACCATGATCCCACACTAGCATTCCATCAGTTCCCATGGCTCTAAGCTTTACATTTTCACTTAGAACTGTATAGGAAGGTTTATTTATGTGTCAAATTCACCAAGGAAGGGGTGCCCAGATTTATATGGGAGTCCCTAAGAGTGTTTTCAAGAGAGCTTAACCTTTGAATCAAGAAGCTAACTAAGGAAACTCTGACTCCCAGGAATGGGTGGTTGGTGTGGTCTCCATCCAATTCCCTACTGCTCAAGTAAATAGCCAAAAAGACTGAAGAGAAAGGAGCAGGATCAATCTCTCACTTCTTAAACTGGGGTCTCTGAGAGAGCAAGGGAGTCAAACCAGAGCCATGACAAGTTTCTAATAGCCCCTGCCAGGGACCAGGCCTTTGCTTCTGTTTACTGGAGGTAGTTGAAGCTGAGCAAATAGTTCTCTGGGGAAAACTATAACGCAAGGGCAACCAATCTTCAGGCTTCCCCTTAGCCTTCTGCTAGTTCAGCAGGTGTGTATACTTGGCTTCACTTTACAGTCCATCCGTCAAGGAAGCCACCAAGAACTCAAGGCAGAAATTTTGAAGCAGAAACTAAAACAGAGACCGTGAAGCAACACTGCTCACCGGCTTGCCTCCTTATCCACCCAAGGACCACCTGCCTGGGCATGGAACCACCCTCAGTGGGATGGTCCCTTTTGTTTACATCTATAATAATAATAATAATAATAATAATAATAATAATAATTGATGCCGCAGGGCAATCGGTTATGAAAAGTCCCCAGACTATCTTAATACAAAATATACAGCTTTAATAAACAGAAGTAAGACTTACACCAGCTTACACCAGAATCCAAACGATCCATCCGGACGTGGGAGCCAGGCGAGAGAGAGCTAGCAGAAGCGCACTTGCCAGGTTTATAGGTAAACCTTAGCCTAAGGGCGACACGCCCCATGAATAGAATGTGATTGGCTGAACTCCCCTATCAAATAATAATAATAATAATAATAATAATAATAATAATAATAATAATAATAAACCACAGCCATGTCCACAGGCCAATTGGAGGGCAACAATTCTCAGTTGCTGCTCTCTCTTTTCAGGTGACTCCTGTTTGTGTTGACTTCATGAAGATGAACTAGCACGAGTTCTATGTTCCTAGGAACATATGTTCCTATGTTGCTGTCAGCCTTATAGATAGACTGGAGCCCAGTAAACCCACCATAATCTAAAAATACTGAGCTCCCAAGATCCAGCTAAAGAGTGGAAGGAGTGGGTGTATGAGCAAGGAATCCAAGACCATGAAGGGTTCATCCACTGAGACAGTTTGCCTGAGCCAATGGTAGCTCACCAACTCCAACTGGACAAGCATGGGAACAAACAAGTCCCTCTGAAGGTGGTTGACAGTTGGGGCAGACTGAGGGGCCACTGATGGTGACACTGGGATTTGTTTCTACTGCATGTACTGGCTTCTTTGGATCCTATTCTCTTTTGAATGTACACCTTGCTCAACCTAGATGTAGAAGGGAGGGCCTTGGACTTTCCACAAGGTGGGCTGCATTGCCCTCTCTTAGGACTGGAGGTGGTTGGGATGGGAGGGTCTGTGGAGGGAGTGTGAGGGGAGTGGGAGGAGGGGAGGGAGTGGTAATTTGGATTGGGTATTTTTTTAAGTAATAATTTAAAAAAAAGCATGCAAGGAAATAAAAAATAATGGATAATGAAAATTTGGTGTGCATGTGTATGAAATAGATTACTACTTAGCTATGAAAAAATAAAACCACAGCATTTGCAAGAAAACGTATGGACTCAGACTGTATAGTATTAAGTGAGGTCAGACAATCTCAGAAAGAAAAAAAAAACCTCCTTACATTCTCTGGTCCTCCCTCATATGCAGAATCAAGGCAACAATTTGTGTGTGTGTGTGTGTGTGTGTGTGTGTGTGTGTGTGTGTGTGTGTGGTGTGTGTGTGTGTGTGCGTGTATGTATGTATATAAACAAGTGTACATGTGGGTACCACATAGCATGCAGAAAAGAGCAAGCAAAGCTGAGTGTAGGGAATTGGGAAGGGCTGGATTCCAATGATGGACTTGAGTTATGAAAGAGGGTATATGGTTAATTGTTTTCTTTGTTCTAACTCTGTTATGGTTTATTTGGTTTTAGTGATTGGTAACACTATAAAAATATATATCCATAAAATATATTCACAGTGAAAGTATAAAACGTGAAGCTCACTGGGCAATGGTGAGTTCTTACACATTTAATCCCAGCATTAGGGAGGCAGAGGCAGGCTGATCTCTGTGAGTTCAAGGCCAGCCTGGTCTACAGAGTGATTTTCAGGACAGCCACCACTACACAGAGAAACCCTGTCTCACCACCACCACCACCCCAGAAAAAAAGAAAGGAAGGAAAGAAGGAAGGAAGGAAGGAAGGAAGGAAGGAAGGAAGGAAGGAAGGAAGGAAGGAAGGAAAAACATAAAGCTATACAGCTCCATTTTGAATGATCATTCTATGTTTATTGGGTTGTATGATTTTGGGGTCAGGTCTGATTCATCTTGATGTGTTTTTTGTTTGTTTGTTTGTTTGTTTGTTTGTTTTGTATCGTGCTACTTTTAAAATAACAGCGTTTAAATTACTTAAATTTCTGTAATAACAGAGAACAAAGACAACAAACATGAGCTGTTGGAGCTTCCAGGTCCAGCTCGGGCCACAGATTCTCCTCTAACATCGTTAGCAGCAAAGGGCATGGAGAGGGTTCTCGCAGAAGGCTAATGAGCATTCTGCCTCTACCATTTCCGTTCCCGCTGAACCGAACCCACAAAGCCCCCAACCCTTTCACAAGGCTTTCCACTCACTTCTCGAGCTTGCAGCTTACATTCAAGTTGCTTTTCTCGTAAATAGAGCCAGTAGGATACAACCGTCTTCTGGGGATCGAGCACATAGTTCAAGCCAAAGATGTGGGCAGGGCGTAATGAAATTATCAGTGAGAAGCCAGCCCGGGTTGTGCGGGCCTGTAATCCCAGCATTTAGAAGCTGAGGCCAGAGGGTTCAAGACAAGTCTGGGTTACATGGCAAGACCTTGTTGTCCCAAGCAATAACAGGAAAAAAAAGTCTTGAGGTCTTTTGTTGGAGGTCCATTTACTTCTTTAAAACCATTTTAAGAAGACATGATCTGAAACATAATATGAGCACATTGCTATATAATTTTATGATTGACACTTAAGTTCTGTCTAAATTTTAAATATTCTGTCAATGTTGGGCTGAAGGCTTAAAGGTGTTATTTCTCACACATCTTTTATTCTCTAAAAGAAATCTTAATAGTGGGCCCAGACTTATCTCCTACCCGTATTTTTCATAATCCTCCTGAATAATATTCTCTTTTTGAAAATGGAAACTTTAAAATTAATGCTTTCTCATGAAAACAGATAGCATTTTAGTTTTTAAACATGTTTCATGAAAATGGTTGTAGGTGTATGAGCTTTCCTGATATGTCCAGCACAGGGTTCTCCGAAATGTGCTACACAATCTTATAATTATGAAGATAATTATAATCTGAAAAGCCTAACTTTTTCTGTAATCCAAGAATGCAAAATTCTGGGGTTTGCAACTTAAACCTAACTGAAGAAATGTGTCCTGTGAACCTGTGTGCCAGAGCCCAGCTCCTTCGCCTTTAAACTGTGGTGTTGATATATTCTACTTTTTGAAGATTCGGGTTGTCCAATGAGCAATATATTGTGCGGACTATTAAGAGCGCGAGAATATTTGGCTTTGAAAAGTGTTCAATGTGAGAGGTGATGTTACATACAACATGGAACCTAGGCAACGTCCTCCAGAGAACTTCTAATAGAATTCCACCAGGGGGCAGAAGAGGAACGGGATTGCTCCTTCCCGCCGGAGCCGCAGTGAAGACTCAGGTCCCTCTGAGGTATCTTCCTGTGTGTCTCCTTTCTGCGCTCCCTCTTCTAATTAACCCTGATTTATTTGCCCGTGAACTGACACTGTGGACCCACAGCAGCAGTGTAGTGTGAAGGGATTTGCGCCCAGGCCAGGGCTTCAACGGGATTAAGCTGATGAATTTGCTAAACACAAAGTCCACAGAAGCAGCAACCCCAGAGCCCTGTGATGCCACCTGGCTCAAGGCTGATTAAGACAGGGGACCCTGAGCCGTTTGATCTTCACCCATCAAAGAGTTTTTAAACAAGCTTCATTTTACACTACTGTAAGGTGGCGAAGGCTTGGGACTGCAGTGAGCGTCCCAGCC
Source organism: Myodes glareolus (assembly GCF_982192425.1). NCBI lineage: Eukaryota > Metazoa > Chordata > Mammalia > Rodentia > Cricetidae > Myodes > Myodes glareolus. The sequence continues at coordinate 31,546,057 of NC_142032.1, forward strand.
TGAACAAGTACTCGGGCCAAGGGGGTTCCTGGCTCTGGTGGGACGGGAATGCAACCACCATCCGGAGCTCTTAGACCTGCTCAAGGGGAAGAATCCTTGCTCCGATCGTCCCCCGAAGTTAGTACCATTTCTAGACTACATCTTGATTCCGACAAAGTCCAAATACAATTTACTAGTTGGAAATTTAGAGGCTGTTAAGATGTCACACCTCTAAAACATTTCAGCAACTGGAAAATGCAGAAACAAAATCAATTTTTTTTATCCATTCTCATTCATTCGTTCCCTCTGCTACTCCCTCCTTTTCAATCACATCTTTTAGAAAATCAAGTAGTCACATAATTCACTATATTTCCAGAAACTTAGTTTATATGCTGGATTCCTCTAAATCAGCAAGTTCCCAGAGTCCGTGGCAGCGAGTGTCTCTCAGTAAAGTTTACAAGCTTCCCGAAAGACATTTAACCTGAAGACAAAGGTCTTGCCCTGGAACGTTCAAAGACAAGTTTTATAGCCAGAAGGGGGCTCCCTAGTCTTCCCAGTAGGACATTTACAAATGAAAAGAAAGCTAGGTCCACAATCACAAAGGGGCTGTTGTCACCCTGAAGTGTCCAGTACTGAGCCCTAGTTTCCAGTGTGGTAGCACAGGGCCCTTTTGGTCATAGCCCTTGGAGAATGCTAGTATATTAAAGGGGATAACAACCGGAACTCAGTGACACGGGGGTGAGGGGGGGGGCGGGAATCCAATCTTCCTCTGTTTCTGGTGGCTTCATGCCCTACCCTACTCTGGCACTACCCTATGTTATGATTAGAAACACTAAGTTCATAAGTGGCTATGACTGGACAGCAGGACTCCTAGACTCTACCCACATCACAGACCTTTCTAGTGTCAGGAGCTCAAAAAAAGATGTTGGTAAATGCTTGGCTTTGGTACCATCCTTGTCACATTTTAGACAAACCTCTTTGGGTTCTAAACTCCATGCTGTTTATATTTCAATGACTCCAGGACTTTCTTCTGAGATGGGTTAGACACTCCCATGAAGCTGGATTTAAATAGGCTGGCCTTCTCCACTGGCTGAATAAAGGTAATCACTGCGGCGGACTCAATTGCTTCTCTTGTACTACAGAAAAGCAGTTATTCCGGGGGCGTCCCAATAGGAGTCATATCTGAAAGCTTTTCCATCGTGGTGAACACAGAAACTAAGACTCTCTTAAGGGTGAAGGAGAAAGTCATACTGTTTTATTAAACATCAGGAATGGAAAAATCCCTGTTATTAATTCAAGATTGATACCCAGGAAGACATTGGCAGTACTCACCACTTACTCAATAGTTTCTTCCTGAATCAAAAATTAAATGTCAATGATGGATTTCCTTTGGTTTGGCAAGTAGAGAGAAGAAATGAAGAGAGGAGGGGTAGGAAGATAAAGGGAAGGAGAGGAAACAAAGAACCACAAGCGATGGTGAGAAAGTAGTTTGCAAGTAGTGTAGTGTTTTATTTTGTTTCTTTAAATATTATTTGTCTGTTTGTCTCATGGGTTAAAATGACGAGTGTTCAGTGCTGGTGCCCACCACTTAACCTAGGAGGAAAGGCATGTCTTACACCATCCCCAAACATTTCTCCTAGCTTTAAATTTAACATAAAATATTAATTGTTTTTGCAATAACTGTGGCCGCGTTAGACTACGTCCAACAAGCTGAATAGACATACCTGCACCCAGGTGCAGAATATTCAGTATCATCCTACTTCCAACTGCCTGAGATTTAGACATGGTTGGAGTTTCCGGGCCTCCCTTTTTCCTCCTGACCAGTGTGTACCTTGTATAGCCTACTTAAATAACAGTACTGAGTCAGAGGCGGTGATCCACACCTGGAACCCCAACACTGGAGGAGACAGTGACAGAAATTCTCAAGTGCAGGCTTTGCAGTGAGACACTGCCTTAGAATCTGAAGAACCCGAAAGCAACCACACCAAGCCAAGCCTCAGCCAAAGCTCCTTCTGGGCCCTGATATTGTGTTTATCAGGCCACGGGGAGGCTGGAAGAAGTCGGCCTTCAGCGTATTGGAGAGATGCTCTCAATAGGCCCACTGAGTGTTCTTTGGCACTGAAGAAGCAGTGGACAGTGGACATCATTTACCTCCTGAGTATGACACCTGAGAGTGAGTTAAATCCAGGCAGGTATTCTCAAGCGAAGCCTAGCTGCACTGAGAAGGGCAAGTCTCTCCCGCTGCCATTTGTGAACTTCCTTTTTCTTTTCCTAGGCAATTCAAAGGTGACTGTCCCAGCCATTGGTTTTTTACTGAGGCAGCACCAAGTTCAGTGCTTATCACACAGTGAGACCACAGACGTGGACCTGTTTGTGCCTTCAGAAGGAACATAAAAAGTAGGAAATTCCACACCTAGGCCCTGGATTTCATTTGGGGCCCAGTGTATTGCTAGGGGACCATTCCGTCAGAATACGGGGAAAGGGGTGGGCCTTTTGTGCAGCATTGATATTCTTCTAGAATTATTTACATAAGATAGTGGGACTGCGGAAATATCTTTGTACTTCTCAGATGGGCAGAGCATTCATTTTCTATTGCCCAATGTCATATGAATTCAAATTGAAAGACAACACAGTCATCACTGACATTGCTATCAATGTGCTGGAAGTGATAACATGGTCCCTAGGACCTCCTATCACTGTGAGATCTTCTGTCCCATCATCCCCCAGTGGCTCTGCGAATTTCTGACCCACAGACTGGCAGGGAAATCTGCTTTGTTATTGACTTGTTCCCCTCTTACTGCTTCTAATGCTGACTTTTAAACAAAACATTAAAACCTTTTGTTTTCCCAATTTTCTAACTATCTGCAGGTAGCCAGTCTCGGCTACACCATTGCACATATTCCTAATAAAAGCCACACAGGATTTAAACCTTGTTGGGCTTTCAATAAACCACCGGAAATTCTCCAAGGTATATGGGATAGAGGTGTAGGGGTGAGAGAGGACATCATTGGGTACAGAGGCACCATTAAAGAAGTGAGGTGACATTAAAAGTCACTTAGACAACACTTTAAGATGACCTCTGAAACCTAACAAACCAGAAAACAGATATCAAAAATATGTATTTGGTAATATCTCTCCTTGCTCAACTTCAGGATTATATTTGTTCAAGACGTATTGGCTCTTTGGAGGCCTTCCCAAGATTGATGATTAGAGATCACACAGTGTTGTGAGCAATTCTAGACAATTCAGAAGTTAAGGGACGATACCTCACTCCACGTTCTTCTACAGTGATTTCCAACCATTTCTTTCTTTCCAATCTCCCACAAGAATTGCTTATTTCTTGCACTTATGTCTGTTCTTAAACATTTCTTATCATTTGTTGTGTCTGACAACTGTCTCTTTTATCATTGCAATGGTTGGAACAAAGAATTTGACTTTTATTCTCTCAATAAATCACCTCTAATTTATAAGCACAGCGTCCTTATGTCAGCGTTGCTTCTCATTGCACACTCCGTTCAGAAACCACTGCAAATTCATTCTCTGCTTTAGGCTCGGCACTCCCTTTCCGAGAGGTAGCTTATTATCTCCCTAGAGAGTTACTCCTCCTGTCCTGTCCTGAACGAGGTTTGATTTGGGATCAAAAGCAAGCCCTCTCCCTCTCAGCGCTACGAAACATTAATGAGGAAGTCGGGAGCTAAGCCTTCAGGGTTTCTTATCTTCTTCTATTAACCAACCGCTGGGAACCGGGAACCAGGGAAAGAGGACTCACCCTGCTCAGGGACCCTGTCCGCTCTGACTCGGGACCACTTTGATCTCACGTGTCTGCTTAATCAAGTTCATCAACTGCTGGGACTGACCAGATTCAAAGAAGCACTTTAAATAGTTTGATTATTCGCCCGGTTCCCTCTCGCCCGCACCCCTGATCTAATTTCCAAACGTCAGTCTCTCGCCTCTCCCTCCAAATGTACCTTCAAACGCGAATTAGTTCTTCTCTTGGTATCCTCATTTGATGTGCAAATTTTCCTGTCTTTGCACATTTTTTGCTGGTATGTGTGTGCGGGGTGGGGGGGGGGGGACGGGGAGGGGGAGCAGCTAAACAAACTTAAAAGACCTCATTTGAAAATCGCAATGCGAAAGGGTTAATCAGCAACTCACAGGAGCCACCTGGCCTTTTCACAGACCCTTTGGATGACTGCTTGAGTCGTATTTAATACTGAATATTATTCGCTTGCGGGCGCGCGCGCGCGCGCACACACACACACACACACACACACACACACACACAGCAAGAGCTGGCATGAGGGGAAAAAAAGTGGTTCTGTATAGTCTATCACCTTTTAACTCTGAAAGTGTTTCAGACGGAAATAACCCAATCCCTCCGCAGAGCACCCAAGCTCGCAGAGCTCTCCCTCCCGCTTTTTTTTTTTTTTTCTAAATTAAAGTTCAGGTTAGGCTCTGATGTTCTGATAACCCGCACTCTAAGGTGAGCTGGACTAGGAGGACTATAGTGCAGGGGAGGGGCGAGGGGAGAGTGTCAAAGTCCTCCCTGCTTCCGACACACAAACACTCCCGCTCCCAGCTCCTCCCAAAGCTTTGAAATCCCATCCCGGCTTTGTTGTCTTCCCCGAGGGGCTGGGAAGGCTGGAGCCCGAGTATAAAGGCAGCCAGCCTGAGGTGGCGGGTGACTGCACAGAGCCCAGAGTCCAGCAGCAGAGACTCCACCGCCTGAAGTTCCGCACTCTGAACTCTGCTGTGGTGCAAAGTGACCTCTTTTTTTCCTGACTTTCTCCGGCTTGTGGTCTTCTGAGATGACGGTTGTGTGTGCTGTGGCAGCTGTCCGGTTCTGGGTCTTGCTAGCCGCGATGGCTTTTTGCAGCCTCCCTCTGCTCGGAGTCAGCGCCACCTTGAACTCGGTTCTCATCAATTCCAACGCCATCAAGAACCTGCCCCCACCGCTGGGTGGCGCTGCGGGACAGCCGGGCTCGGCCGTCAGCGTGGCGCCAGGAGTCCTGTACGAGGGTGGGAACAAGTACCAGACTCTTGACAACTATCAGGTGAGAGGGGCGTCGGGGATCCAAGGATGCTGTGATACTGAAGGGGTCTCAGAGAAGAGGGCATACAGTATCCTAGCTGTGTGAGATTGAGGGTGTGTTTGGAATGACTGCATGGGAACAGAGTGCTTGGAAGAGCTTTTGAAGAGGCCGATGGGGACCTTGAAGGTGTGGGTACCAGGATGCCTGAGCTGCTCACACTCTGCTCGCTTCCCACAGCCCTACCCATGCGCAGAGGATGAGGAGTGCGGCACGGAAGAGTATTGCTCCAGTCCCAGCCGCGGAGGTGCGGGTGTGGGCATACAGATCTGTCTGGCTTGCAGAAAGCGTAGGAAACGCTGCATGAGGCACTCTATGTGCTGCCCCGGGAATTACTGCAAAAATGGTGAGTCTTGTACTCCCCTGGAAACTGGAACCACTCTGCCTTTGAGCTCTACCTCTGCCAAAGCCGAGGCTCCGCTTGCGAACCTGGACTCATGTAAGGGTTTCCCTGCTACATCTTCACAGGCTTGTGTTTGAGGCCTTGGAAGTTTATCTTCCCCTGCCACCCTAGGTGATCTAACACACTTTACATTATTGGAGTGGACACTTCTGTCAGGACACTTGAGAAAGAGGGGGGAAGTCATTCTGAAAGAGAAACCTTAGCAAGACAGCCTTGGCATTTTGTGACCAGTCCCATTTTTCTTACGGTGATTCCCGTGGCTCTGCCAGGTTCTCTCAAAGGCCTCTGGACTTTAAAACTGTTGTCAGCCAAGGGCTAGGGAAATAGAGCTCTGCTGGACAGCTTTTAAAAGAGATCTCTGTACCACTTACATCCCTAGCTCTCCACAACTTCCCCTCCCTCCCTTCACTCTCAACTACTTTCAAAGAAGAACCCCAACACACACACACACACACAGCCACAGATCCACAAAATGTGAATGTCCCAAAGAAGTCTCCAGAAATAAATCCACAGGGTGGTTAAGTTCCTAGGGCACAACAGCATTCCAGAGGGAACTCACTAAGTCTCTGTAATATCGAAATTACACAGTGAGGCCACGGGCGGGTGAGATGGTAGTCTTTCAGACAGCTGCCTTGCCCAGAGAGCACCCAGAGCGGAGAAGTTATTTTTAAGATTAATTTTTAAGTGACTAGATTTCTTCTTTCCTACCCCCAAAGGGTAATATTAAACTAGACAGAAATATCCTGCTGCCACCTCCACAATTAGTGGGAAAGCATCTTAAATGACTCTACCGGGGTATTCCTTATGAGGGAGCAGGTCATTCCTTGGTGTTTCCTTGTCTGGGGAGATTTGTTGAACAGAAGGTATTGACTGCAGGGCGTTATCTCACAATAGACTGTTCTCATCGTGAGTCACAGCAACACATTATGAACAGCCTGGGGATTAATCACGGTTTCTGGCTTCCATAGGGATATGCATGCCTTCTGACCACAGTCATTTGCCGCGAGGGGAAATTGAGGAAAGCATCGTTGAAAACCTTGGTAACGACCACAGCACTTTGGATGGCTATCCCAGAAGAACCACGCTGACTTCAAAAATATACCACACCAAAGGTAGCTTTAAGATTCTGCCTCTCCATTTAGTGTTATCAGAAGTACATTCCGAGGTCTCTTCATGAAGACGGTGCAGGCCTAGCAGTAACTGTCATTTTCCTTCTATCTCCTCCACAGGACAAGAGGGCTCTCTCTGCCTCCGATCCTCGGACTGCGCCATGGGGCTGTGTTGCGCGAGACACTTCTGGTCCAAGATCTGTAAACCTGTCCTCAAAGAAGGGCAGGTGTGCACCAAGCACAGGCGGAAAGGCTCCCACGGGCTGGAGATATTCCAGCGCTGTTACTGTGGGGAAGGCCTGTCTTGCAGGATACAGAAGGAGCACCACCAAGCCAGTAACTCTTCTAGGCTGCACACCTGCCAGAGACATTAAACTGACTGTCTAGATGTGATGGACTCCTTTATCTAATATATGCTGCGAAAGCCTTTGTGATTTGTCAGCTCGATCCCAAGGATGTACAAACCTCCTGTGTAGAGTTGAGCATTCCGAGAATACCTTCCGCAAGTCCGGAGTGTGAGGACTTTGTTTCTTGATGGAACTCATCCGTGGTTGCAGTAAATTACTGTGTTGTAAATCCTCGGTGTGGCACTTACCTGTAAATGCAACAAAAGTTTTAATTATTTTGCTAGAGGTGCTGCATTGGTCTTGTTTCTTTTGCATGTAAATTTTTGTACACATTGATTGTCTTGACTCATAAATATTCTATATTGAAGGAATTTCAGCTCATAGTTCCTAAATGTGTAACCCTTTCTACTTTTATTTCTAGAAGATAGGATGCAAAGAGTTCTTGGAATAGCCAGTGATAGGCATGTAAATTTTAACATGAAAATACTAGTTTATTTCCTGAGATGTGCTATCTTTGCTTAGATAGTCCTTCTCCTCTCTCTCTCTCTCTCTCTCTCTCTCTCTCTCTCTCTCTCTCTCTGCTCTGATAGTCCTTGAAATAAAATTTAACATTTAATAATCATAAATTGTTACAAGTATAGATGCATTTTGGAACTGTCATCTTAGGGGAAGATGTGTGTGTTGTTGTTTTAAAAAGATAAGACATATGTCTATGTGTGAGTAACTTTAAAAAAATGTATTACACATTTATAAACTCAAATGGTTATGGTGATATGGGATTGAATCGGATATTACTACTTTCAAAAATACTTTTCTACCAGGTGTGGTTGGAATATAATCATGTAATCCCAGGAGTCTGGAGGCTGAGGCAGTGGGGGATATGCCCATGAATTCAGGTCCATCTTGGCCGACCTAGTGAAATCCAAGGAAACTTCTGCCACTGAGCAATGTCTCAAAAAAGCATCTGTAAAAAAATGGTTTCCAACAAATTAATATTTATTTAAGTGGCCAATATTTAATAGAAGGAAGGGGATATCCGAGAAAGCAATTACAAAGTACATGATGATGGGCAGAGAGGAGAGGAGGGTGTGTGGAAACGTGGTGAACAAGTGCATTCCAATGTAAGCCAAATAATTAATTCGGAATAGTTTATATACTCTGGCATGCAAGAAGAATTGTTTTAGTTACTTTGATTTAAAAATGATTACTAAACAACCACAAATTCTAGAATGTCCCACTTTCTCGTCTCTTACCAAGTAATTATTTCAATTTTTGTTTCACCTGTATTGCATTGATTAGAATGAGGAGAGGGATGTACAATTTTGTTAAAAAATCTATTATACAGATTAGATTTATAAACTACACATATAATAACACACACACACACACACACACACACACACACACACACATGTTCCAAATCAGGGGAAGAATAAAATAACCTTCCTCATTTATTTTTTCTGTAGTATTCTGAACGTCTGCATCAAAACCACAAAACACTAGGTTCACTATACAAAGGCTAGTAGTGACTGTCTGACTGTGCCAACGTGTTCCTTAAACAGCACAGATGTCCTAGAATATTCATTGCTTTTTGTGTTCCCGGAAGTGGTTAATTTTCAAGGGAGTCGGGCAACAGCACATGCACTCTGTTGGCTCATGGAGAGGGAGGACCTGGTAGGATGTCTCTGGCAGCATCCTTTTTGTCCACAAGTCACTGCTTCTCCATCCAGAGAAACTCTCTTTTTCTAAGTGTGCTGATTGCCTGGTGTCCCAGGAAAGCCAGTCCCGAGACCTGCTATCTTCAAAAGAAAATACAAACCACAATAGAGAGAAGAAAATGGGAAATATTCTCATGAAATGGGAGAAAGCAGAGCCTTCTAGAAGGGGAGTGGGGCAGAAGTTTAATGTGTTCGGGCTCCTGGATTCTTTCTGCAGGAGCCAGTTGGAGTGGCAATGTCTTTCTTTGCACATCCTGTTGACCAGGCTCAATTCTAGTCATTCCTGATGGGGCCAGAGAGATCGGGCAACCTCTTCTTCCCACCCCACTGGGAACTTAGGATAATACTAAGAAAAGGAAAGTCTAAAGTATGAATATAGAAAATATTCAAAACTACAGGTACTTTATTAAGTAGAAGACTAGAAGAGAGAAGACATATAAAATGCAAGCCCAAAACAGGATCTCAGGGAATCTAAAATTTGTATATGATTCACAAATGTGTATGCACCAAATACACATGCGGCGCAAATGTCTTACGGTGGTTGACTCCTAACCAATGTATTTGACTGCTTGCCCACGCGAACATCTCACAGCTCTTTTACCAGTTTAAGCTCACAGTGGTTACACACTGCCCTACACCTAGGTCTCTTGGCTGAGTGTCTTGACCACTGTCCTGTATGACAGCTCAGTCTTTTGAGTGGTTGCATTATTTAGAGTCTATTCTCTGATTTGCTTAACCAGGTACTAAGAGACAAGTGATTTCCAGAGTTATTACTTTAATAAATACTGTGCTGTGGGCAAAAAAACATCCTGTCTCATCATAGTCTAGCTGTAGGATCATGATTGAGTGTTGACATAAAATTTAAAATCAAATGCTGTATCAAATGCTGTGGGGTTTGTTTTTTGTTTGTTTGTTTGTTTGTTTTGCTTTTTTTTCCTACTCAAGGTCTGGCATGGTCACAACGGCAAGATTCCTACTTACATGGTGATCCCCTCTTACTAACGTGTCAAAGGGAAAAAGGGGAGGGGATACAGTTTTTCTTACAAACTTTACAGTAAGCTTCAATCTCTTATCCTAGGAGAAGGCTATTTTACACTAACTTCTTCTTTATTCCAGTAGTTACACTGAAACCACACATCCCTCACCTCCTTCTCATGCTCGGCTGGAAGACCTTAAATGTTTTCCTCATTTTAAAATAATTTATTTTTAATGTTATAAAGACATCATTCCATTCTTGCCTTTCCTCCCTACAACCCCTCCCATATAGCCCTCCTTCCTCTCTTTCAAATTCATGGCCTCTTTTTTAGTTTTCTTACTCACATATATGTGTGTGTATACACATACACACACACACACACACACACACATTCCTAAATGCAGCCTGCTCAGTCTGTATAATGTTACGTGTGTGTGTGTGTGTGTGTGCTTTCAGGGCTGTAATCTTGGTTTAATGATAACAGGAACAAGGAACATTGTCTAAAAGCACAACAGAGGCAGCAGAAATGGCTAAATGGACAGGACAACACCCTCTGCAAGTACAAGGACCTGAATTCATGACACCAGGAGACTCCATGAAAGTCTTTCATGGTTGCCCATTGCCATAGCCCCAGCACTGATGGGCAGCGTGGCAGTGTGGGGCATGGTGGGACAGACTTGCACATGCGAGCATGCTTTCACCACTGTGTCTTTAGACCCCCAATTTCTAAATGCAGAATTATCTTTGGAGAGCAGTAGCAGCCAACCCTATACTAATATAAATTGTTAAACAAATTCCACATTTAAAAAAAAAAAACTAAACTCGGAGAAAGACATGAAACATGACTAAGCATAACTCAATATTACATTTTACAATATTTCGCAACTTTCTCCTCATAGGCAAAAAAAAATGGCTTTTAAAAAGAATCTTATATTGAAACCTTTCACGTATCTGTGACACTCTGAAGTTCAAATTAAAAGCAGACGAGAGAATCTGGTTGGACCATGAGGGGCTTTGTTGTTTGGGGAAGATTTCTCCAAGCACTAACTATGTCAAACAGCACAGATGTTTCTTTTTCTTCCTGTGAGGAAGATCAGGGACCAAAAAAGTTAAAGAGGCACCATGTGTGCTTGAAGAAAGGTGTGTTTGCCACAATTGTTTCACATAGATTACAGAAATTGAAGAACAGAGAAATACTGAATATCTAGTCACCTGATCCACACGTATGTGGCATCACAAGGCTGTTGTGGACGCCATGGGTGTTGGTGTGGGAGGTCTGTTTCATGTGTTGAGAATGGTGATTAAGACCTAAGCCCTAGAAGAGATGCTGTTTGCCTTGGTAAAGGGCTTACTGTAGTCAGACACTGGACAACAGTTCAAGTATTTGATGGACTAAGATGAGGTAGCCCCTTTGTCATTGCTCTGACAGACTGCTGAGCTGAGCAGTCCGAGAGAGGAATGGTCACCGTTTATTCTGATCTCAGTTTCACAAGATTCATGTATGGTTTCTTAGCCTCTGACACTTGGGCAGAACATTGCAGAAAGCAAGGATGCTTTGTGAAGGAAAGTCATTCTTTTTTTCTTTATCATTTGTTTTGCTTCTTTGAGAGGGGGTTTGTGTACCCTAGACCGGCATCAGTAGTCTTAACTCCTGGTCCTCCTGGCACTGACTCCCAAGTGCTGGGATTGGTATGTGTCACCAGGTTTGGCTCGAGCGCGGGGTGGGGGGACTTCTTCATTATGTTGGGCAGGAAGCAGAGAGATCGGAAGTGGTCAGGGATACTGTACCACCAAGAGTCTATTCCTAGTGACCCAGTTTTTTCAGTTAGACCCCACATTGTAGGTTCCTCCCGAGCTCCCAAAATAGTTTTTCACCAGCTGGGAATCAAACATTGCAAACATGAGCCTGACGGGGACATTTCACAGCAAATGAAGGGCAGATGAACACCCAGTATTCTGAATATCGGCTTCCCTTCTTTTCTTTTCTTTTTCTTTTCTTTTCTTTTCTTTTCTTTCTTTTTTTGTTTTGTTTTGTTTTGTTTTTTGTTTTGTTTTTTTGTTTGTTTGTTTTCAGGCTTGCTGTACCTGGTGGCCAAACTATTAATGACTAGTTTACTAACTAGCTCACTTAGGATAGTCACATTAATACTAAGGAAACGTAATCCTCAAATGAACTAGATAGCATTAAAACGTTCGCTGTTACTATGATAAAATACCTGGGCAAAAGCATCTAAAAGGCAGAAGTTTCCCTGTAACTTTCAGCTCCAGAGTGACAATCCATCTCGGCAGAGCAGACACAACAGCTGGTAGGGGAGGTTTGGTGATGGGAGCAGGCGACTAGTTGGCTACATTGCCCTCCCATCCAGAAAGCAAAGTGAACAGGAGGTGGGGACAGGCTACATGGCATAAAGTCTACCCATACTGACCCGCTTCTGGCCGTGTTCCACCCCCTAAAGGTCCCACAGCTTTCCCAAACAGCACCACCAGCCAGGGGCCAAGTGTTCAGGTGAGCCTATGAGGTAGTTCACATTCAAACAACAACACATCTTAAATCCGTGTAACAGAACTATTTTTAAGGAAGGCAGGGCCAATCTGAAAGTACTCCTAGTTGGCTGTGGAGAATCATGTGCTTTGGGTGCTTTGCAGAGAAGGTCTCTTCACACCAGTTAACTCGTCTTCTGTTCAGTCTGCACTGTGGACTGGTGTCTGTGCCAAGGGTTGGTTGGTTCCTAAAGAACCATGTCCGAAAAGTGCATACTGTAGAACTTCTAAAAGGGTAGTGTGTGCATGTGCACGTATACACACATGTATGTATCTGTAGGTTTAAACCAAACCAAAAACACTTACAGCAGAGTAGCAGGCGGGTACCATTAGCTTCAGCATCACTTTGTAAACATGAGAGCAATTTAATTACGGACTATTGTTTAACCCTTGTGCAATCCCAAGATTCTGTTTTACATGACTATTATGTCAAAATAGTTTTGAAATGTCATCTTGTGAAAAAAGTGTGCAGTTTAGTGTTAATGTGGAAGCAGCTATGAAACATTTACCTGCGTGCAGTAGTTCGGGTTGACTGAGATGATAATAAATGTTAAATTAAATAAATCCATATTTAATTGTATTTAAAGAAGCAGAGGATGCACATTTACGTTTGGCACGGGCACAGAGTCAAAGTGCCCCCAGCGGAGAAAGCAATGACTTTACCTGTTTCTGAAACACAACCTTGGAATATATTTTAGGTGAAAACAGTCCTTTATGTGATAATTAGATCTTCACAAATCTATCTTAAGAAGTATAGCTGTGAAAAGATTTACTTTCAGTGACATAACAGCCAAGTTATAAAGGGATTAAATGTACAACAAGGCAGAAACACTTAGGTAATGTATGCATGCTATTAAAAATCTGTAATTAATTAATTATGCAGTTAAATTTCCACATGAAAATGATATGGAAAATGGTAGGGCTCTCCTCACATGTGAATGTTAGAATGTGGCAAGCTGCAAAGCATCCATGATATTATGGGAACATCAAATACCCAGTCCAATTCTACACGGCCTCTCTGGGAGGTACAACTGTGGGATGATTTAATCTCTCTTTATTCTTTCTATATCAATCATGTAAGATATTATATATTCTAAAGCAAAGAAAGAATTCAGATTTTTCTATATGAACTACAAAGTGGGCCTCTTGATAAATTACATTCTGACTAGAAAAACCACTCTCACTCAATTTTTATAATTCCCCCAAAATTATAAAAAAGGAGGGGGGATCCTCTGCTTACTGAGCACATTGCTTTCCAGTAAGGAATGCTAACCAGAGCAAGTGTCCCTGGGAAGAGTGGCTGGAAGATCTGTTAGAAGAGTGCCAGGGGTATAGAACGTGCGACAGAGGTGGTTATGTCAATTTTACTGAGATTACAATAAAATAGGACATTTAAATCCAAAACAGGAACAGGAAATAGGCAAAGAAAAACAAATCACAGTTATGTTTTAATAAATGCTCTAATTTTTCCCTTTGTTTACGTTGTTACTATATTCTGTACTGAGCTGAAAGGGAATATAAATTAGGTGAACATGTAAAACCATGTGAGCAGGACATGACCTGTTCATAGACTGCTTCATTGGTCAGAAAAAGTCTCACCATTCTCCTGTAGAGACAGCTAAAGTTTCAGGCAGCCCGACTTGCCATCTTGCTGACTGGGAGATTGAATTTTATAGCTAATATAAGCAGATAGCTGAAGACAGCAAAGAGGCTAGAGCATATTTACTCTGAGATTCTACACATTTTGCTGTTGTAGGAGGGTCTTCTGTCTATGTATTACTTTCATTGGTTAAATAAAGAAGCTGCCTTGGCCTTTTGATAGGCCAGCCCTTAGGTGGGTGGAGTAGACAGAACAGAACGCTGGGAGAAAGAAAACAGAGTCAGGTAGTTGCCATGGCTCTCTGCTCCGAGATGGACATAGGTTAGACTCATCCCGGTAAGTCACAGTCACATGGTGATACACAGATTTAATAGAAATGGGTTAATTAAGATGTGAGAATTAGCCAAGAAGAGGGTAGATATAATGGGCCAGGCAGTGTTTAAATAAATACAGTTTCCATGTAATTATTTCAGGTAAAGCTAGCTGGGAACTGGGCGGCGAGAAGCAGTCCATCACTCCTTTTACAACATTTAGCAATTTTTTTCTTTAGTCTCAATTTTTTTGATCAAGGAGTGTCAAGTGCTCTCATGTCCTGGCACATAAATGGCCTACTGTAGGAAATGTTTAAGACAAACAAATGCATCAGCACTTCCAAGACACCAAGCCTGTGGTCTATTTCCAGTGAAACTGAGAAGCAAGTTCCCTTCGTTTTACAGTCACACTTCAATTGAGAACTTGTCTTTTGCTATGGACATCATTTCTTTGACATTGTTTTGTTTACAGTTTTCATCCATTCTTTTCTGTATCTTCTCCTTGCCTTTCTCACAGACTTTCAGTGGTTTGACTCTTTTGCTCCATATTCCAGCCACCTAGGCTTTGGCACAACATCCTCCCAGACTTGCCCTCTTGGTAAAACACCTTGTGATAAAAACTACAAACTAACGCTAAAACCAGTTGTTCTCTCTTTCTAAAAACATACCCCAGCCTCCCATGCAGCTAGGTGTGACCAAGACTAAGCCTGGCCAATGGGAAACTACATGCAGGCACCTGTGTTAGGGGTGCTCCTCCATCTGTAGATCTGAGGGAGACAACGGCACAGGATGAACAAGCAGAATCTCACGAAGCCTAGGTTTCATTTCAACAGCAGAACCATACTTCCTCCACCTCCATTCCCAGCTTATCACTTACAGAATTTATCTCTGGTAAGCCATTCAGGCTCAGTTTTTAACAAATCAATTGCGATGCTACCCTCCAAGCTTTTCCTTTCTTTTCTTTCTCCTTCCTCCCTGCTGTGCTCTTCCCAAATGCCACCCTCTAGTGTACCTCTGCCAGAGACCTGCTCTCGTGAAAAGTATAAGTTCCAGCGGGCGAGAAGAGCATGAAATTGTGGGTGGCAGTTTATCTCACATGCTAACATGTGTGAATGTGAAAGTTTATGCCACCGTGTGTGACATGCATTAGAAACTCCATGAGTGGTTTCAGTTCTCATAGTGACTTTTGCAAATAGACTCTAAATGAAGTGATAGGGCTGACAAGAAGTAATGATAACCAATCTTCAGAGCATATCATAGCATATCATAGCAGAGACTAGATCGAGTGATTCACATACATTGCCTCATTTGCACGTTATAGCTTATGTGATGAGTGCATCTTTTATTTTCATTTGATAGGTAAGGGAACCAAAGCAAAGAGCATTAAAGTTGTTTTCCTAATGTTCTATAGCTTCTAGAGTCTGAACCCAGAATTTTACAGAGTTCAGGCTCTTTACTGCCGAGAGAGCTGTGCAGTCTGTCTCCTACAGAATCCTTCAGGTTCGATGCGATCAGTTAGTTATAGTAAACTGGCCAGATGTTAATTTAGAATAATCTAATGCTTAAAGTTACTGATTGTAAAACTTCATGAAAACCCGTAACAATATATCTGGCAGTAGCGAAGGTACATACAGAGGGAACACCCGTATCCTGCTGGTGGGAATGTAAACTAGTCCAGGCACTATGAGAAAAAACATGGAGATCCCTCAACAAGCTGGAAAAAAAGGTATAGTATGGACGTGCCTTCAGTGTGTCCCCAGGAGAGCACTAATGCAGCGTATTCATTAGTTAGGATGCTATAAACTCACTGTTTGAAATATCCAGAAAACTTTTTGAACTAAAGAGCCCTTGACCCATTCTGAAACCTACATAATCAGAGTTTCTTGGGATTGGACCTTTGAGTCTGTAGTTTTTAAAGTCGTTCCTTTGACTCATTCCATCATTTAACTTTGGAACCCACTGCTATGTAGCTTTATTTAAAATGTTTTGCTCTCAGCAGTATGATCAGTCACACAGGCAGCGAATGGCTGGTTGAGAAGTCAGCCTGGCAGCATTTCCAGCAGGGGGGTCTGTTTTCAGATGTATTGGTAGGACAATGGGACAAGGAGGCACTGGGGGACAAATTGATGTCTCCGTGTCACACAGCTAAGAATATAAGAATGACTTGTGAAGCATGGATGCTGATAGCCTGGAAGACATTCGTGAGAACAGTGACAAATCTACTTGTCATTTGGGGGATTGGGCTTTACTCTCTGCAGATACTTTGAAAAGAAGAACCATTTTGCCAAACCTCAAAGTTGGGAGTGAGAGACAGAAACAAACAAGTTAAGGCACTTAGCTGGGGCCATTCAGTGTTCTGATACCCTCCTTCCTATGGGGAGCCTGCCTGACCCACTGTCTCATCACAGATTAAATCAAGCATGCTTTGCACTACCACTAATTCCCTTTCACAGCCTTACGCCAACACTAACAAGCTGCTCATTCTTAGTAAATGGGTATCAGCCTCACGTTGCAATCTTTTGAATACAGAGATTTACTTTATTCTTCTATACAACTAACAGTTCTGGACTTTCTCATAGTAGCTGCTTTTAAGAACGTGCTGAATAAGTCAGTGACCTCACTTTCTGCTTCCCGTGTACAAATTGACCAATATATTAGTCATAAGACACACAAATAAGGCAAAAGGCCCAGTTAATATATCATCTATTTCTTTCTGTAATGGAACAATTTAACGGAATCAAAGTTTTAAAACTTTATTTCTACTAATTTCACATTTTTGATGTTAGTTACCTATTAATCATGTAAATAAATATACTAATTAAAAATTAGACAAAATGGTTCTCATCTTTACTTTTATTTATAATTGCTTCTGAATTTAGAGAATTCTGTTGTAAAGTTATAATCTTAAACCAAAACTTAGATACACAATATTAAAATATTTTAAAATAATATCTCTTCATAGAAAATATTTCCATGTATATTGATACTTGTCTACTTATTAGATGTATTTCAGGAAACCTTAATAAATCAGTTGCCTCATTATGTTTTCCCCCCCAAAAAATGTTATTTTCAACTGTAATTCACCAAGATAAACTACATAGCTTCATCTGACTTCACCTGTCCCTAAAATCCTTTCATTCTTTAGAAAATATGTCTCAGTACTCCCAGTGGCAGAACTTTAAACCCATCCAGGGCTGCATGAGATGTTTCCAAAGAAGAAGAGAGGAGAAGGAGAAGGAGAAGAAGGGGGAGGAGGAGGAGGAGGAGGAAGAGGAAGAGGAAGAAAAAGAAGAAGAAGACGGAGAAAAAGAAGAGGAGGAGGAGGAAGGAAAAGAAGAAAGAAGGAGGAATAATAAGAGGAGAAAAGAAGAAGAAGAAGAGGAAGAGGAAGAGGAAGAAGAAGAAGAAGAAGAAGAGGAGGAAAAGGAGGAGGAGGAGGAGAAGGGAAAAATAAAAAGATAAACTGGGCTTAAATTAAGTTTCAAGTCTAACTTACTAATTTAAGAGATGCATCATAGAAAGTTCTGGTGAGATATCACTGTAAATCATCAAGAAATAGAGAACTCCAAGATGCAAGATGGAATAAACATGCTAAAACATGCTAATTCTTTGATTGCTTTTACTGTGTACTGGATTCATAAAACACCAAGGACACAGAATGGAATTCAAAACCAAGAGTTTCTGTCAATAAACAATGATTCAAAAGTACTGCACTTCTACAGAGCTTTCATGTTTTTGGTTTTTTATTTTGTTTGTTTGGTTTTTTTGTTGTTGTTTGGTTGGTTGGTTGGTTTTTCGAGACTGGGTTTCTCTGTAGCTTTTGGAGCCTGTCCTGGAACTAGCTCTTGTAGACCAAGTTGTTTCGAACTCATAGATATCTGCCTGCCTCCGCCTCCCGAGTGCTGGGATTAAAGGTGTGTGCCACCACCGTCCAGTCACATGCTTGAAATCAGTCAAGTTTTAGTACCCTACATGATAACATCTTCTGTGGCCATAATGTGTTTTATGCATCCTTCATTTTTCTTTCTCATCAGTGAATGTGAAAACTTACATTCTATCAGCCTGAAAACCCTATGCAGAGACCAGCAGGTGACATGGTCTATGTGTGGAAGGCACAGAGTTTGTAGAAAGCTAAACACTAAAGGAAGAAGATCTTTAGTAACATACCCAGCTATAAGAGATAGCCAGCTTAAGCTGGTCTCTGGTGGCTTTTAATTCCTTGAATTCCAGTCTGGAAATCATTGGAGAACACACACAGGTGGCCTAATTCCTAATTATTTCGTGCCCAATGAATGGCATAGTTGTAGTAAGCTTTTTTGCTTGGCTTTCTTTTGGTACCACCAGTCCCTCCAATAGTGACATGGAGACTTATTATCAATTATGAAAGCTTGGCCATAGCTTATGCTTGTTCCACTAGCCCTTATAACTTAGATAAATCTTTATTGTGTTGCGTGGCATTTTATCTCTCCTTCATTCTGTATGTTCCACTCTTCCATCTCCTCTTTCTCTCACTCCCCAGAAATCTTGCCTATCCTCTCCTACCTAATTATTGGCTATTCAGCAATTTGTTAAAGCAGTCAGAAGGTGCTGACAGAGGTTTCTTTCAACCCGGTCCCAAAGAAACACACAGAGGTCT